>NC_058133.1:360824997-360884997 GCF_016433145.1 Gracilinanus agilis
GAAGGGAAAGAGATAGGAGAAGAGAAAGGAGAGAAATTAGAAGAGAGAGAAGGGAGGGAGAAAGAAGAGAGGAAGAAAGAGAAAGAGAAGAGAGAAAGAAAGAGGAGAGGAGAGGAGAGGGGAGAAAGGAAAGAAGAAAGAGAAGAGAAGGAATAGGAGAGAAATGATAGGGGAGAAGAAAGAGCAGAGAAGGGAAAGAGAGAGAGAGGAAGGGAGAGGAAAGAAGGGAGAAGAAAGAGAAGGAAGAGAGGAAGAGGAGAATAAAGAGAAAAGGCAAAAAGAGGGGGAGCTAAGCTGAAAACTGAGGACGTTTACCTATTTAAGATGCAGGAAAATGAAGGACCAACAACAAAAAAAAATCAGAGAAGATTCAAAAAGGTAGAAGAACCATGAGATCATTGTCACAGAAGCCAGAGTATCACTAATAGAGTACCCATAAAATGTATGGGAAAAGTCCCCAATATGGAGTCAGAGAACCTGAATTTTAAAACAGGCTGTCTCATTTATGATCTGTGTGACTTGGGGAAATCACTTCACCTGTCTAAGACCTCAGTTTCTTCACTTGTATTTTAAAGAGATGGGAACTAATGACCTTTCCAGTTTCTGCCAGTTCTAAATCTAGATCTAAAATCTAAAGAGGTGTATTCAGTAATATATAATTTCAGAGAAAAATAGGGCAATGAGGATGAGAAAGGGGGAAAATACTACTGGATATGATAGTAAGGTAAAAAATGAACTTACAATGGTTTTCTTGGAAATAGCATTTTGCACCTCATTTGAACTTATCATTAATGATTTTGCAGTATTTATGTTTATGTCATTCTCCTAATAGACTATCAGCTCTGTGAAGGTAGGGAATTCATCTTACTTCAGCTTTCTCCTATGGAATTTATCAGTGAAGAGCTTGCCCTTGATAAATGTTTGTTGAATTGAATTGAAATGCTGAATGGACTGAGATCAAAGTCAACTGAAGATGTTAATGCCCACTCTTGGCACTACTCAGGGGAGAGATCTAAAGGACCAAAACTCATTTTACAAAAGAAAAATTTCATGGGATAAAATCATTTTCAGAGGCAGTTGAAACCCAAAATAGCAAAGGCTTTGAACTTCCTATTAGGGGCTTGAGATATAGCATCCTACCCCCATGGTTGCCTAGGGAACTGTACTCATTTATACTTTGTTGCCCAATAATTCACCAGGATTCACCCCCTCTATTCTATATCTCTAACTCTTAAATTCAGTCTTAATGGAAAAATCTTTGCAAAAGAACAGTCTGAGGATACACTTAAATAATCTGTCAGGGAAATTTTATGGGGGAGGTTAGACGACATCAATGCCTTTCACTGTGTTCCAATGAATTCATATTTCTCCACTTGGGTAGGAAGCATTGCTATAATACTCAAAAAACTGTTTTTCATTTCATTCCCTGAGAATGAGACCTTCCTGGAATTACATTCTACTTGACTTGATATCTAATTTGGCTTGATCAGCCACTGAAATCTTAGCATGAAAGATTTATAGATATTCTATTCAGAACTGAAAAGCATGTAATGCTAGTCTGACTTTTTACTGAGTCTAAGAAAGAATATCCCTATTAACAGTTTCAGTTGTGTTTCCCTCCTTCTGTGAAAGGGAATACTGGTTGACCTTTTATAAGATACAAATTCTTGAACTCTTTTGCCCAAGAGAAGAGTTGGAATGGGAAGGAAAAGAAGTCCATGTGTGTTTTGTGAAGGATGGTTTTCAGAATGATTACCCATATCCATCACACACTTGTTTTGTTTTTGAAAACCAACACTTCAAGCTAAATTCCTGTCCTTATAATTTTTCTAGGGCAGAGATGGGCGATTCTTTTGCCGAGAATACAAAAATTGATGGAAGGAATGAGTCAGCACCTGTTATACCACAGACAAAAGATGTCAGCCCCAGTCCCTATCTTTTGCTGCCAGAATGAGTACCAATCCCAGTCCAGAAACTGTTTTGTACACAGATGGTGCTAAGGGATGAATAGAATGAACACTTTCTCATTGCACAGAAATTGCTCCTAAACAATTCTTATTTGAAAGCTACACTGGGACATTTTGTTTATCTGACTAGTGCAGAGATTTCCTTAAGAAAGTAGGTACTTAAAAGAAATAATCCAACATCCAAGATGTCTCTGTATTTGCATTGTTTCTATTCACAGCATTCACTCATGGAACTCTCACTCCCTAGAAAAGGAATCATTTTGAGTCTGGTAAGTCCAGGGTAAAGAACATTAGATCAGTAATATCAGTCTAGATGCTACAGATCTGAGATGACATGTGTATTTTACTTCCTTGATGGGCCAGTTGGGGAGGCAGGTGGGCTTGAAAACAGCAGTATGCCAGAACCATATCAAAGTTAAAAAAAAACAAACAAACAGAGATTCTACCAACTGAAGGCATATTTAAGTTTATAAGTACTTCCTTTGAGACATACATACTAGCATACATACATACATACATAGCAGCTGCAAGGGGTAAATGAATCCGTCATTCACACCTTAGTGTCAATTGCTTTCATAAGGATTCCAGCTAAAATCAAACTGAGTTACCTCAAGTTTTGATCTAGGGCAGTGGTTCCCAAACTTTTTTGGTCTACTGCCCCCTTTCCAGAAAAAATATTACTTAGCCCCCTGGAAATTAATTTTTTAAAAATTTTAATAGCAATTAATAGGAAAGATAAATGTACCTGTGGCCATCACTGCTCTCCTGGATCACGGCAGCACCCACCAGGGGGTGGTAGTGCCTACTTTGGGAATCACTGATCTAGAGAGAGGATAAAGAATAAAAGGAAACAATGGCCAGGAGGGCTCTCTGTTATCCTCCCTGTCAATTTCTTTGTCATTGTAAGTACTTCTTACAGACTTTATTTTTTCTTTCCCCTACTTTTAGGACCCCCCTAGAACCTATCACCTAGGAATCCTGGTGAGATATTTCAACAATGTTCCGGTGCTATGCCTAGAACAGTGACTTGCTTCATCAACAAGGCCACCATGGCTTGCCCGGCCTATGGCACACCTTATCTGCCATATTCATGCATGCATTCTATTAATAAATGCTAATAAATGCTACATATCAGGTATTATATTTACTCCTCATTGGAGATACAAAGAAAAAAACCAAGAGTCCTTGACTTCAAGGTCCTTGCATTCTACTAGAGGCAAACAACATGTATATTGATCAGTCAATACAAAATACAATGTAAATACAAACTAATATAGGTAGGAATAGCATTAATTGGTTAGAAATAGGAGGTGGAACTCAAGAGATCAAGAAAGATCTTATATATAAAGACCTTATATAAAGGTAGCCCTTTGGCAGATCCTAGGAAAACTAGAGATTTTAATGTATAGAAGAAGGGAAGAGGGAATTTATTCCAGGAGTGGGAGAAAGCTTGTGAAAAAGGCATAGAGATGGGAGGTTAAATGTTATTTATAGGGGACCTGGGTAGAGCATTTTGGCTGGAATATAGAGCATGTGGAGGATGGTAATGTGCAATAAACCTGGAGAAGTAGTCTAAAGCCAGTTTGTGAAGGGTTTTAAAAGCAAACAGAAGAGTTTGTATTTGATCATAAAGGTAACAAACCAACAGTTTCCTGAGCAGAACAGTGACATGGTCAGGTCTATGATTTAAGAATACCAATTTATAGCTGTGTTGAGAAGAGATTAAAGAGAGAAAGACTGGAGGCAAGAAGAGCAAGAGACTATAGTGGGGCAGCTAGGTGACACAGTGGATGGAGAGCCAAGCCTGGAGTCTGGAGGACCTGTGTTCAAATTTGGCCTCAGATACTTCCTAGCTATATGACCCTGGGAAAATCACTTAATCTCAATTGTCTAATTCTTACTAGCCTGCTGTCTTGGAACCAATATTTACTACCAATCCCAAAACGGAAGGTAAGAGCTTAAAAAAAAAAGTGAACTAAATTGTGAACCTAATCTCCCTCTCCAAAGTTTAAAAGAGAATAGGGACCTCAGTCCACCATTCCAAAGAGTTGGAGGAAAATGTTTATAGATTCCCTTTTATTAAAACTTTGAAGTTAATATTCCTTTGTAAAAAAAAAAAATCAAGAATCCTTACTGTAGAAGAATCATGTAGTGATTGATTATCCAGTTTACAGTGGCTTATCTAGGCTTCTCATTTCTTCTTCCATCCTGAGCTTATTTTTTTTCTCTTTCACTACTTACTAATACTTTGACAGAGTATGAAAGGAGAAAGGATGAAGACAAACAACTGAACTCTCTCAAAAAAGCTTTGACTAAAAATGAGGTAGGAAGAGCAATGAACACTAGCAGATAAAACAGGGTCCTTGGGTTATTTGTGGATATAAATTATCTTTGTAGTTTTCATCTTTTCCTTTAAACTACCCCATACCAATGGGGGATTATTAGGAAGATGGTAATATTTCCCTGTATCTGCTTTGCAACTGTAAAATAATATATCCCAGAGTAATTTTGTAGTTCTCTTTTCTGGAATCCCCACTGAATTTTATTGGCCACAAGACAGCAAAATTTGGATTAATCAGAACTCCGAAAAATCAGCTAGACAACAAACACACCTTTAAGACTTAAACTGTTTATAAGGCTCTATGTGGGCACTAAGCTCTATCCACTTCATTACCTACCATATATTTTGCATTTGCATAATGTGTATGCAGGTTGTTTTCCCCATTAAGAAAGGAGTCTTTCTTTTTACTCACAGAGCTTAAATAAGCACAATACTTGGCACATGTTAACAAATCCTTGATGATGGATTGTTTGCTGCCTAAGGCATCTCCTAGATTAATTATTTTGACCCCTTTTTGACCACTATATGTAAGGGAAAGGATTGCAAGTTGCCGCAATAAGGTACTGAAAAATGTATCAGGAGTTCCAAATATACAGAGAAGAATTCCCACAGCATAAGAACCAACAAACAGAAGTGCTCCACAGTTCTAGGGATGAAATACATTGAGGGCTATTAATAAAGCCATTTACACAGCTTTTAAGGTCAACTCAAATAACCATTTCAATGAGAGATGATAAAGGCCACTATCACGGAAATTAATGGGATTCTTGAATCACATTCCAGCAAAGTGATTGGGAAAGATGACTAAATATTAAGACCACATCACTGATATGAAGTAGGTGTATAATCTGGAAGGCATAAAACTGAGCCAGTCATCTCAACAAGGCAACTGGTCTCAAGGGTCCTGAAGAGAAGTTTTGATCTTTTTAAATTCCAAAGAAGATTGATTCAGGCTCTTACTATTCTGTAAACTTGCAGACTAACCCAAGATTTTGAGTAAAATTACTATTTGGCAGAATAAGTGATTGGCTGCTCAGAGCACCCAATTACGGTGGACAAACACCCTCAGAATATGAAACTAGAAAGAAACAAAGAATAATTTGATGGCAATGAGGCAATGAAATAGTCACCATCTAAACAATAACACATCATTAATCAATTCAATGCAAAAGGAATTTGGATGCCGGATATGTTACTTCTCTGGACCTCCATTTCCTAAACTATGACATGGAGGGGTTGACCTAGTTATTCTTTGAGTTCCCTACTGACTTCACAGTTCTGGGTGTCTCATGGGACCTGCTTTAAAAATATTCCATCTGGGGCAGCAAGGTGGCTTAGTGGATTGAGAGCCAGTCCAGGGAAATGAGAGGTCCTGGATTCAAATCTGGCCTCGGACGCTTCCTATCTGTGTAACCCTTGGCAAATCACCTAACCCCGATTGTCTAGCCCTTACCACTCTTCTGACTTAGAACCAATACTTCGTGTCTAAGACAGAAGGTCAAGACATATATTTCTATATTTGTAGACATATAAATGATCTAAAATTAATTTGAACATTCGGTTTCTACTACAAAATCAAGGTCAAAATTATTACAAGAATACTCTCCACCTAATACCCAACAGGATTCAGTATTGCCAACCAAGTAGTGTTCATAAAATTAGCTCCATGCATGAAAAAGAAATTAAGAAAGGAGCTATCCCAAAGAGCTGGTGGAAAAATTCTTAACTGCTTCTGCTAACAACATGCAAATTTGCCAAAATTATAAATATTTCTTGCCTGAGTTGAGGGTGAGATTAGTAGAATCCTTTTATGGACCCTGGGAACAAGCATTCTGAGACTCCTAATACAACTCTTATCAACTTTTGGATATCTGAAAATCATCCTTAAAATCTCAAGAATAGAATTTCTTTTTTAAAAAATAGCTATGTTTAGAATGCAGTGGAGAGTCATGTTACTGGCAAAAGTGGGCCAAATGAGAAAGCAAGCAGGGAATTCATTTCCTATCTCTGCAGTATGAAACTCCTTAGGGAAGAGAGGGGAGATTCTGACAATAACAAAAATGACATTTTTTTCCTTCTTAAATACAGCAAAAGTTTCTTTCTCATCAGTCCCCAACCTCATGGAGCCTTCATCTTATATCCACAGATGGCTCCCTCCTCTCCTAGAGAGGGCTGAAAAAAAAAATATCTGGTGGGAACATCTCAACACTCTCTATCAGTGAATCATGATATGGAATGCAAAGATAACACATTTTCCATAAACCTGCTGATAATATTCAAAGGCAGCTGGGATAAGGAGGCAGGTCCCATCAATAAATACTTAAGCTTTTCTCTCTTTGCCAGTCCTGAACAGAAGACTAGCAAGTGAAACAGCTCTTGACAATCTAGGTGGTAATTTGAGAAAAGCACTGTCTTCAGAGTCAGAGGATATGGGTTCAAATTCTGCTTCTGACAATTTACTACCAGTATGACCCTGGACCAATCATTTATCTCCATGGACCTCAGTTTCCTCATCTGTAAAACAATGTTTCTGATGTCTCCTCCAGTTTGAGAACTATGATCCCCGAGATATATAAGAGATAATAAATAGTTTCCTATCCTGTAATGGTTAGTCATACAATATAACACTTTGTTATACATTCTCCTTTCTCATGAATTTAGTCATTTTCCTTTTACCCTTCTAAACCATTTAGGTTTTTAAATGTAGTTTTAGTAACTAAATAAGAATGTAGTTCTTTTTAAAAATTATATCTCATTTATCCTTCCAACAATATAAAGAATTCCTGTCTTTTATTGGCTTTAGAACAATAGGAGGAAGCCATTTTCAGTTATTTGTTCCCTCTTTCTAACACTTCCTTTAAGCTAAAAGAATAATGTGAAATAAACCTTACACTCAACCCTTCAGGGATGAAGGCAGGTGAAAAGTTACTGGCCCACAGGGTACAGGAGGTTATTAATCAGCAGTCCTCTGGAGTGTGATGTTGCCAAGCTGTGTCATATATTAAGCAGAAGGTTAAAAAGGATAGTCTTCATTTTCTGATTCTTAAATGCAAGCGTGTGCTATAAAACCAAATTGACATCTGTTAGCAGGCTTGTCACACAGATGATTTTTTCCAGCAGAATCCAGAATATATTAAACCTCAAAATAAAACTTGCTACTCAAAGGCTGCTTTACATAATTCCTTTTAATGGTGTGCCCTGAGCCTCCTGCACTGCTGCTAAGAAAGAATTTCTTTTAAAAATGTTTCATTATCATTTTAATTGCAAAGTGGTTGAATGCCACTCCATAAGAGGACATTTATTTTCTTAATCCCCTTGTGCTATATTCTTAACCAAAAAAGGGAAATCAAAGTTGTTGTGTTTTTTTTTCAAGTAGAGAAATATGATACTATGACCTCTTTCTCTCAAATATCCAAAGCCTCTTATTTTGATTTTGTTTGTTGATTAAACTTGGACAGCACAAAGAGTCCTCACTGCTGTGTTGCAGAGGCAGAAAAACCAGACTTCAGGTGGAAATATACGTAATTACTCAGGCAGACATTTTTCTGGATATCAGCAATTAATCTCATGAGACTGCTCAGGGGGCATTGCTGTCAAAAAGGGGGCTCACTCTACTCGCTATATCTAAAACAAGTAGTGCAGCAAAGTCTGTTTGTGGACCTGCATGGCCCAACAAATCCAGGGTATGCAGCATGAGCATGCCACTCAACCAGCGCATGGTCACCTTTTCTGGGGAAAAAAAAAACAGCAACACTAAGGAGGAGATGAGAGGCCTTTCTTTGTATGATTTCATGTGGAAATCCCCAAGTCACAGACTGTTAGAACTTGAATGGACTCCAGAGGTCATCTAGTCCTTGAATTCTTAGCTGGAGGTTAATGGACTAGAGATAAATAGATAGAAAGACTTGAGTTCAAATTTGACCTTAGACACTTACTAGCTGTTTGACCCTGGGCAAACCACTTAACCTTATTTGCCTCAATTTCCTCATCTGTAAAATGAGCTGGAGAAGGACATAGTGAACCATTCCAGTCAGTGTCATTGCCAAGAAGACCCCAAATGAGAGAATAAGATAGAATTGAAATGACTGAACAACATATATGGGGTTGGAGGAGAGAGGGAGAGAGAGAGAGAGAGAGAGAGAGAGAGAGAGAGAGAGAAACACTATATTTCAATGTAGTTCTAAGTCTTTTATACATTTAAAAACATTATTCTGAAGAGTTTCCATATGCTTCACCAGACTGCTAAAGAGGTAGGTCTATTATAAACAAAAGTTAAGAAACCCTGATCTAGTCTATATCCCTCATTTAACAGATGAGAGAGTGGAACCCCAGAGAAGTGAAGACCCAAGATCATGCAGTTTAGTCATCGATAGATCAGGGACTATAATGTGGATTTCCTGACTTTTCCCCAAGTTCTCTTTCCATTGCTCCAGGTTGCCAAATCAAATTGTCTTCTGTAGAACCTCATTTCTAATACAAAGATGGAAGCTCCAATAATCAGTCAATAGGCATTTATTAAGCACCTAATATGTGCCAAGTACTATGCTAAGCCCTGGGGATACAAAGAAAGGCAAAAGATGGTCCTTTCCCTCAAGAAGTTTGCAATCTAATGGTACATGAATGACAGAGGTGACAAGAGATAGGGGTAATAAATGATGGAGGAGTTATGGAAAGACAAGCATATTAACTAACACCTTGCTGGTGGAGTTGTAAATTAGTACAAGCAGTCCAGGAAGCAAACTGGAATTACACAAATAAAGGGGCTAAAATGTCCATATCTTTTAGAGATTTGGGGACTCCACTGCTAGGAATGTAACTAGAAAATGTCATTAACAACAACAACAAAAAAACAACAACAACACAAAAAGGTACCAAACATGGCTAAATGTTTGTAGCAAAACTTTTACAGCAGCAAAGAAACAGAAATAAAATATATGCCTGGAGATTGGGGAATGGTTCAACAAAGTATGGCTCATGATTATAATGAAATATTGCTTTGATAAAAGAAATAATGAACATGATAAATACAGAGAAACATGAAAAAACTTACATGAATTGATGCAAAATGAAGTAAAGCCATGAAAATAATATGTAAAATGACAACTATGTAAATGGAAAGAGCAACCACAAAATAAGTGAAAATGAAAGTTGCCAAATTATAAGGAGCAAAAGTTTGGCTCCAAAGAAGAGATAAGAAAAGACACCTCTCCCCACCTATTTGCAGAGTTAGGAGGTCCACAGCTGAACATTGTATATTATGAGTTTTTTCCCCAATATATTAATTTAAAAAAATTATTTGTGATTAAAGATGACTCTCTGGAAGAGGGGAGAAGGACTTGGGGGAAAATTACATATTTATATTCACTCATCTGTAATTCAAATTTTACATTTTCTTCAATTATTTCAAAATAGTATTCCAAGAAACAGTCTCTAGATTTCCATACACTGTGAAAAGAGTTCATGACCAAAATAATGGAGTAGTAAAAAACTTTTTTCTAGAATGAGTTCAAAGTTATGGATCTAGGTAGCTTGGAGGTATACTCAACAGAAATGAGGAAATGTGGAAGAGAAGAAGTTTAGAGGAGGAAAGGTGATTTAATTCCTGAGCATGTTGAATTTGGAAACTTGACAGGATAACCAAGACACAGTGTCAAGCTGGTAATGAGGGGTTGGGGTCCTAGAGAATAATTAGGATTCAGTGTGTAGATTTGAGAAACAAAAGTATGGAGATGATAGCAGAAGTCCATGACAATAGATGAGATCACAAAAGAAAGAATAGAGAGAGGGAGAGAAGAGAGGGCCCAGGACTAAGCCTTGACAAAGAGAGAACCTGAGGCATAGAATCCTCCTAGCTCACTAAAAGCCAAGAGTGGTGCATGCTTGGGAGCAGAAAGCATGATTATTGACACAAACACTACCCATTAAGATACCATACTCCAACAGTTATGGAAGGAATATTGAGAGAAGAGATCTTAAAGAAAACTGCAGCCATAACCTATATATCAAAAACTTTTTCTCAATTCTGTTAAATGACCAGTATAATTATAATCTGTTTTCCCTGCAGCCTTAGTAAATATAATCTTTGTATAATATTCTTTTAATCTTGAAGAGCAAAATACCTTCCTTGCTATTTTGTATACCTCACCATTTTTAATGAGTTGAAAGGGTAAAAATCAAAACATGTCATCTAAATCAGCTTTCTGATGAGTTTCAGACTAAATGTATTTGTTAATTATGATGGTAATCTAACTCTCCTTCCAAGATGGCTTGTCCTTAGGGTTCACAGTAGATTTATGAAGACTGAAAGATGTCTCAGCATTACAAATTGCCATTCAGAAGCATGAAAGACTCATTACCACTAAATTGCCATTGGGTTATGTTGAAGAAATGCAACACCATTCTGCTTAATCAACAATTCCATAGGATAGAGTTGAGCCCCAGGGCACGGAAGACATAAACATAAATGTAATAGACTTTTGTCTGAGAAACTTGGGCATTTCACTTCTACTCTACCTCCCTGACCCAAGTACATTACTCCGCCCCCCCTCCCCCCAAAATGGCTTTGGTAGCATAGTGTATGCAAGTTCTGAAATAATTTTCCCAGGGTTCCATGCCAGATACAAGGGCATTCCTGGATATCAGACTTTCAAGGGGAGAAGTACAAAGGGACGGCAATGGGCAGTGTCTCACCATGTCCTGGCCCATCTGTATGTCCAATAAAGAGAAGTCAATGGGAATGAGACACGAGGTGAGTGTTGGTCCTGCCCACCCAGCTAATGAACTGAGCTAGCAATAAACAGAGATGACAGGGGTGAGAATTAGAGAGTGAGAATTCCATGCAACTGTGTAAATGTCTTATACTTTCTATCTGTGTACTGGGAAAGTCTATTAATGCTACATGTGGAGGCTAAACTGGGATAAACATTGAGCCTTTCCAATTTGTGGAAACCCATTGTAGAGATTAGAAATCCAGGACTCTATCATATTCTCTAGTTTGACAGATCTACTAGAGAAAATTGGATATTTTTTTTTGCCTCTTTTTGTTTTAGGCTATATTTGTACAGTATAGTCTTCCATTCCTTTATAAATCAGACTAATTCCTTTTGAGATAACTTTTGCACAATTCACTGTTTAAGTACTGATATCTGCTCTACTGAATCCTTCATAAGACTGTTAGTTTGTTCAGTCATTTTCAGTTGTGTCTGACTCTTCTTGAGCCCCTTTGATGCTTTCTTGACAAAGATCCTGGAGGTTTGTCATTTTCTTCTCCAATTTATTTTAAAAATGAGGAAAGTGGGGCAATGAGGGTTAAGTGACTTTCCCAGGGTCATATAGCTGAGGCCAGATTTGAACTTAGGAAGACGAGTCTTTCTGACTCCAAACCAGCCACTCTAGCCACTGTGCTTCCTAGCTGTTCTTGCTGATATGAGAAATATGAATTTTGCCTCCCTAAATGCTGGTATATCTAGCTCAGAAATGATCTTTTTATTTTCCTCTTAACTTTTAAACAGACCTATATTGCTTTTTGACTATGAAGTCTTTATGGTCTGCAGGGCCATAGGATCAGATCAGAAATTCCAAATAATCAACTGCAAGTGTTCAATTTCTTTTTCTTAGGTGTCTTGCAACTCATTGAGGGATCACTATTGGACCTATTCTATTTCTGCACTTACTAAGCCTGTTTATTCTGTTCCTGAGTCAGTTTAAAATTCTATCACATTGCCATTGCAGTGGCAAGGATCCACGGGAGAAAATTTGGGGTGAACTGTGGTATAAGGACTCAGGAAATTTGCCTGGACCTCAAAGAAATCACCTATAGAACAGAATTCCTGGAGAAATTTTGGTGTGCCTTGTGAAGGAAGGAATATCTAGAAATTTTGTCCAAACCCAAGTTAGGCTAGTCCTGTGCATTGAGAGAACCACAAAAGAGTTTTCACACAGGGAACTTCATTTTCTTACCTTCCCCAAAAAAGAGATTCAATCTCAGATCCTACATCTCTTCAGGAAGAATCTGGAAAAACATATAGGTATTGAATTTCTTTTCTTTTCTTTTTTTGTTTTTAAACCCTTAACTTTTGTGTATTGTCTCATAGGTGGAAGATTGGTAAGGGTGGGCAATGGGGGTCAAGTGACTTGCCCAGGGTCACACAGCTGGGAAGTGTCTGAGGCCAGATTTGAACCTAGGACCTCCCGTCTCTAGGCCTGACTCTCAATCCACTGAGCTACCCAGCTGCCCCTTGAGTTTCTTTTCTAAGAAAGAAACTTGATTTTGTTTTCCTTTTTTCCCCTCTATCGTCTCTGAGTGGGGAAAAGCTGTTTTAAGCACCAAAAAGAACTTTGTTAAGTGCTAAGCAAGAAATATTCTTTTAGTAAACTTTAAAAAATGTTCTTTGTTGAATCTGTAACTCTATTTAAGGGCAATTATGATTTTCACTGAAACACCTGGAATTATATGAGCCTATGACATGATAACTATTTTGAGACTTTTTCCTGTATGACGCTGGGAAGATAAGGTTGGTTCTTGATTAGAGATATGAATAAGGTGCTCAAAATACATACCAGCCAATTTGCTAAGTGTGGCACATGTTTAAACAGTGAGGAAAGTGAAATGGAGGTCTGTTCATTAGGAAGCTTCAAAAGATTTTTTCTCTCTCCTGTATTTATTCTTCCCTGATTTTAGGTGGAAAAAATATTAAAGACAGAATAAGCTTGTGAGCTCTGAAAGAGTAGAAGAGTCATCAAATGGGAGCTCAGACTCCCATTTCTTGTACCCATCACACCAAACCAAGTGAAAAGCCAATGTAACCCTAAGGAATAAACAAAGGGATCCATTATAGAATCCAGTAACTGGAGTCACTGGGTTCTAAAGCACAGAAGCAACTTCTCTTTCAACAATGTCTCATTCTAAAGTGAATTTGGTGATAGAAACATTTGTAGAAGTCACTTTAAGTTTGATCCCACTCTCCCTAGGGACTGAAACGATAGCAGGGAGAGTGTACTCTTGTTTATGAGGGTGGGGGTCCTCTTGGTAAATATCCCTTTGTAAAAACTAATTGCTTATGGATGATATCAAGAAGATATCAACTCATTAAATGAGATTAGATATTAATAAATATTAGGGACAATAACCAGTGATGGCTCTTTTTGGGAGGAGCATGCTGGAGTGAAAGTTTGAGCTGATAGTAAGAAAAATATGCCCTCCAACTCCTCAAAATTACCCCCCTCAAATACTGAGGAGAAGATGGAGCCATTCTCCAGGGACCCAAATCACCAGTGTAAATAGGAGTTGTGATTAGGACTCTCAGACTTTATACTGGTCCTACAGATGTTTACTTCAATGTTATTTCTTTCACCCTGAGGCCAGCTGAAGCCAATGATAGCAATATTCTTCCCTGTATATCTTATATTTTATTATGCTTTTGCCTAATCCAATTAAACTGCTTGCTAAATCAATAAGGCTTGTTCAAGGCTCTGGATAATAGCTAGAATGAAGGTTATAAAGAGAGGGGCCAGTAGGTAAGTATGAGACAGGAGAGAATGATTTACATAACACTAGATGAGAGATGAGATGTAACATTGGAGCTGGACCCAATGGATGACTGAGAGTCATCCTAGACTCATGTCCTGACAACTTTAGTGGACAAAGCAGTTGGTCACACACTCCCATAGCACCACCTAGTGGTTACATACAAAGGGAAGAACCAAAACAATGACCCAAGATATGTCCAAAAATAGCCTGAAGGAGCTCTAGAAAAATCTTTCTTTCCTATGGCATTTCTCGATTTGTTGTGAATAGGCCATATCAATAAACATGAGGCATTTAACAAACTAGTAGGTTTCTATTCAAAGCCTCTCTGTATTAGGAGAGACATTTTTGGTGTAGCCCCTCAACCTCTGTAGACATTCTCACCCAAATGTCATATAGTTGGAGCTATAAGATTCCAAGGTCCCTGCTGCGGCTTAGTGCAATAGAGCATTCTTAGTGGTTCTCAAAGCCTCTGTGCGTTGGCATTCTTCCCAAAATTCCCCCCAGAATGGGGGTTTGATCTCAACCTCCAACCACTAAAGTTTTCAACTGAGTATATGAGGCAAGGTCACAAAGACCATCGCCTCTTGGCTTTAACTTGAAGAATATAAACCAAATACTTGTGGTCAGTGGAAAACTAATGGCGTTGGGAAGTCCAGGGATAAAACCAAACTAAGGCAGTTGGGATCAACCAGCTTATGGGAAAAGACCCTGCCCACCTCTAATTACAAGGGAGAAAGGAGACACTAATCACCATTCTCAGGATTTGGCAATATTGGCTATTATAACAGCAGGTAGTTGCTGTTTAGGGACCTTCACCTTGTTAAAAGAGAGAAGGAATGGAGGCCAAGTCTAGCTTCCTCCAGCATTTCTGTATAAACTATCAATTAGAATCAAGCCAGCCAGTATAATAATTCATTCAAACCACTACTGGCTGATCTGACACTAACTAATAGCATGACTAGTGCAGTGATATTGATGAAGAGAAAAGAGTAGTCTCTACTTTTTACATGTTTATATGATTCATAACCATTTCTGGATCCTTAGTGCAAAATTGCACTGCATATGGCCATGGGGGAAGCCACAGTTGAAGGTATACATAGAAGCCTATACTACAAACAACAGACAATAAATTTTAAAAAAAAAAAGGCAAATTAGGTAGTCCTCACTCTTGTCTTGATTTGACAACGCAAAAGGAATCCAGTTCAGATGCAGCCAATTTTCCTAAGTATAAATCCCCAGAAGCTTTGTTACATAACTGTACCATACAGAGTACATTCTGGTAAATTCATGCCAGCTGAGGGAAGTGTCTCCCTGCCAATTATTCCTTTTCTATCAAAATCCCAGTAAAATTATTCTTTACTCATAAGGCAGAGAATGAGTCTTCTACCATCCTGCCTAGAGGCCCTATTGACCTTTAGCTTCAGACAAAACTACTCATTAAATATCCTGGCTGAAATTTGGAAGCAGACAGTTACTTCTAGAGAAGAGACTTGCAAAAGTTGTTTTTGTTTTTATTTTTGGAGTGTATGTGTCTTTTTAAAAATGAAAGAAGAAAAAGTCAGCAAGAAAAAAAGAATACTTGGGAAATTCAACAAAGATCCATCAAACACTTTAAATTCACCAAAAATTCTAAATACACCGAGTGAAGTATGGCTTGTGGTATGATGGGATCACTTAGTAAACTGAAATGCACTTGGGAACAGTTTAGACAGATCACGGCTAACATTGAAAATAATGATTCTATTTTGACCAGCTTGGATTGTTTACTATGATTGCAGTCAATAGACATGGAATGAAGAAAATAAAAAATGATAAATGGTTTCAGTATTAGTCCAAGACAAAGCTTTGGGTTCCATATTTCTAGTCACATTTCTGGAAAGTGTCCTGGTTCAGTTACTACAGTAATAAACACTTCAGGAACAGGCAGAGATTTAATCTTCCCAAATAATGCTGAGTCCAGGTGATTATTATTCCCTGCCAGGCTGGGTTTCTGGTTCATATGTTTCTGTTAATGCAGCAATGACAGCTCTGTGCTTTAGAAAGGTTTTGATCTATAGTATGAAGTCGAAAATGTTAAAGAAGCAATGGCAAAGTGTTTTGATATAGCATACCAAAGGGAAGAAAGTAAAATGCTTCACCATTTCAAGTTAACAGATAATTATTTAATACTCACTCCACAAAAGTCCTATTTGGATGTCTTCTTGTGGTATGGCAATGACCCTACTTCTTCAAAGGCTATGCTCTTGAGCAGTGATTCCCAAAGTGGGTGCCACTGCCCCCTGGTGGGTGCTGCAGCGATCCAGGGGAGCAGTGATAACCACAGGTGCATTTATCTTTCCTATTAATTGCTATTAAAATTTTTAAAAATTAATTTCCAGGGGGCTAAGTAATATTTTTTCTGGAAAGGGGGCAGTAGGCCAAAAAAGTTTGGGAACCACTGCTAGTATAGTTCTTGCCCAGAATACACAATCTTTCAGGTCCTAGAAAACTAGAAAATCTTCCCATACCAGCATATAGGTGATAGACTATGTAGATGTTAAGCAAGAATTAGGCTGGCTGAGTTCAGAAAGGTTCAGTCAGAAGGTGGTAAAATGTTTGCCCACACTCAACATTGTTTTAACCTCTGCTGTCCTGAATTAATTGTTATGTCAGCTAGTGCTAGATTGCACAGTCGACAAATTAGAGGGAAGAATCCAAGTTCAAATACTGTGCCAGGATTTACTAGCTGTCTAACCACAGGTAAAATCATTTATCCATTCTTTGCCTCGGTTTCCTAAACTGCAAAATGGGTTTATTAATAGCACTAACTTTCCAGGATTAATGTGAGATAGCATTTGTATAAGTTTTCAGCATGATATGTGATAAGTATTACTTAATAAATGTTTATCCCCTTTGTCTCCTAACTTCCTTTGGAAACAGAAATCATGTCCATTGTAACACCACTTCTGAAAAGGACATATCAGGGCGACTCAGTGGATAGAATGTTAGACCAGGACATAGGAGGTCCTGGATTTAAAGCTGGCCTTAGACACTTCCTAACTGTGTGACCCTGGGAAAGTTATAGCAGAAGAGGAAGAAGAAAGAGGAGAGTAAGAAGGAGGAAAATGAAGGGGAGGAAGAGAAAAAGAAGGAAGACCCAGAAAGTGGCATGGAAGATAGATTGGAGGTGGCAGAAACTAGAGGAAAGGAGATCAGTTAGTAGGCTATTGTAATAATTTAAGCAAGAGATGACTGATCTAAGATGGTAGCAATAGAAATGGTGGAAGGAGGAGGTGGGGGCAAGAGATATATTCTAATTGTCCTATAAATGCTATTTTAAAAAAACTTTAACTGATACTCATATTTTTACATAAATTACTAATTACTAACCATTTAGTTGTATCTAAAGGAAAAGATAAGAATAAAGTAAAAAGATGACAAAAAACTATATTTATTTTGGGGGAAAATGATGGGAAAACTCTTGTTTTCTACTATTGCTATCAGACTAGGTTAGTCAAGTCAGCAAGGAAAAATTCCTGAGAGAAAAGAGTTTACTTTCTACTTGCTTTCCCTGAAAGAATCCATTTCCTGTTCATTAGTGTTTATACACATGTTAAAAAATGAAAACAAACATTGCTAGCTGCAGGCTACAAAACAAATTTCCCCTTTTATCTAGCCCCAAGACAACTCCTAGTGAAGTGCTCCTACAGAGGGATTCTCTCCTTGGTGGGGACTTTTTTAAAGTGGCCCTGACATACATTAATAAAGACTCTGTATCTTTAAACTTCCTTAAAAGGAAATTAACAGTCAGGAGTCAACACACACCTGCCAAAACCCCACTAAGGTGCAGTCATCATTAATGCTTTAAGAGAAGCGAGTGACCTTTATAATGTAAACAATCCCTTTAAGACAGTGTTTTTCATTCCAAGTATGGTCATAAGTTTTTCAGTAGTTTCATAGGCAGGATTTTCTCAAGGATTCACTGTTCTTTTTTTAAGAATAAAGATAAGACTACATTAGAGCTCCCTGGGATTTAAACAGACAAGCCAGATTATGAGTGGGGATTAGTCACGATGTGATTTAACCGTATCTAAGACTGTATGTATGGCATGGTATCTAAATATATGGAGATGCAGCTCAAAGGTGGCATGAATAGACATGATCTGAGGTTAAAATCTATCTCTGTGGTAAGTAGAAAATGGGTGGAAAGAGGCAGGTGGGATCTAGGACCAGAGAGGCTGAGCAATCTCTCCACCAGTCTCCAAAAAGGGTCATCAAGCTAGAATTCTATCTCCCTGTCATTCCTCAAATCTCTGATCTAGAGGTATGGATCTGTGTTCATAAGGAAAACCACTTCCCTAATCCTAAAAAGGGAGAATAATCCTGACCCTACCCTTGACAGCTTAGTTTTTTCCTCAACAAATGCCAGTAACCCAAAAGACCACCAAGAAGAACAAATAAGTCAATCTGTTTATTCAAACTAAAGAGCAAATAGAAATTAGAATTCTTCAGATGAGAATATAATAAAGAATGCTCAAGACTAAATGAACTCTTTGGTTGGGAGTAAGACAAAATCTCAAGAGAGAAAACCAGTCTCGCCAAAGGGAAGTCCATTATTGGCAGTCTCTAGAGCTGCAAGTGCTAAAGGTCAAAAGATATGATTGGACCAGTTTCATATATATATATATATGTATATATATACATACACATATATGTATGCATATACATACATATATACACATATATACACACATACATACATACACATACATATATACTCACACATATATACATATGTACATTTTTTGGAAAATTTAGTGTATTTTATGTTTATTTATATACATATATATGCCATTCTAGGACTTCAAATTGTCATTCTAAGTTTATAATAAGGTAGCTAGGGGGTATAATGGATAAGAGTACCAGGTCTGGAGTTAGGAGGACCTGGGTTCAAATCTGGACTTGGATACTTCCTAGCTGTGTGACCTTAGGCTAGTCACTTAGCCCTATTTGCTTAGCCCTTGCTCTAGTGTTACTAAGACAGAAAGTAAGAGTTTAAAAAAAGTTTATACTTCATTTTTTTCTTTCAAGTATCTCCCTTAAGATGCTCTCTCAAAATTTCTCTGCAACCAACCAACATAAATCCCTTAGAGCAGGTACAGAGTTATTACATTCAGTATTCTTTCAATAATCCAGAAGCTATATCTCCCAGTACATAAACAACACGTAGCATAGGACTGTTCTTCTTTTATCTCACCTATGTGATATAAAGGATAACTTAATTAAGAAGCTTCAATCAGTTTATATTCATTGTATTATGCCTCTTTATGGCTTCATATCCACTGCATGTAACCTCATTAGATAATCAGCATTAAGTTTTAACTATAAATTTAAAAGTAAGTGGTAACCCAGTTATTAGCTGATTGAATAACTATGTATGAGAATATAAATCAATAATCAATAATCTCAGTGTGAGTACAATAACAAATGTTCCATGTAGTGCTTTACAAAATATATTTGCCACAGAGAGTTTGCACATGCCTTCAGCATCCTGGAATAGATCCAGATGTTTCTGAGGGTAAGGGTTTATATTATCTCATTTGGCTTTGAAACTACAGAATAACCTTGGCCATCTGTATTTTTTAACCACAATGGCATAGGTGGCCACATAATCTGCCCCTTAGAAAGAAGATTTTAAAACTCAAACCTGACCTTCTGGAAGAATAATATTCAGCTACTAGACCTTCTTGAATTGGAATTACAGCTGCCTGACCTTCAGGGAAAAGAAGCTACGGTTGCCCTTCTTTCAAGGGAAGAAAGATACAGTTGATCTACCCTACCCCCGCCAGGGAATTTGTATAATCTGGCTCTTTTTGATATAGTATAAATATCTGCCAGCTGAAAAGCTCAGAGTCTTAGACTATCCAGGGTGTATCTGTAGAACCTGTCTCTGTGATTTGCCCAACCACAATAAAGGCAGATTTGCTCAGAAAATCATTTCTAGTTTTTTTCTTTTTACTATGGGAATGCCATGTTATAAAATTTGTAATGATAATAGGTAACATTTAAATAGTTCTTTAAATTTTTCAAAATGTTTTACATACATTATCTCATTTGATCCTCACAACAATCTTAGAAGGTAGATGCTGTGATTAATCTTATTTTACAGAAAAAGAAACTGAAGCCGTACAGTTATGCCTAGAGTCACAGAACTAGTAAAATGTGTCTGAGGCTACATTTAAACTTAGGTTTCCCTGATGGACCCAAATAACGAACTCTATCCATTATTCCACCTAGCTGACTGAATATTCATTGTTTGAGGTTGTATATGGAAGCATGTAGTCCCACTTCAATAGCAATCAGGAGAAGTGAATCCAAATCCTAGGTATACCACTCCTGGCTGTGTGACAGGGGGAAGGAATTTGATTTCTCTGGATCTATGTCCTCATTGGTTAAATCTATTTGCTTACCTGTTTACGGTGGGTTGTTTATCCTAAGAAAGCAAGAGTCCTGAGACCAGGATCTACCTCGCTTTTGTATACATCTCTACCACTTAGTAGTGTCTAGCTTATATCAATTGCTAAATGAATTCTTAGTTGGTTGATTAATTCAATGGACAGTTGGTGAACTTGTTTTTTTAAAGGATATTCTGATATCTTAATTTCAATATAATTTATTTTTTTGTATTCCTATATATTTTATTTTGTTCACTTAAAAACATTAATCAGTGAAGAGCTCCTTTTGGCTTCCTTAGACTGCCAGAGGGGTCTATAACACACAAAAATTAAGAACTCCTAGTTGATCTCTGGGGCCCTTTAAAGGTCTGATATTCGGACCCCTCTGTTGTTGTTGTTAAGCTGTTCAGTCATATCTGATTCTTTGTGACCCTGTGGACCATATTGCCCATGGAGTTTTCTTGGCAAAGATATTATAGTGGATTGCCATTACCTTCTCCAGTGGATTATCTGGTAGGCATAGCAAAACTCAACATACTCAAATTGAATTTAATATATCTACACTAAAATCCATTCTTCTATCTGTTTTCTGTTAAAGGTGCCACCATTTTCTTAGTCGCTCAGATATATAAGCTTGTAGTCCCTATCTGATTTTTCCCTCTTCCTCAATTCCCATATTCACTCACTTGCCTCCTTGTCAATCCCATTTCCACAATACAATGGGACCCTGCTTTATTTTCTGTCAGCCTCTACCCTCAGGCCTACCTCCCGCCTTAACTATTGTGATAGTTTCCTCATTTGTTGCCCAGTCTCCATTATCCAATCCATTCTCTATACAGCTGCCAAATTCATATTATTAAAACATAAATTTGCCCATGTTACTCACTTACTCAAAATCTTTCAATAATTCCCTATTGTCTCTATGATAAAATAATAAAATCCTCAGCCTGGCACTTAAAGCACTTTGGTGTCTAAATTCTACTTCTTTATAACTTGTTTAACTTGAATAACCAATAACCCATCTCTGATCTCCAAAACTTTGTACATTTAGTCTCTCACATATCTGTCATATATTTTCTTGTCTCTTCTATCTTATAAAATCCTACATAGGATCAGGAGCTACCTCCTCCTCCACAGTGATTTTCTTCATCTCTTCCCTCTCTCCTCAGTTATTATCATTCTCTCCCTCTTGAAATTACTTTGTGTTGCTTTCCATATACTTTTTGGTTTTTTACTTTTATAGGTGTTATGCCCGTCGGTAGAATATAAACTCTTTGAGGGTTAAGAGTGGTTTCAATTTTGTCTTTGTAACTTCACACCTAATACAGTGCTTTGCACATACTAGTGCCTAACAAATGTTTGATGAATTAAATTTGATCCAAAAAAAAAAAAGTCATCAAATATAATTTTAAATATTTCAACCTCTAAACTTTTAATTAAGGTTACAGAGAGTGTGTTTTGCATGATAATGAAAATTTACCATTCAGAGCTAACAAAACAGATTTGTATCCCACATTTTCTGCTTAACCTTTCAAAAAAGGGATAATGATGGGCAGCTAGGGTTCTCAGTGGATAAAGAGGCAGGCCTAAAGTCTGGAGGACCTGGGTTAAAATCTGACCTCAGATACTTCCCAGCTGTGTGACCCTGGGCAAGTCATTTAACCCCCATTATCTTATTATTCCTCTGCCTTAAAATTGATACTAGGACAGAAGGTAAAGATTGTTTTAAAAAGATAATGAACAAAGAATAAAGGCAAAATGAAGTTAGTATCATGGGGGAGAAGGACAAAGATATTGAATGTTACACAACTAATAATCAATTCCTGAATTATCTAGGGCAGTGATGGGCAAACTTTTTAAAGAGAGGGACAAAGGAAAGGAAATGTTTATCTGTCAGTCTGTTTCTAAGGCAACTCTTTTGAAGTTTCATTGTATTGTATCCTACTCATTGTATTTGTCAGATTAGGAATAATGTTGAGGAGCCTGGTAGAACATTTCAGAGGGCAGCATCTGGCCTGAGGGTCGTAGTTTGCCCATCACTGATCTAGGGTTCTTTATAGTAGACAATTCATCATCATATAGTAGACAATTTAGTAATCAGTGATATAAAATAAATTCAGGTGACAAGCAGTCAAAACAAGAAATGAATAATTTCTCTTCTTTCCCCAAATCTTATAAAATAGATATGGAAATATACATGCTGAAAAAGATTCAATGACTTTGCTTAAAAATTTGCCCATATTATTTTGAGATAGGCTAATAACTCCAAAACATCTTTTTTGGGTCATATTTAGTTGTTGACAAGATTCTATCCTTCAAGAAGCTATAAAGTCATCAACTCTTTCTACATATGCTGATTAAAATTCCACTTTATTTTTAGTTAATGGTATTTGAAAGTGTTTGTGACCAATCAATTAATCATCATGCTAATTAAGTTGGTCCTCAGACAACAGATGTCCATTGCCAGGCCCATATTCAAAGCTTTTCTAGCTGTATAGAACCTCCCAGAAGCTTCCCTTCACAGGCATAGCTTTTAAGAAGGAGCTCAGCATCACTGTCCTAATGAGACCCCAGAGTAGAGTAGGCTTGAGTAAGGAACATGATAAAAGCCAGTATTTAATCACATTGAAAAAAGCAGAACACATCTTTGAAAAGTGGTCTGGAAATAGTTCCAGCTGTCTTAAAACAGTATTCAAGAAAACAAAAGGATGAGAAAATAGGGAAGTACTAATAAAAGCAGAGAGCATAAGACCAAAACAGTTTTAACACTTGGTCTCACATATACCACCTCCCTCATGGATAAATGCTCATTTAACAAAGGAAGCACATATCCTGCTATGTTCTAAATTCCATGAAATCTCTGCCCTGGAGTTACTGGACTGTGCCAGGAAAAGACAAAATAAACCACAAGGCTACTGTTGTTAGAGGAATGAATTTCCATAGTCTCTGCCTACAAAAGACAATAGCCTACACAAATTATTCTCAAGAAATAAAATATAAAGGCTGGCTGGATTGATTTTTTTCACATCCATCCAAAGGAAAATATGTAAAGGATCAGACAGGTTCTGTGTATCACTATGTAAACTTTGCTTCACAGGGTATATATATTGTATCAATCAAACTCTGACATATTCCCTCCACTTCAGAAACATCGGTGACCTCAAAATAACTGTGTCTCAACACAGAAGCCAACTATGACAAGATGTGAAATTAATTATGATAGCAGAAAAAAACAAAGAAGCTGATATATGTGTGAAATATGTATCTTATCTGCTCGTACAATTTAAGTTGACAAACAGCTTATCTGTTTAAAATTTCTTTTGTTTTATTTTTGTACCTATGCCAAAACTATGCTCTGGAGTCTTTCCAACACCCTAGGCACCAAAAATATCCCTTAAGCCTGAAATAACCAAAAAGACCCATTCTGTGGCAAAGACACTCTTCATATTTGCTACACCTTCATGACCTAGAATGTTGTCACTGGAATCTTTTTCATAAGGAAAAGTTTTGGTAAATGAGTGAAAGTAAATGGGTACAAGTTGGACCAGAGGGCCACTTAAAGTCCCTTCCAATTTTTATCAGAATGGGATCCTAAGGGTAATGCAGTGGGCAGAGTGTTGGGACTAGTGTCAGAAAGACCAATATTCAAATCCAGTCTTAGACACTAGCTGTGTGAACCTGGACAAGTCACTTAGCCCTCATACCTCAACTTTAAAAGGAAATAATAATAATAGTATATACCTCACAGGGTTTTTGTGAGGACTAAATGAGATAATATTTGTTAAGTACTTAGCATAGTGCTTATCATGAAGTAGGCTCTAAATAAATATTTGTTTCCTTCCTCATAGAATGATTTGCCTAATTAGGGTCATCTAGCTTGTTATTGTCAGAAATAATATTCAAACCTAAATCTTCTTTACTCCAAGTCTAATATTCTAAGACCATGTTGGCAAATCTATGACACATATGCTAGAAGGGGATGCTCCCCTCCCACTCTCCATGTGTGCCTGAGAATATTTCTCATATCACCCACCCCTCTGCCCAGCAGCCCAATGGGAGCACTTTCTCCTTCCCCTGTTTGAAGTATAGGCAGGGGATTCACATGGTGCATGAGGTTTGCAGTTTGGGCCCTCAGTCTATAAAAGGTATGCCATCACAGCTCTAAGGTGTCACGCAGCCACATATTCAGGATTGTGACTCTGTAGAATTAGATAATTCATTAAAATATTTATGTCTTGTTTTCTTTAAAGAAAAAAAATCATATAGACCTGTAAGTATGTATTCTCATGTTTCCTGGGAGGAAAAGCTAAAAGAGTAAGACATTTTCCCTAAATGCACCTGGGAACTTCATGTCATGGAGGACTCTGACACAAAGGATGACATTATAAATTGAAATGCTGAATTCTGACCTTGTTGTGTCCAAATTCATTCAAAATGGTTCCCAGTTTCTTTGTGTTACTGTGTAGCTTCTGGACAGCAATAGCTGGATGAGGATCCCTCCAATCAATGGACAAGCGATGAAACCAAAGGTGTTGACTCTCCTGGACATGAGCTGATTTAATACTAGGATCAAAACGATGCACTTCACATCCATCACTGGCCATGTTTAATTCAAAATGAGTGTCTTCATTTCCCAGTCTATTTTTTTAAAAACAGAGGAAAAAAAGATTTAAAAAATAAATATAATTGTACATGAAAGAGGATTATTCTTTTTTCTTTTTTCTTAATATTTTCTGAATTTAATTCTTATGAATATTTTAAAATCAATCTCTCTCTCCTACTTCCATTTGAGCAATTTTCAAAAAGCCCTCAATATATACCTACATAGTCTGGCAAAACAAATTCCCACATTAGCCACGTACAAAAATGCAGGTCTCTATCTCCACATTAAGTGCATCACTTCTGTCAGAAGGTGGATGGTATGTTTCATCTTCATTTCTTTGGACTCGTAATGTGTCATTGTGTTAGTCAGAGTTGTTCTTAAAAGAACACTTTTAAAAGACATCCTCAACAGATGTTGAGAAGTAATAACTCCCTCTATCAGAAAAATAGTCAGTTTCCGATTAGTGTAAATAACAAATCTCCAGAAATGGTTGCATTATTTGCATTCATACCACATATTTTAATTGAACTGGAACCAGTTACCACATATAACACAATTTTATTTTTAAATAGTAGGAATTTAAATACATGCAACCATTTTGTAGGATTTGTTAGTTACATTAATTAGAGACTTGGCTATATAATCTGGAGAGTTCCAAAGTCTGTATGTAGGATGCTAGACTATGGTGTGACATAAGGGGAAAAGTAGTACTTTTGTCTTCTCATTCAAGCTTTGCCACTAACCAAATGACAGTGAGTTATTCACTCAGCCTCTCAAGGCCACTTTTAGAAAATGGAATAGAACTAGATGACTTTTAGGTTCTTTAAGTCCCACTAGTCTATGAAACAACAGCATCTTACTCTTGCAAGCCAACCAGAGTGGTGGGTGTTTTCTTGGAAAGTATGTGCCAACCAAGCATGTATACATAGAAAGTGGAAGTGTTCATGGAAAGTATGTTCAAGTTTGTTTGTGTGTGTTTGTATATGTGTACATGGATATATATATATATATATATGTATATACATATATATATATATATATATATCCATCAATAGATTCCAAGAGGAAAGAGGTACTTCATATAAACCCAGGGGAAGAAGAAAAGCATTATCAGTTAACATTTGTTTAGTACCTCTTAGGTAGACTGCAGTGTAGGGAACCACATTTGTATATCATAAACAAAATAACATATTTGGTGAATATACAATTCCCATAAGAACCTTTCACTCTTATATTATCTCTTCTCAATCTGTTTTTGTTGCTTTTGTAATAAGACATTTCATACTTTGTTCTATATTTCAACTTTTTCATTTAGTTTTATTATTTCTTCTTATCTTAAGAAGTTATCAGCTTCTTGCCCAATTCTAATTTTTCATGAATTATTTTATTCATTGAGTTTTTGGATCTCTGTTTCTAATTGGTTGACCTTTCTTTCATAATTTTCCAATTTTCTTGCACTGTTTATTTTATTTTTCTAATTTTCCTCAATCTCTCATATTTGGTTTTTAGAGTCTTTTGAAAGCTCTTCCCAGAACTCCTTTTGGGCTTGTGTCCATTTTACATTTTTCTTTGAAATTTTGGAAGTGAATGCTTTGATTTCACTGTCTCTTGAATTTGAACCCTAATTTTGTTTATTTCCAAAGAGGCAAAGATACAGCATTCTATTACCTATAAAATTTGGCATAGTGGATAAAGAAGCTGACATTGCAGTCAGGAAGACCAGAATTTTAATCCTTGTCTCAAATACTTACTAGATCTGTGACTTTGGCCAAGTTGTTTTAACACCTCTGAGTCTATATTTCCTCATCTGTAAAATGGGTATTCTAATAATATTGTCTACTTCATTGTGTTGTTATGACAGTCAATAAAATAATTAATGTAAACTACTTTAAAAATCTTAGACAACTATCTAAATGCTAGTTGTTATTTTTATTTTTATTGCCATCATTATTATCAATTAATTTGAATAATATTTTGAGTGAAATACAAAAATATGTAGTTAATCAGGAAAATGTGACAAAATAGTATCATAATTTATGACTTCTCTGCCCAAAATACTGTAACTATAGGTGATTCAAGATAATTCTAAAATTTATGTAGATAAAAGCATGGATCAAAATAGAACCTAGTTTAATAAAAATGTATCCAGTTTAATAAAAATGTATTACTCAATTCCCATAATTCAGAACTTACAAGAGTTCAAATTCAGGAAAGTAAAGTGTTGGTTTAAATCAATTGGATAAGACTTCAAAACTATTAATAGTGGCTTTGTTTAAATAAGGCAAATCTTCAGTATTCTTTCTTCTCCCTCATTTCTGCCATCTTAGTTTTGTTATCTCCACCTGTTGTTTTTTAGTTGCCTTCCCTTCCACTTCCTACCCACCATGTCCACTACACCTAACTTTAGAACTTCCTACCCACCATCTCCACTATACCTAACTTTAGAACTTCAGCTTCTGTGAATTCCCCCACCTCATTTTTATCTCTTTTTGTTCCTGTTAAGTTCTAGTACTTTCCTCATAGTTTGTACCTGGCACATAGTGGGTACTTCATAAATGCTGATTGATGGATTCCTATCCATTCCCTATAGTTTATCCTCCATAATGTCCAGTACTACTTTTGCTACCATTTACTCTATTCTATAGCTGTGACAATGTGAAGCCCTTATACTCCCCATACATACATAAATCCCTCAGGGAAACTGGCACATGAATACAGAAATCTGCAACTGTAAGGTAGTTTCCTGCTGGTCAGATATATATACTAAAGCCCAAAATGTAGTCCAGCAATAAGAAGACAATGACTTTGCCCTTTCCATTTAACTTTGATGCTTGCTCAGATTAATTTGTATGGCAAGACTCAAAGGATTTTGAGACTCTGGAAAAATTCTTAGTGACAAACATACACATTTTGGAAAACATAGGTTCTCCATAAGTATTGTCAATTAGGAAGCGATGATTTTCTAACCTTAAGTCAGATAGAGGAATGGGATAAAGATATGTTTTCTACTCGAATGAGGAAGTAAGTTCATAAAGCAGATTTAGTACTGTTCCAGGTGTGGCTCAGAGCAATACCTATGACTTAAAAGTCTATTATAAACAGGGAGAGAATTTCTCTCTGTCACACTAATAGAAACAAAGATGACTAGCTTGTGCCTTAAGGATATGAAGTCTGGAATTGGTAGTAGAGGAAAAACCTACAATCACAAGACTAGCACAGGTCACAATCTAATAAGATTACATAAGACTAGCAGGGAGCAACATCTGGCAGAGACTGTGTACTCCACAGAGGTGGAGTGCTTAACAGCTTGAAATGAAACTTGCACATGAAACCAGTAGAGAATCGGCCTAATAGAAACAACCCAATAACATTACCCAAAGATAATGACAGTTCTACCATATTGGATATGGAGAAGATGTGTTGCCTTAGTCATGTGTTTCCTATATATGGACCCTTCAACATAAGTTTCTTAGGCATGTCCATTCTTCCCAATAATGGTCTGTGTATTTGTGAATGAATAATGCCCCAAGTTTATTCATTTATTTGTTTAAGACCCTTACTTTCTGTCTTAGAATCAATACTAAGTATTGGTTCCAAGGCAAGAACAGTAATGGCTAGGCAATTGGGGTTCAGTGACTTGCCAAATTGTTCCACAACTAGGAAGTATTTGAGGCCAGATTTGAAACCAAGACCTCCTATCTCTAGGCCCAATTCTCTATCCACTGAGTCACCTAGCTGCTCCTAATACTCTAAGTTTATAAGGGAAATATTTTGCTACTCCTTTTTAAAAATTATATTTCATTAAATAAATGCTTTTACTTTGAACGAATTGTTCTCATCTTGGTAACTAGTAAAAGTAAACACATTCCTGAAAACTGAAGAATAAAAGTAAGCCATCCATGTATTCTGATTTTTTTTTTTTTTAGTGGATATAGGCCTAAAAAGTACCGGGAACCTGTGATCATTTTGCTGAGAGCCTCAGGTGCAAGATACCCAGGTGCTATGCAGTTTAGAAGCCAGAAACAATGAATCAAAGAGCTGAGTTGTCAGTAATAGATTGCTCCACTCACAGAAATTTTTGGAATGCACCTGGCCATGCGTGCGTGCGTGCGTGTGTGTGTGTGTGTGTGTGTGTGATAGAATATGCTGAATCCAGATAAACATAGCATTCCTGTTGTAAGGCATTCTCTCAGGCATAGAGATATCGTACCTTCATTTGAAACATCACTTTAAAATGATTCTTCATAAGAATATTTGTCTGTGCTCCTTATGAGGTAAAATATTCTACACAATTTCTTTTGCAGATTGTTACAGCCTTAAATTTATGAAAGTAGAAACTCCTATAAAACTAGTAACTTTTAAAACCAAGGACTCAAGAAATGAAGGATTCCTTTAATATTTCATCAGCTTCTAAATCTATACATCCTTACTGCATAAATGAGTGTTATAGATATAGTGGAGGTGGGGAGGAAGAAACAGACATTTATTAAGTAGCTACTATGTGCCAGATATTATGTTAAGTGCTTTACAAATATGATCTCATTTGTTCTTATATGATACATTATTAAGAACTGATTTTGACTAAATTATGACAAGCTCTTGGCTAAGGATGACTACTGCTAACAAGAGATAATAAGAATATATTTACCTGGAGCCAAGAAATCAGTTCAAAGGGGCACTAAACTGGGGGAGAAGATGTCTTACTGCCAAATCCACCACAAGATTAGGGTATGGCTCTACAAGGATATATCCCAGGCAAAAGGATCTGGATATGTTAAAGACAAGGAGTGGGGTGTGGGGAAGTGAAGGTTTGTGGAGCATCTGCAGGTTAGCATACTATATTAAGAAGATAGACTCAAAGTAGAAAATCTATGAAACTACTCCTTCCAAAGTTACCAGTGTTCTCTTAATTTACCCAATCCAATAACCTTTTCTCTATCCTCATTCTCCTTAATTTCTCTGCAGCCTTTGACATTGTCCTTTTCTCCTCAATATCCTCTTCTTTCTAGGTTTTCAGAACACTGCTATAACCTGGTTGCCTTCTGACCTATCAGATCACTCCTTGGCCTCCTTTGCTGGATCTTTATCCAGGTCACTCTATAACAGGTGTTGTCACATAAGGTTCTGCCCTGGAACCTCTTCTCTTCTCCGTCTATACTGCTTCACTTGGTAGTCACAGAGGCCCCTACAGACTTTTTAAAAACCCTTACCTTCTGTCTTAGATTCGTTATTGACTATCAGAGCTAAGCAAAAGAGCAATAAGAGCTACCTCTCTGCCAACTTTCAGTCTCATATTTCAATTGCCTTTCAGATAAGTCAAACTGGGTGTCCAGTAGATGTTGTAAATTCAATATGTCCAAAAGAAAACTCATTATCTTTTCTTCTAAATTCTTCTCTCCTCCTAACTTCCCTATTACTATCTAGGTCAACAACATCTTCCAAGTCTGTCATGCTCACAATGTAGATGCTCTTCTCCACTCCTCACTATCTCTGTCCCTATATCTGATCTGTTGCCAGGGCTTATTGATTTCATCTCTGCAGTATCTCTCAAATATATTCCCTTCCAACCCCTCATACTGCCATCACCCTGGCACAGTACCTCATAAATTCATATTTCAACTATTGCAATAATCTTCCAGTGGTTCTGCCTGCCTCAAGACTCTCCACATGGCAATTTGTCACTAAAATGATTTTCCTGAAGTACTCAATAATTTCAATAGCAACAAAATGTATATTAGAACAAAATCAAAGGATTTTCTCAAAAGAGAGAAAAAGTTATGGCAAGAGGTAAAAGTTGTATCTTGCTAAATAAAATAATGTGGATACATTAGGTACACTAGTTTAGAATTTAGAATTTTAAAAGATTGAAACAAGGGCAAGTGATTAAGGATTAATACAGAATCATAGCTTAGTCAGGTAAGAGTAATGTCAGGAGTATAAAAACTCTAAACAAGCTGTAGTCAATAAGGAAAGCTAAGAACAACACAAATCTGACTTTTTTAAAGCTCTCTTTGGAGAAAGGATAAAAGAAGGTATAGAATCACTGCTTAGGGGCGGGAAGGGCAATGATAATGGATAATGATGATGAGGCATGGCAGATCTGCGCAGCTCTGATTGCTTCTGTTTGCTCTGCCAAAGAGAATGATCTTCAGATTGGAAAGAATGAACCAAAATAGCTAGTAGAGAGTCAATAACCAAGATAAATAGAGCAGGAGAATACCTTCATACCTAATAATATTCATTCAAATCAAATAGAACCATATAAGCAAGCTACATCCTAGAGTGCTTAGAGATCTGACAGACATAATTGCTGAGCCACTTCAGTGATATTTGAAAAACTATGAAGAATAGGGAAAGGATTGTGGTATTAAATTAAGACAAATGTCTCAATTTTTCAAAAAAGAGAAAAAAAGAGGCCACAAACCATAAGCTGGTAAGCTAGACTTTGATTCCTAGGAAAATCTTATAATATATTATTAAAGGGATGGTTAATGAATATTTAGAAAAGGAAGCAAAGATCATAAAGAATTAGCATGTTTTTGTAGCAGCTGGGTCCTGCAGTTGATAGAATACTGGATCTGGTTTCAGAAAAATCTGAGTTGAAATCTAGCCTTAGATACCTTCTAACTGTTTGACTTTGGGCAAGTCACTTAACCTCTGTCTGCCTCAATTGCCTCATCTGTAATTATGTTCTTGTGGAAGGGAATTTAAGATTCTATTTGTAAAGTGTTTTGTAAACCATAAAGTGCTATATAAATGCTAGCTATCATCATCATTAAGAATAGGTCATGTCACGTTAACCTAATTTTCTTTCTTCCCTTTTTCTTAAACTTTGTTACCAAACCAGATTAGAGAAATACTGACAGTATAGCTACTTAAATTTTTACAAATAATTTAACCATGGCTTTTCCTCTTTTAGAAAACATGGAGTACAAAAATATTATAGTTAGAAGGATTCAGGACTGTTTGAATGACCAGACTTAAAGGGTAGTTATTAATGGTTTCCTGTCAATTTGGAGGAGGACTCAAATAGAGTGGTCCAGAAATCTGGGCTTTGCCCTCTAGTGTTTTAATATTGTTATCACTTTCTGGGATAAAAGCATTCAGGGCATACTTATCAATTTGCAGATGACACCAGGCTGGGAGGAATAACCAGCATACTAGATTAAAGAGTCAGGAGATAAAGAACTTTGACAGGCTAGAATGCTGCTCTAAATCTAATAAGATGACATTTGATAGTGACAAATGTAAGGTCCTACCCTTATATTTTAAAAATCAACATCAAAAGTACAAGATGCAATAGGCATGCTCATCTGAAAAAAGAAATGGTGGTTTTAGTGGAATCTAAGTGATATGAACTAACAGCATAGTATGGCCACACAGAAAGCTAATGCAATCTTAGTAATGAACAAAGAAATTGTATCCAAAAAATAGTGAGGAAACTGCCCCGTTATACTGTGTCTTGGTCAGACCACATCTAGAATATTCTGTTCAGTTCTGATTGTCACATTTTAGAAAGGCTATCAAAAAACCTGAAGGAAGTCCAAGGGGATGATGGTGGTAAAAAAAAAAAAGTCTCAAAATTATGCCATATAACTATAATAACTGCCATTTCTAGAATGTGCTAAAATTTGCATGGAGCTTTACAAATATAGCTCATTTCCATAACCCTTCTCTCAGAGACTTTGTATACTCTTACTTTACCTTGGAGAGGGAAAAGAATCATGGAGACTGACAGTTAACTGTAGTGAGGCACTGAGAGAAGACTAATAGAACTGTCATTCTAAAGAGATTGACAGTTAAGAGCCACTGGAGAAAGAGAGTCTTCGAGACACTTGGACAGTGGAGTATTATCTTTAAGAGACTTTAATTACCATTCTATGAAGATATTGAGGAGAATTGACACTGAGGACACTGAAGGGGAATAAGCTAAACTATTTTTCCTTCCTAGTGAGAATTGAATTAAGTTAAATCTTTTTCTCTCAAGAAGTTAACTAAAATTTCTGAGGAGAATTGAGTAAGAATGTTTACTCTGAGAGGAACTGAATATCCTACATTCTGAAGAGAATTGATTTACTAGACTGTAATTCCAGAGCTTTAGAAGAGCTACAAGTTAATGATGAGTGAAAAGTCTAGTAACTTTTCCCCTGCCTTCCTATATCAGAGAAATAACTGTTGATAACACATGAAAAGAATCTTTAATTTCTTTACTTCTTGGTTTAAAAAGTTATTCATTTATGGCTGTGACCTTCCTCACTGCTGATACATTGTTTAAATATTTATGTCTATATTATTTGTTATTATTAATAAATTATATCACCAGTAATAGTAATACTATACAAATCTATAAATTCAGGGTTGAGAGTAGAAAAAGAAATGTAATCTAAGAGAGGAGTAAGAGGCTGAGCTAACTGAGCAATTAACTAATTAATGAAAAAGATTTTGCTCTTTAGTGATCTATGAAATAACATCAGAACCCTTTGCCTTTGAAATCAGTAAGAAAAAGAATTAACAGGGTAACAAAATTTTAAAATAAATAAAAAATAAGGTAACAATTCAGTAGCAGACTGAGGTGGTGGTCTGGGAGAAGAAGGGAGAGATTATATGGATATTAAACCCTTGCCTTCCAACTTAGAATTAATACATTGTATTGGTTCCAAGGCAGAAGAGTGGTGAGGACTAAGCACTGGAGACCAAGTGTTTTGCCAGGGTCACACAGCGAAGAAGTGTCTGAGGTCAGATTTTAATCCAGGGTATTCCATCTCTGGGATTCCATCTCTTGATCCACTGATCCACCTAGCTGACCCCTGCCATGTCGTTATGAATACATGGTATTTCTGTTTCTTTTATTTTGTGCGTGTGTTTCTTTTTTTTCCTTATGTATCAAAGACGGAACAGACAAGGCTACAACTTTATGAACTTTGAAATGTCAGGTACAAGTGCATCAATAGGAATCTAGGGCCAAGACACAGCAACTGAAGTCAATGAGGAAGAATACTTTTATCTGCTTGACTCAGCCTTGCAGCAAAGATTCTATGTCCTTGCATAGCAAAGGAATAACTTTTCTACCATCCGTTCAGCACCCAGAAGTGAACATGGTGGGAAGAATGCTCTTTAAGAAACATTTTAGGGTTGAGCCCACTGTCCCCAGGAATTCAGGTAGTAGAGCAGAATAACAACAGTAATATAATTATAAGTTCGAAATTGGAAAAGTCATTTCAGAGCTTAGATAGGTGCGATATTTACAATCCTGGCAAGTACAGTAAAAAGTATAAAGAAAGAATATTGTAAGTCCTTTGTCTTTTGCCATTTTTTAAATATTCCAAGCCTGGTGCCTGGCACATGGTAGATGCTTAATAAATGTTTATTGATTGATTGAGGAGCACTCTGGCGTAGAGGATAACTAGTCAGCTTTGGAATCCAGAAGTTGTGGTTGAATCATTTCAGTTGTGTTTGACTCTTCATGACCTCCCATTTTGGAGTTTTCTTGCAAAGGTATTGGAGTGGTTTGCCATTTCCTTCTCCAGCTCATTTTACAGATGAGGAAACTGAGGCAAACAGGGTTGAGTGACTTACCAAAGGTCATGCAACTAAGAAATTTCTGAGGCCAGATTCTAACTCAGGAAGATGTCTCCCTGATTCAAAGCCCAGCGCTCTCTCCACTGCACCACCTAACTGCCTGAAGAACTGGGTTCAAATACTCACTCTGACATATCCTGGCTCTGGCACTTTGGCTAAGTCACTATGTACCTTAGTATTCCAGGCAACTTTCTAGCACTATCAACAGTAAAAGAGTTACCGATCTGCACTGATTATTGAAATTTCATCCCTGAGAACTTTCTATATCAAGTGAAATAATAGGTGAATTCTTCCTGCTACCAAAAGGTACTTAGAAATGATAACACTGCATTTATTTGGAAATACAAGGTGTCTCAAAAGTCTTGGTGCAGTTTAAAGGAATTAAAGCGCAACATTGCACTAAGATGTTTGGTAGAACCTAGATACTAGATGATTTACTTATTCAAATTGACTTTCTTTCCCCTACAGTCAGGCCCTCTTCCCCTCCCTCCCTACACACACACACACACACACACACACACACACACACACACACACACACACACACGTCTACATTGGTTAGATTTCCTCTGATTAAAAAGGTTCAATGGCACCATAAACACACTGTGGGTAGTTATCAGTAAAAATCATTATTTCTTTAACTATTGACCTCTCTGGTTAAATAAGGGGGACTAATTGAATCCAAAGCCATCCCTTCATCTACACCATCTTATTTACCTCAAAGATATCACACCAGGAGTGGGATTAAAACTGAAAAACTGGGAAGGAGCCCAAGATTGTATTCTCTTCAAAGACATATAAGAAACCAACTAGAAAAGAATCAGGAAATCCCAAACATGATTCAAAAGATAATCCTCTTCCTTTCCTTACACAAATTTAGTGAACCAGAAAGAGAACAATTTTTCATCAGAGTTCTTTAAATTATTTCTGATTTGTTTTAAAAGATGAAATTTCTTTCATTTTCATTCAAACTTCATGATCGCTTTTCTGAATCAAGTGACTGAATGAAAATTTGAAGTGGGGGGAAAAAAAGAATTTCAGGCTTGCCAAGTGGTGAAGTAATTATTGTTGGCAGCAAGATGGTACAGTGGATAGAGAGCCTGGCCTGGAGTCAAGAAGGCCTGAGTTCAAATCCAGCCTCAGGTATTTACAAGCTATAAGCTGACTGGACAAGTCACCTAACTCTGATTGCCTCAGTTTCCTCATCTGTAAAATGAACTGAAGAAGGAAATGGCAAACCACTCCAGTAACTTTGTCAAGAAAACCCTGACTGAGGTTATGAAGAGTCAGCTGTAACTGAATAACAACAAAAGAATGAATTATTTTGATATAAGTAAAGCCTTAAAAAAACCCACCCTTACCTTCCATTTTAAAACCAATATTATGAATTAGTTCTAAGGCAGAGGAATGGTAAGGGCTAGGCATTAGGGGTCAAAAGACTGGCCCAGGATCACACAGCTAAGAAGTATCTGAGATCAGATTTGAACCCAGGACCTCCCATCTCCGGACCTAGCTCATAACAAAAGTCTTAAATGTAAAGGTTACACTTAGGGTTATGCTCCATCAGGTCTTAGCAGATGCATCTGCTGGCTTTGATGTTTTCATAGTAAAGCTCTACTTAGCAGAGGGAAAGCCTGGGCAAAAGAATGAGGAGAGTCTATTTACAAAAACTGAAGATAGAGATAGATGACTCAGACTGCAAAGCTTGATGGTCCTTCTCCTTGGCATGTGACATGTTAGAATTTGAGAAGTTAAAACTCACATAATAGTATCTCAAACAACTTTTTGAAGAATATGGAAAAATTAAATAAAATTGCATAACCAACAGAAAGTTGGAGTCCATGAGTTATCTCTGAAGGGAAAGATGAGTCATTGAGAATCATGAGGCTCTGATGAGAGCTCTTAGAAGGAGTGAAAATTTCAGAACAAGAGAAAGGAAGAACCCAGGAGGAGAGTATAGAAAATGCCTATAGGAATAGGAAAGCTTTAGCTTCTATACTTTAAGAGAGATATTGCTTTGTAGATTGACTGATAAAAAGGTTGGGAGAAACTTGATTGGAAGAGAACTGAACTCTATTGCAATATAAGCCTTCAGCACTAGCTCAGTTACCTAGTTGTTCTCAATTTCCCCACTCTGGTTTGAGAGGGAAAAGCAAAGGAGAAGAGAAGAAGAGTCTTGCAGTTACTTTGCTAGAAACATGGGTTTGAATGTGATTGAACAAAGCAGAATGCTGTTAAGTAAAGAGTTGATTGGGTTTGTTTGCATTGCACAGAGTGAACCTTAAGAGATTTGATTTGAATTCTGTTTTCTAGTAAACAAAATACTGAAAGCTGATTAGATGATGCAGAATCCTATTGTATGAAGAGCTATCTAGAGTGGGTTGAATTTCCCAGAGAGCCAACCCAAGGAAATTCCTTGCAATTTTTGTAGCTTAAGTAATTGTTCATCACTAAAAATAGCACAACACTTTCTTAGCATCCTTTCAAGAATGATTGAGAATTAAAAGAGTTTGCTACTATTTCATAAGTTAGAGAGTAGAAGCAGCAGAGTTGTGAGTATCAAAAGGGGAGCAGATAGTAGAAAAATGGCTTTGTATGGGGCTTCAGATGGTTCCTGAAGAAAACAAGGACATCAATTCTGTAGTCAAAGTTGTGAGTTGTCTGAACACATGTACAGTCCTTACTTGTGTGTCTCTTTCCTAGACTTACCAAGTAGGAGTCCACAGCCACCACAAAGGCATTGTGTATTTTGGTGGAAGGGTGTGACTCAACTTTAAGAGTTGTTGTTACTGAGCCATTTTAATCACATCTGATTCTTTGTGACTCCATTTGGGATTTTCTTGGCAAAGTTACTAGAGTACTGTGTCATTTCCTTTTTCAGCTCATTTTACAGATGAGGAAACGGAGGCAAAAAGGGGAAAGTGACTTGCCCAGGGTTACTCAGCCAATAAATGTCTGAGGACAGATTTGAATTCATGAAAATGAGTCTTCTGGATTTCAGACACAGCATGTAATCCATTATGTCCCTTAGCTGCCCCAGCTTTAAGGGTAGGCTAATGATAATAATAATAATAATAAATTATATGTTATGAAGCTATTATAATGTAATACAAGAATACTATTATAATAATGTTCATCCTTTCATTTGCTTTATATTGAGGTACTGTAATATGTTATATTAAAAGGGACACCCCCCTCTGATACTCCTATCTATTAGATATAGATGTAGATGGAGTATAGAGAGAGGATAGGATGACACCTCTCTCCTTTATAACAGTTGCCCAGGCAGGATCCTTTAGGTCAATGGATGATATCCCTTCAGGACCCACCTGGGGTTAATTGGTATTATTTATTGGGCTCTTCAGCCTGGTAACATATTAATCTGACTGCGTGACTCCCTTCCCAGATAAGCTTTGAATAATCAATTCAGGAAGGTACTTTAAAACTTTGGTTGTATTTGGCAAAGAAGGATAATGGTATGGGACAGAGGTACTGGGAGACCCTAAATTAAATTGATAGCAATGAATCTCTAAACTGCAGGCAAATGAAGGAATCAAGATGATAGCTTCTCTCTGGTACAGCCTGGCCAGGGCCACACCAGAGCAGGCAAACTGCTGTGTAATCTTTCAGCTTCTTCTTCAGTAGATTTTTTTTTTAAACCCTTACCTTCCATCTTGGAGTCAATACTGTGTATTAGCTCCAAGGCAGAAGAGTGGTAAGGGTAGGCAATGGGGGTCAAGTGACGTATCCAGAGTCACACAGCTGGGAAGTGTCTGAGGCCAGATTTGAACCTAGGACTTCCTGTCTCTAGGCCTGGCTTTCAATCCACTGAGCTACCCAGCTGCCCCCTTCTTCAGTAGATGTTAGCCTAATCATTTTGAGATATCCACTCTTTTTCCACCCTCTTCTTCTTCTCCTGCCCAATTCCCGGATCCCTCCCGGGCCCTGGGAAACCTAGATGACTAAGATGATTGACTTCCTAATATCTAGGGCAGTAGAATCAGAGATGGTGGTCTGGGTACAGGTTGATGACGATACAGGAAACACAGGAGGAGCTTGCAGGGTTGAGTTTGCAAGTCTCAATTTCCCCAAAGACCAGGATCCACTGATCTCCAGCCTCAGGGACAGGTAAAAGACCCAAGAACCCCTGCCAGGGCTACCAACTGCCCTCTCCTGTCCACATGCCTCTCTGGGAACATTCCGACATCCAACTGATCCACCTGTCAATCACCAAGTGAACTCCTGGCTCCCAGAGATTCAATATAACAAATACTATAGTTATTCTTAATTTTTTGCATTACCATTAAATGTTTTTGTGTTTAAGAATTACTCATGTAATAATGACTGAATTTTTTTTTAAATCCTTACCTTCTGTCTTGGAATCTATTGCATATTGGTTCCAAGGCAGAACAGTGGTAAGGGCTAGGCAATGGAAGTTAAGTGACTTGCCCAGGGCCACACAGCTAGGAAGTGTCTGAGACCAGATTTGAACCCAGGACCTCCCCCAGTTCTGAGCCTGACTCTCAATCTACTGAGCCACCCAGCTGTCTCCAATGATGACTGAATTTATAAAATAGGAACCACATTAGTAGGAGCTCATAAACTACAGTGGAAAGAGTAGGAATGCATCCCACCCAAAACAAATTTGTCTCCAGAACCCTGAAACAGTTTAAGTCAAAGTTCTGTGGTTTCTATGTATCTCTGGATACCCCCAGATGTACCAGTTTAAAGGCAGGATGAAAGAACACACCATCCTTAAGAGAGAGAAGGAGGAAGTGACCAACTCCAGTCAGGTATTGAACTGAGATGCTGCTTCTACTTTTTGACATGAATATAACAAATCTGACCAATTTGGACTCTGGCAGTGTGCCCTGAAAAATGTATTTAAGAGCAAACTCATCAGAATTTTGCATATACATGCATTTTGTGACATGCTTGCCTTAGTTAAAGGACCAAATTCTCAAATATGAATGTAGCAAAAAAAATAATCCTTTAAATGTACCTGTTTTCGCCAGAGATATGAATAGCCACATCTATAAATAAGAATTCAGTCCTCTAGTTAATTATCTACTAATAAATATGATTATGTAATTTGTGCTTGTAAATGTTTGTCTGCACATATTAACCTAAAGACTTAGAGACATAACACATATGTGTCCCTTCTGTATAGAAAATATTCAGAGAGACAGCAGGAGAAATAAATGAGCAATGCGAGCTAATCAGAGAGCTATGCTGCAGAAATAATGAGAGAATTATTCTCTCAGCCATATTTGCATTTTAAGTTCTCTCTCTCTCTGTCTCTGTCTCTGTCTCTTTCCCTCCCTCCCTCTCTCCGTCCCTCCTTCTTCCATTAAAAGGATTTTCAATAATAAAGAACAGGTGAAGGAGATATAAATTTTAAGCAAAAATACCTAATTCATGCTCCTGAAATCCTGCTAAAGCTATCCTGGATTTACTCTTTTAAGATTGTTAAGGATGATACAAAGCTACAAAGGATGGCATTTAATCTCTCTCTTGCCTCCAGATGTACCCTGGTTCCTTGATGAGCAGCTGCAGTGACAGAGTTCAAATCCCAGAAACTTTGGTCCCAAGGATTTCCCAGCCTTGTCTGAGTATAGCTATGCTTCTATACTCCTTCACTCTCCTTTCCTTTAGTACCTGGAACACCTACTCTCAAATGAACCTTCCCCTACCCCTTGACTGCCTCTTACCCCTCACTGAACACCATGGTAAAGCTGTTGACTTCTAATAAACAATCCATAACCAAAGAGCCCAATGTTTCCATTGCCTCGAGTCTTCCAGTTCCCACAATGCAGGAGTTGAGAGAGGATAGCAACTGGACATGCTGTTCTAGGAACCAAACATTTGGGACAAGGAAAAAGGCTACAATGGTAGAATATTGAATAAATTGGAGCTCCCGGGTAGAGCCCAAGGAATCATAGACCTGAGCCATAGCAGGGAGGAGTCAAGAGACAAAAGTATTTCAGCTGTCAGAGGACTGTGTTCAGGACCTCTGCCTGCCACCAATTGTGTGATCCTCTGCAACTATTCAACAAACACCAAGAAGCCTATTACTAAACATTATGCTAAGTGCTTGAGATACTAAGACAAATGTGGCACACTCTTTGCTGTTGTGTGTGAAATTTAGCAAAAAGATAATTCTCCAAACAAGATAATATGTTTAATAATAGGGCACTGAACCTATAAATAAAGGATGGGCCAATGGAACTGCCTCTGGCCAAAGACACAGAATTGAAGATGCAACTCATTTCTATAAGCATAGAACAAGAATCACATAATTGGCCAGCATCACAGAGGTGAAGGATCATGATTGGTTACAATGAAGAAAGTGGGCATAGCACATGTGGGATGAAAACCACCTCTCTCTATCTCTAAGGAATGCATTAGTTTATTTTTATTTTTATTTAAGTATTTTTCCATGGTTACATGATTCATGTACTTTCCCTCCCTTTTTCCCCTTCCCCCTCCCAGAGCCGACAAGCAATTCTGCTAGTTTATACATTTATTATCACTCAATACCTATTTCCATATTAATTATTTTTGTAATAATCTTTTAAAAACCAAAACCCCACATCCAATACCCATATAAACAAGTGAAAAATCAAATGTTTTTCTTCTGCTTTTCTATTGCCACAGTTCTTTCTCTTGATGTGTATAGCATTCTTTCTCAGAAGTCCCTCAGGATTGCCATCAGTAGCAAAGTTGTTTACACATGATTGTCCCACAAGGTTTCATTTTCTGTGTAAAATGTTCTCCTGGTTCTGCTCATTTCATTCTGCCTCAGTTCCTGGAAGTCTTTCCAGCTCAGATAGAAGTCAAGCAGGTTATCATTCATTATAGCACAATAGTATTCCATCACTATCAGATACTACAATTGTTCAGTCATTCCCCAATTGAGAGACACCTCCCCCTCCATTTTCCAATTTTTTTGCCACCACAAAGAGTATGACTATGAATATTTTTGTACAAGTATTTGTCCTTATTATCGCTCTGTGGTACAAACCTAGTAGTGGTGTTGCTGGATCAAAGGGTATAGGAATGCATTAGTTTTGGTAAGAACTACACTAGCAGCTGGGAGGAATCAGGAAAGATTTCAAATGAAAAGTAATGTTTGAAATGAGTCTTGAAAGAAATCAAAGATTTGAAGGATCAGAACTGGGAAGGAGTGCATTGGGGGAGAGCCAGAAAAAAGGCATGGAGATAGGAGATATAGAATTGTTTGTGCCAAACAGCAAGTAAGATAGTAGGGTTGGAATGCAAAGTATATGGAGGGGAATAAGATACAATAAAATTGAAAAAAACAGGAAGGCATAGGTTGTGAAAAACTTTTAATGCTAAAGGAGTTTGATCCCAGAAGAAATAGGGAGACACCTGCATTTATTGAGCAGGAGTGTTATACCTATGCTTTAGGAAACTCACTGAATACAATGGCATCTGCCCCAAGATTAATTCTGTAATTTCAGAAATCCTAGAGCCCGGTCATCATATTTCAAGAAATTATAAAAGAAAACCAGTGAGTAAAAGCAAAATTGAAACAATCCACCCATCACCTCCTAAAAGAGATCCCCAAAATAGAAGCTCCCAGGAATATTACATCCAAATTCCAAAGCTTCCAGGTGAAGGAAAAAATATTACAAGCAGTCAGAAAGAAGCAATTCAAATATCATGAACTGACAGCCAGGATCTCAAAAGATTTAGCAGTTTCTATGTTAAAGAAGAGGAGAGCTTAGAATATGATATTCTGGAAGGCAAAGAAGCTAAGATTACAACCAAGAATACCTTCCCAGAAAAACCAAGCATAATCCTTCTGGAAAGATATCAACATTAAATGAAATAGAGGACTTCAAATGTTCCTGATGAAAAACCCAGAGCTGAAAGGAAAAATTGGCATTCAAATTGTAATAGATAACCTCTGGGAAAAGAAGGAGAACAGCTTGAGTGACAGATCATCAGTTATAGAACTTAGAATTTATCCAGATGGCATGAGCCAAGGGCAAAAGACTGTTGGGACCACCTCTATAAAAGCCCAGGGGCTCAGCCACTCCTGGTCTCAGTCTTGAGAAGGGAATTTCTGGAAGGTAGAGGGTGGTGAAGAGTGGGTAGGCCTATAGACCTGCAGATCCAGCATCCATACTTATTGCCATTAGAAGTTCATTCACCTATTACTAACGAAGCTGAGAGATAACAACACGGCTATCAAGAAGATCATCACTACCCCTTCCTTTCCTTTGGTCTAGACCAGTGATTCCCAAAGTGGGTGTCACCACCCCCTGGTGGGTGCTGCAGTGATCCAGGGGGGGTGATGATGGCCACAGGTACATTTATCTTTCCTATTAGTTGCTATTAAAATTAAAAAAAATTAATTTCCAGAGGGATAAGTAATATTTTTCTGGAAAGGGGGTAGTAGGTCAAAAAAGTTTGGGAACCACTGGCTAGACCATGACTGAATCTGACCAGGGTCCGTGAGGGAGAGAAGAATCTCAAGCCAAATGCCAACCTGATGCTCTTTGATTTAGATTACCTTTAACTCTCAATAGGTATAGCATATCAGTGTTTTTCCAATTGTTTAAATCTAGTTTTAATTGTTTGGAAAGTGTTTTGTAGTTGTGTTCATATAATTCCTGTGTTTGTTTTTGTAGATAAATTCCTAAGTATTTTATATTGTCTAGGGTGATTTTAAATGGTGTTTCTCTTTCTACCTCTTGCTGCTGTGATGTATTGGAAATATATAGAAATGCTGATGATGTATGTGCATTTATTTTGTATCCTGCAACTTTGCTAAAGTTGTTGATTATTTCTATTAGCTTTTTAGTTGATTCTCTAGGATTTTTTAAGTAGACCATTATATCATCTGCAAAGAGTGATAGCTTAGTCTCCTCATTGCTTATTTTATACCTTCAATTTCTTTTTCTTCTCTAATTGCTACTGCTAGTGTTTCTAGTACAATGTTAAATAATAGAGGTGATAATGGGCATCCTTGTTTCACTCCTGATCTTATTAGGAAGGCTTCTAATTTATCCCCATTGCATATGATGCTTGTTGATGGTTTTAGATATATACTGTTTATTATTTGGAACTATGCCCAAAGAGCTCTAAAAGACTGCCTGCCCTTCGATCCAGCCATAGCATTGCTGGGTTTGTATCCCAAAGAGATCATAGATAAATAGACTTGCACGAAAATATTTATAGCCACGCTTTTTGTGGTGGCAAAAAACTGGAAAACAAAGGGATGTCCTTCAATTGGGGAATGGCTAAACAAATTGTGGTATATGTTGGTGATGGAATACTATTGTGCTCAAAGGAATAATAAACTGGAGGAATTCCATGTGAACTGGAAAGACCTCCAGGAATTGATGCAGAGCGAAAGGAACAGAGCCAGAAGAACATTGTATACAGAGACTGATAAACTGTGGTAAAATAGAATGTAATGGACTTCTGTACTGGCAGCAATGCAATGACCCAGGACAATTCTGAGGGATTTATGGAAAAGAACGCTACCCACATTCAGAGGAAGAACTGCAGGAGTGGAAACACAGAAGAAAAACAACCACTTGAACACATGTGTTGATGCGGGCATGGTTGGGGATGTAGACACTAAATGACCATACCAATGCAACTATCAATAATATGTAAATAAGTCTTGATTGATTACACATGTTAAAATCAGTGGTAATGCTCCGGATATGGGGGGCGAAGGGGAAAGTAAAAACAAGAATCATGTAACCATGGAAAATGTTTCTTAAAAAAATAAAATATTAAAAAAATTAGGTTTAGCATAGCCAATCCCAACACCTCTTTCTTTATCCTGATTCCTACCCACTTTGAGTCAAAGTATTGAACCCCATTCAAACTTGATTCAAGTGAAGACTGGCATCCATTCCAAGAGGAAGTGAATAGTTACAGCCAAAGGGGAAAGGGATTTATCAAATTCACAGTCAGTTCGAATTATCCATTCAAAAACCAACAACTAGCCCATTACCAACTTTTATCATCTAACCGAACCCCAAGCCAAGGAACCAGAGGAGCTGCTGAACAACATATACAGCTGCTCCCTCAATAACTCTGGCTTGGGCACTGTTAGTGGGGTCACGTGCTTAGCTGAGTTGATCATCACTATCTCACTCAACCTAGATCCATTTACCACCTAAGGATCTTGAGCCAGCTTGTCAGGCCCAGCTTATAGAAGCACCTTCCTGTCTATCTCATCTATACCCCCTTTGTGCATAACAAAATACAAGAAGCATAAAAAGATAAATATGAAAGATAGGTTAAGCATAAGGACTCAAAAAAGTTTGTTTATACTCTTATAGGAAGATGACACATGTAACTCCTAAGAGCTTTATCATTAATAGGACAGTTAGGAGTATACATAGACAGGAAGCATGAATGTAAGTCAATTATGTTAGGTTGATCTCAAAAAAATGGAGAGATGTGAAAGAGGGATGAACTGGAAGAAAGGGGAAGGGAGGGGTAGAATGAAGACATTTTTCTCACATAAAGGAGGTATACAAGGAAGAGTTTTTATAGTGGAGGGGAAATGCTTAAGCCTCATTCATTAGAATTAGTCCAGAGAGAGAATATATTATATACAAACACACATTCAGTTGGGTATAAAAATATCTTACCCAATGGAGAAATAGGAGGTGAAGAGATAAGAGATATTAAGGGGGAAGTGATAAAGAGAGGACAGATTAAGGCAAGCTGTGGTCAGAAGCAACCAGACTATTAAGAAGGGATAGAATAAAAAAAGAGAGAAGGATAAACAAAAGAAAATAGGATGGAGGGAAATGCAGGTCAAAATTATAACTGTGAATATGAATGGATGAGTTCATCCATAAGACAGAAGCAGAAAAGCAGAATGGATTACAAATGAGAATCCAATAATATGCTGTTTACTGGAGACCTACTAGAAACAGACCCATATAGAATTCAAATAAAGGGCTGGAACAGAATCTATATACTTTAGCTAAATAAGAAAAGACAGCGTTAGCAATCATGATCTCAGACAAAGCAAAAGCAAAAATAGACTTAGTTAAAAGAGATAATCAAGGAAACTACTTTTTGGCAAAAGGTACCATAGAAAATGAGGTAATATCAAAAAAAATTTACAGCAAGTTTCTCTAATAAAGACCTCATTTCTCAATTATATAGAGAACAGAAAAAAATATAAAAATAAGTGCCATTCATGGGGCAGCTGGGTAGCTCAGTGGAATGAGAGTCAGGCCTAGAGACAGGAGGTCCTAGGTTCAAACCCGGCCTCAGCCACTTCCCAGCTGTGTGACCCTGGGCAAGTCACTTGACCCCCATTGCCCACCCTTACCAATCTTCCACCTATGAGACAATACACCGAAGTACAAGGGTTTAAAAAAAAAAAAAAGAAAAAGAAAAGAAAAATAAGTGCCATTCACCAATTGATAAATAGTCAAAGGATATCAAATAGGCAGTATTCAAAAAAAAGAAATTAAGGCTATTTAGAGAAACGTAAAAATACTCTAGTCATTCAATAAAAGTAAATTAAAACATTTCTGAGGTACCACCTCATACCTATCAGAAATGACAAATGCTAGAGGGGATGAGGGAAAAGAAGTCTACTGATAAATTATTAATACAGTTGTGAACTGGTCCAAACATTCTGGAGAATACTTTGAAACTATGCTTAAATGCCTATAAAACTGTGCATACATACTCTTTGGCCTTGCTCTTACTAGGTCTAGACTCCAAAAAGACCAAAGAAAAATAAAAAGGACCTATATTTTGTGGTGGCAAAGAACTGGAAATTAAGGAGATGCTTATCAGTTGAGGAACAGATGAACAAGTTTTGGCATGTGATTTTGATGGAGTATGGAGTATTATTGTGGTGTAAGAAATTACAAAATGTGGGGGTGGTTAAGGAAAAAAAAAACATGGCAAGACTTATATAAACTGATGCAAACTGAAGTGAGAAGAACCAGCAGATCACTATGCACAGTAACAATCATGTTGAAATGCTGATCAATTCTGAAAGACTTATCTAATCTGATCAATACAACTAATGGAAGGCATCATGTGGTGAGAGTCCTTGGCTTGGAATCAGGAAGACTCATTTTCCTGAGTTCAAATCTGGCCTCAGCTGTGTGATCCTGGGAAAGTCACTTAACCCTCTTTGCCTCAGTTTCCTCATCTATAAAATAAGCCAGAGAAGGAAATGGCAAACCACTCCAGTATCTTGCCAAGAAAACCCCAAAGGGGGTCATGAAGAGTTGGACATGACTGAACAACAAAAAGACAATTCTAAAGAAGTAATAATGAAAAAATGTTATCCACCTCCCAAGAGAGAACTGATGAACTCTGAGAGCAAATTGAAGCATAATTTCCCCATTTGTGTGTGTGTGTGTGTGTGTGTGTGTGTGTGTGTGTGTGCGTGCGCGCGCGAGCGCTATAGCTAATGTGGAAATATATTTTGCATGATTTCACATATTTAATTGATATCATTTGCTTGCCTTCTCATTGGGTGGGGTCAGAGTAGGAGGAAGAGAGAGAATCTGGAATTCAAAATTTAAAAGAAAATGAATACTAAAAATAAATAAATACAGGCATCCCTTCCATATCATTGGGTTAGGGCTGTAGCACCCCCACAAGCTAGAAAATCTTCGTAAAATGTTTTGGCTGTCTTTTCATACCAGAGAAGTCTGAATTTTTTCTTTTTCTTTTATGGGGTGTTTACAGTAAAAAAAATGTGTATATTTACAGTATCAAAAGATAAAATAGTTGAAATTATATGATACTATTCATATATCTTATGCATTTCTGAGTTTCTAAACTTTTTCTATGTCATCTGTTGGGTTTCAAGTGTTGTCTGTGGTTTCTGCAAAACTCCCCCAAAATTCCCATTTAATTTCTTATGCCAATCCACAATGTATCAAAACTACCATGGGGAAAGCTGCAATGTGAAAGGGATGACGGTAATATTTTTTTTAAAAAATACAAATGGGTAGCAACCTATATCAGTGAAGAGAGCACATATGTTGAGGAAATCATAGATCCTTGAAATAGGATTAAATGGGCTTTGGTATGCTGGCCAGGGAACCCAAAATACAATGCTCAGTATATAAAGAGAAAATACATTCTGAATCACAAAAAAGTGTCTTTAAAAAGAAATTCTTGGAGCTATAGTTCCCCTTGTAAGTTAGGAACTACTTGCATATTTCAGATATGTCTGGGTTTGTTGTTTGTTTGTTTGTTTGTTTGTTTCCATTTATTTATTTCCAGAATCACAAAATCTCTGTTGCAAGGGATTTCAGAGGTCATTTTGTCCAGTCTGTGACCTGGAAGGAAAATTCTTCCACAATATATCTAACTAGTGGTCAGCCAGCCTTTGCTTAGCAATATGGTATAGAAGAAAGGCTACTTAAAAGAGGAGTCTAAGGTTCAGAAAAATGAAGTGACTTATCAAGGTCACACAGCTAATTGTCAATAGCTGATTGTTAAATTTTCAGTGTGAGCATTTATACCTCAGATATTGACAAATTACATAAATTGAGGCTGGATTTAATTTGTTGATTTTCTGAACTTTGGAAGGTAATAGATAATAGGTGTTTTATGTTAATTTTTTCCCTTGAAGAGACAGCTGCTAAACATTTACCAGTACATCCTTATGTGTGAATTGAGAGCCTCTTGATTATGATGTGCAGGAATTAGAGGTGGAAGAGATTTTTAAGATCATCTAATTTAACCTAGTATTTTATAAATAAGGAAGGAATATGACCCTGTGGCAAGTCACAGCTAGCTGTGTGACCCTGGGCAAGTCTAGCTTCCTTAGTTTCCTTATCTATAAAATAGAGATAATAATATCATCTAATTTTATGTGTTGTGAGGATTGAGATTATCATTGTAAAGTGCTTAACACAACGTCTAGTATCTAGTAGGCACTTGGTTAACATGCCTATTAAAATCTAAATCTTATAGAACTGAACATACTTATTTTATTTGAATCAGAGTCATGAATTTGCTAGTGTAGGGTCCTCCAAATGATGATATTCCTTCCAGTGACACAGATCAGATTAGTTTTGTCTTGGGGTCTGCATCTTATATAAACTAGGCAATTTATAAATCTCAGAGTTACCTAAGACACTGAAATATTAAGTGATTTATACGTATAGTTTTTTTTAAAAACTAAAGGGCATTAAGAACCAGGAGAACATTATACACAGAGACAGATACACTGTGGCACAATCAAATGTAATGGACTTCTCTACTAGCAGCAATGCAATGACCCAGGACAATTCTGAGGGACTTATGAGAAAGAATGCTATGTACATCCAGAGAAAGAACTGTGGGAGCAGAAACACAGAAGAAAAACAACTGCTTGATCACATGGGTTGATGGGGATATGATTAGGGATGTAGACTCTAAGTGATCACCCTAGTGCAAATATCAAGAATATAGAAATAGGTCCTGATCAATAACACATGTAAAAACCAGTGGAATTGTGCATTGGTTATGGGAGGGGGATGGAAGAAGGGGAGAGGAAGAACATGAATCATGTAACCATGGAAAATTGTTCTTAATTAATCAATTAAATAAAAATTTAAAAAAAATTAAAGAGACAATAAGAAAAAAATAAATTTTATGTTACTTTAAAAAAAAGAATCTACATAGTATATTACACAGGCCCATTTCCTCTAAAATATACAGAAATATCTTACTTCTTGACTATTAGCCCTGGGAGGCTTTTATGCAGCCCTGGCCACCTCTCCTGTGTAAATGGTAATCATTATGCCTCCTCACTCTGAGCTCTTCTCATTAGCCAGAATTTCTTCTTTTTCTTATATGGCAGTTTAATTTTAATCCTAAATTCATGCGCCACAGTCATGGGAATCATATCCCTGTTGAAAACTGACACTGTCAATTCTCTGCCATAAAAGGAAGGGAAAGACAAGCAAGCCTTGGAAAGAGAGAAATTAACCCCAAACAAACTCCATGTGCCTCCAGGTACAAGCAGATGATGGACAGATATGTCTTCAATGAGACACGTAAAGAAATAACAGTATTCTTTCCATCCCGCCTACATAGGTCTTTGGATAGCAAAACAGCCCTGGATGGTGAAGTGGGTTTGGTTTCCCTTTTCCTGATGTACTCACCCCAAAGAGTAAAGGCGGCATCGCTTGTTTTGGATTTGATGAGCCAAGCTGAACTTATCATCAAGACAGATGGGCCAGGGCTTCTTTGTACTTCCAGAGTCACTTATCAGGCCACCTGGGACCAAGTGGTTGCATGAAATCTGTGAAGGTCACACATCATTTTTTAAAAGACATTTCAAGTAAAAAAGTGTATGTGTTTATGCTCTTCATAGCCCCTAAAAGCTATGAGTAGGAGAGAGGCAGCTAGGTGCTTCAGGGCATTCAGAGTCAAGCCAGGAGATGGGAAGTCCTGGGTTCAAATGTGATTCTCAGATACTACCTAGCTATACAAACCTGGGCAGGTCACTTAACTCCAATTGCATAGCCTTTACTGCTTTTCTGCATTTGGCAAGACAGAAGGCATGGGTTAAAAAAAAAAAAAAAAAAAAAAAAAAAAGATTGACCTCAAAGTCAAGAGAAGCTGCCTGCTTGGTGGACTACGAGAGGGACTGAGGAGTAACCTTTATTTCTTATTCTTTCCTTCCAGCATTTTCTCTTCCTTAGCATTTCCAGAAAAGGGAGAGAGATTTCTCCTCTCCTCTCTACTTAACTCATAAACGCCTGTTTCATAGGAAGGGATCAAAGCATATCCCTAATTCTGTGGGAGATAGTCTAATCCAATAGATAACAGGGATACTCAAATTAAGTGTTTCAAAATAAAGACAGGGAAGAAAACCAAAGAAAACATGTATCAAAAAAAAAAAGTTAAACTCTGATCTCAACTGTACCCTAAGCAAACATGCTATTCATCTGGGGCTTCTTTGAGCGCCTACGCGGCTTGTACAGCTGCACTTGTGAGCTTACTGCTGCTGCCAAGATAGTGATCTTGCCCAGCAGTGGCATGTTTTCCTAGATGGGCAAGAAGCCCAGCAAAATGCTTCACTTTCTAAGGAAGATCTATGAGTCTGAGGCAACTCTAGCTACTTTCCAAAGACAAAAGAACATGTGAAATTCAATATAGCATTAGAAATAAATATTGCATGTAAGTGCTTTGGAAATGCAGAGCAATAGACAACTCCAGGCTTCCTGCAAGAAAACTGAAAAATTCAAAAGGCACCCTCAGTTCAACTGTCTTTCCACTGAACTGATTTTTCCAAAGTTACAACAGAAACTCAGCTAATTCTGTTGGTCCCATTGAGATAATATTGCCAACTTCATTAATCTTCCTAATATTTGGCAATTACTTGGCCGATCACTTTTGCCACATAACTTTTCAGGAATTCCAGTTTTAAGTTGGGGGGGTTGGTGGAGGGACCTGAAGAAAGGTTAGGGAGGAATCTAGAGGAAATATCATAACCCTGGAACCATCTGTTGATTCTCTCTTTTTGTTCCCTGCTTTTTCCAAGTCTTTGCCCATATTCTTCTTCTCTGTTAAAAATAAAATCAGAAAGAAAAAAAATTCTTTTAGACTTAGAAAACTGTTGATGCTCTCTTCAAGAACTTTAACTAGCAGGAGGGCTATAGGGTATAAAAGAAAACATACTAGTTTGGGAGTCAAAAGGCTTAGATTCTAGACCTGACTCTATAGCTATGTGACCCTAAACCATTCACTTAATTCAATTAAACAAACATTTGTTACTAGGTGGCAAAACACTGTGCTACCTCATTGGGTCTTTTATAAAATGAAAAAGTTAAACAAAATTATAGCTAAAGGAGAAGCTAGGTGGCTCAGTGGATAGAAAGATAGGCCTGGAAATGAGAGGTCCTGGGTACAGATCTGGGTTCAGACACTTCCTAGTTGTGTGACCTTGGGCAAGTCACATAACTCCAATTGCCTAGCCCTTACCCCTCTTCTGCCTAGGAACTGGAACTTAGTATTGAATCTAGACAGAAAATTAAAGTTTTTTAAAAAATGATAGTGGGGGCAGCTGGGCGACTTGGTGGATTGAAAGCCAGGCCCAGAAATGGGAGGTCCTGGGTTCAAATTTGACCTCGGATACATCCTAGCTGTGTGACCCTGGGCAAGTCACTTGACCCCCATTGCCTAGCCCTTATCAAGATTGGTTCTAAGGCGGAAGGTAAGGGTTTTAAAAAAATGATAGCTAAAATTCTTTCTGGATCTAATATTTTACACATGCCTACAAAGTTTTATTAAGTAGGACTTTCATACTTTTAGCCATGGTTGTAAATGACCTGGACCATTTTTTTCACTTAGATGAAAATTACAGTATATGAGTGGCTAGAAAATGAATTTTTTTCTTTCCACATATTTCATGTAACCAACTTCATTTGTTGTCATTAGTGGAAAGAAAATTCCTCCATTCCAATATCTTTTTATGTTCCTACCTTCTCTCAGAGGATCATAATAAAATGAAGGAATTTCTTGGTCTTGTGCTTTTTATTATCATATTTTTCAAAAGCATCAGCATCAAAGACCAACTGGGAACATTGGGCAGTGTTTCTCAATTATAATTCTCTTTTTCAAAAAAGCAAAGTTAAATGTTGGTTATTTTAATTTTCTGGATAAGATTTCTAGCCAAGGATCCATGAAATCTCTTGTAAATGAAATAAGTGAAACTTATTTATAGTCCAACTCAGATAATTAGTTTCCATTTTCTTTAATTTCCCCTTGAAATTTTAATCATAAAGAACTGGATGGACAGATAAGGAAGGCATACTTGAGGAAATAAACCTATGTAGGCAATATAATCTTAGTGACTATTGTATCCTGCTTCATTTTTTTGTGTCCTAAAGCTAAGAGTGGGCAGAAGGAGTGCTTGGAAAATTATAACCATTAGGTAAAATCCATTTCAAACATCATCATTATGCTTATATGGTACCATTAAGCGGGGGAGGGGGGCAGTCTCAAGAGAAGTCGATGGTTTTAAAAATGCTTTGCTTCAGTTTTATAGATACCTTACTTGATTCAATAGGCATATTCATTAAAAGCTCCATAAATGTCAACTTTTTGGTAATCAAGTCAAAATTGAAATGCTTTCTTAGCTCACCATTTAAAGTAAAGGTTCTTAATCTAGGATCCATGGTTTTTCTTTCTTTTCTAATTTATTTTTTCTTAATATTTGATAACATTTCAATACAGCTGGTTTGCTTTGTAATCCAATATGTTGTATTTTATAAATTTAACAATATTATCCTAGAAAGGGATCCTGGGATGGAGCCTTATGTAAAGGTGGGAAAAGAGCTTCTTTACATAAGGTAAATCATCACATCCTCGCTTATGGTTTTATAAGCTTGTATTTTTCTGTAGTAGATAGGTAGGTGGTACAGTGGGCCTGGAGTCAGGAAGCTCATCTCCATGAATTCAAATCTGGCCTCAGACACTTACCAGCTGGGTGACTCCAGACAAGTCCCTTAAATCCTGTTTACCTCAGTCTCCTCATCTGTAAAATGAGCTGGAGAAGGGAATGGCAAACCACTCCAGTACCATTGCAAGCAAACCCCAAAAGGGATCACAGAGTCAGACATGAGGGAAATGACTGAACAACAACAAAAAAATGTTTATAGATCAGGTTTTCTTTAAACAAAGCACCTTGGTAGCATTTTATATATTAACAATCAATTAATTAATAATTAGTTTTCTAATTTAACTTCTAAAAGATAGAACTACAAAGCCTCCAACAACTTCTTGTTCCTTTTTCTCCCTTTGCTTTTAAAATGATTTCTTTTATTTGAAATCAATGTTATCACAGCCAGACACTCCCCACGGCATTTCCTGAAGGCAGATGGTTTGGGGAGCTGCCATCAGAGGTTGAACATGAAGTCTTATCTGAGAATGGCACAGTCCTTATCATGCCTCATGGCTTTATGCCTCCTTACCAGCCTTCAGTTTCTGACATCTCTCAGGACCCAGAAGGGTAAAGGACTGTCTTTCCCACTTGAAGAAAAGACTTCTCTCACTTATATGGATGCAATATTATTCTGGATTAGCAAGCAAGATCTTATCCAAAAACTTCGATGGGCCTGCTGGATATTTCGTTAGCTAACAACATATCTAACAAAAGACCTTAATATAGAGGAGAATTCTCCCTCCCTTCTCCATAGCAAAATAGTTAAGAAAAACATCACCATAAAATGACATGGGTGGGATTCATTTCTGCGGCATTTGAGGATTTATTATTGAGTTGCCCATTAGCATTCTCCAGGGCTAACTGAGATAATTTTAAGTAACAGGGAGTCATGTAGCAGGCTTGCATGCTGTCATTGTTAAAATAGGTTCTAAATGAAGCATGCGTGGTAGAAAGCTTTGCCATCCAGCATGTGGGAGGAATGGAAAGCACCAGTTAGCCCCCCCCAAAAAAATTCCAGAATCTCAGAACTATAGAATGTGGGTTCATAATTAATCTTATTTAATCTCAATTGGATCTTCATTGCTAACCATTATGCTTTATTCTTCCCTGACTGAATATCACGCTCCCTATTATTGATTATTTCAAGCCTTTTCTTCTCAGACTCCCCCAAAATTGCACCCCCATCTCCAACTTGACTGAGCTAATAGGGACCGTCCCTCATGATCCCTATTTTCCCCTTTGTCTATCTCTTGCCTTTGTGGCTTCTCACGAATCATTCTGCAGTACAGAATATACTCTCCTTCATCTTTTCATCTTAGAATCCTAAATTTCCTTTGAAGCTCAGTTCCTGAGCCCCCATTTCTCACCCCCCCTAATTGTCAGTGCTACTTCTTTCATCAAATATTCTTATATTCATATTTACTTAGACAGTGTTCTATCTCTTGGTTAAAAATAAGCAATCTGAAGATATTTTATACCTCCTAAAGCCTAATCCAGGGCTTAGTATATAATAAATGCTTAATAATTATTTGTTAAATTGAATTGACCAGAGACTCGGGGAATTTGAGTTAATTTTTTGTTCCAGGCAATCTTCCTATTATTAAATTCTCTTGTTTTTCCTCTGGCACCTAAAAGTTAAAGAAAGACTAATGATCTGCCCTTATGAATCACAGGGAATCTAACCTAGTTTCTTTATAAGCAGGTCACTAAATAACAACCCTCTAGCAACTTACACTAATTCCAGCACTGTTTGACTGTTCTGTTTAGGTTTGCTTCTGCTGGGTCCCAAGATATAAAATATGTGTATTGTGGGGGCCATTTGAGAGCTTTCTGCTTGGTAAAATGCAGGCAAGTCATGGTAATTACAAGAGGAAAGTAGCTGACACACTTCACTTCACAATAAACCTGTGAGTTAAGTACAATTCCCACCTCCATTTTTCAGATAACGAAACTGAGGCAATGAGGGGTTAAAAGATTTGTCAAGCCCAGATCAAATTGCTTACCATCTCTGAGCTGGCAGAGGGAGGAGAAGGAGGGAAATGGTTTGGATCTTATAATTTTGGAAAATGTATGCTGAAAATTATTATTATACGTAATTGGGAAAAGAAAATATCTTTGCATTTTTTCAATTGCCAAAGTTTTTTTCTAAGTCAGGATTAGAGCAACTCCATCTACTATGCCACACTGTTCCTTATAATAAGATATAGATTGTAGAAATTATTCTTTTTTATTTTTATTTTACTTTTAAATTTTTTTCCATGTTTACATGATTCATTTTCTTTCCTTCTCTTGCCTCCCTCCTCCCAGAGCCGACAAGCAAGTCCACTGGGTTGTACAAATGTTATCACTTGATCCCTATTTCCTTATTATTCATTTTTACCATAGAACTGAAACCCCAAGTCATATAGAAATGATTCTTTTTAAAACATTCTTACCTTCTGGTTTAAAAATGATACTAAGTATAGGTCCCAAAGCAGAAGAAGGGTAAGGATTAGGTAATTAGGGTTAAATAATTTTCCCAGGGTCACATAGCAAGCAAGTGTCCGAGGTCACATTTGAACCCAAGATCTCCTGGCTGTAGGCTGGGCACTCCTAGTTGCCACATAGTTGCCCCAGAAAATTATTTTTGTTAAATGAACAACTGGACCTATTTGCAGTTAATGTGGACATATTTAACAAGAAATTACCACAAAACTATTGGTTTTTAAAGTTATGGTTCTTAAGAACTTTTTTTAAAATTTTAATAAAGGCTTAAGAAATACACTGGATTTAAGAGTCAGGAGATCTGAATTCTGCCACTGAATTAACTTTGGGACCCCACGCAGCTCACTTAGCTCCTCTAGCTTTATTTCCTTCATCAGCAAAATGAGGAGACGTGACTAAATAAAATATAAGGTTTCTTCCCATTCTACAGTTCCATGAGCCTATGATTTATTCCTTATGCTGTTTATTTTTAAAATGTTTTTCTCTCTTGGGACATCAAGCATAAGAAAGACCTGACAGGAGCTTGAAAGGATCATTTCATACTTCCAAGAGCTTCCTTATGTGTTGCTTTTTTTTTAAGCTACTTGAAGACATATACTTGGCGGGTTTATTTTATTTTATTTTTTTGTAGCAGAGCCTATGGTTCCCAGATCCAATTCATAACAACTTCCATCTCCCCCTAGGGCGTTTCAAAGGCTTCACTATGCTGAAGTTGAGAATTTAAGCTTTCTCATCCTTCATGTAAAATCAAGAGATAAAATGACAGCACCATGGAGAGATTAAACAATTCTAATTAAAATACGAAAATAACTTTCAAGTCCAAGTATCCAACAAGTTGATTTCTGGCAAGCTAAGTTGAAATTCTGTAGAGAGATTAATTTATCATCCCATTACTCATAATTAAATGCCTAATTCAGGAAGCTTTTACTTCCTTCTCTGAATGAAAAAAAAAACAGATTAAAGTTCTTATGATTTTCTGATTATGCTATATGAGAAGAGGAATGGATACTCTCTCTCTCCAAGCAGATCCTCTGAGTCTTCTAAAACAGTGGTGTCAAACTCAGAAAAGTCCACTAAACTGTATGTAAAGATCTCAGCCTGTGCATAATGAGTCAGAAAACCACTTATCAACACCATATTTTATTGTATTTTTATTTATTTTTTAAAATCTTTTCCATTTATATTTTAATCCCCTTATTCAAGTGCTGGTGAGCTCATGGGCTCTCACAAGCTGTGTGATTGGCAACTCTCCTCTAAAATGCTAGATTCTCTCTCCTGAGGGCAAATGGGCTTCTTTGCTACACTAAAACTGGGGCTTTGGAAATGGAGATTGCTGTGGAAAGAGCTTTTTTCTCAGAGCTAGAAAGGACCTCAAAGTCCATCTGTCCCAGCTCCCTCAACCCAACAATCAGTCAAGGAGCATTTGGGATTTTTTAAACCTTTTTTTTTTTAAACCCTTGCCTTTTGTCATAAAATTCATATCCAATGCAGAAGAGCAGGCAAATGGGATTAAGAGACTTGCCCATGGTCACACAGCTAGGAAGTGTCCGATGTCCCATTTGATTCCAGGACCTCCCATCTCCAGGCTCAGCTCTCTAAACACAGGACCATCTAGCTGCCTCTCAATAAGCATTTATAAAGAGCTCATTATGTGCCAAGTATCATGCTAAGCAATGGGATCAAAAAGAAAAAGAAAAGCACTTTTTTTTTCTTAAAAGAGTGTCTGCCTTCAGGGAGCTTACATTCTAAAAGAGGAGAAACGTAAATGTATATGAAATATAATACAAGGTAAACCTTAAAGAGGAAAGCACTGAGAGAAAGTTCTAGGGACCAGGAAATTTTTCATATAGAAGGTGATTTTTGAGCTGAATTGTGAAGGAAGTGAAGATTATAAAACTCAGAGGTGGGGAAAGAGAGCATTTGGGGCTCTGGATAGTGTCAGTAAATTCAAGGCCTCTGGCCAGAGTGACAGTTGGCTGTTATTTTCCAGTTGGGAGTGGTGTAGCTGTACAAGACTTCAGTGTCCAGTTTTAGTCTCTCTTACATCCCAGAGAGTGTTCCCACAAACCCCATAGTTGATTTTAATATCCCTGGTGACCCCATTACTTATATTTTCCTACAATAGCCAGTGTTAAAAGCTAGGACATGAGAGATGAAGTATTGTACAAGTAGGATAGCATGGCTGGACTGTAGACAGTATATAAAGGGGGAAATGTACAAGTTTAGAAAGTTGTGGTGAACTTTAAATATCAATGGAGTTTATGTTTGATCCTAGAGCTAATAGGGAGCCCAAAGAGTTTATTGAGTAGGGAAATTTCATGATTAAACCTATACTTTAGGAAAATCACTTTGGAGACTACAGAGAATGGATTTGAGCAGGGAGAGACTTGTAGAGAAACTAATTAAGAAAACTATAGCAATAATCCAGGAGAGAGGTGAAAAGGATTTGAACAAGGGTGATGGTTGTGTGAGTGAAGAGAAGGGGATATATAGAATTTATGAGGCAGAATAGGGTGTCATGTAGCCCACAGCCCTCTTGAGGGTGACTGGAAACAGATTAAAATATAATCAGGAGAGGGCAATCTAGATAGTTCAGTGTATTGAGAGCTAGGGCTATAGATTGGGTCCTGGGTACAAATCTACTTTCAGACACTTCCTAGCTGTGTGACCCTGGGCAAGTCTCTTAACCCCCATTGCCTAATCCAGTGATTCCCAAAGTGGGCACCACCGCCCCCTGATGGTTGCTGCAGAGATCCAGGGGTGCGGTGATGGCCACGGGTGCATTTATCTTTCCTATTAATTACTACTAAAATTAAAAAAAAAATTAATTTCCAGGGGGCTAAGTAATATTATTTTTGGAAAGGGGGTGGCAGGCCAAAAAAAGTTTGGGAACCACTGGCCTAGCCCTTACCTCTCTTTTGCCTTGGAACCAATACACAATATTGATTCTAAGACAGAAGGTAAAGGTTTTTTTTTTTAATGTAATTGGGAAATATTTGACAAAATAAATAAAAATACAGTAAAGCATTTAGATAATTTCAAGTTGTGGTTTTCTAAGTCAATATGGGGCCCACTGGCATCCTTACATACAATTCAATGGCCTCATTAACTGTATTAGAAAAATTTGGGAGCCATAAGACTTACAGAAAGGGGAGGAAGAAATGAATTCTGATTTAGATAAATTGAGTTTGAGGGGTCAATGAGAGAACTGGTTTCAAATGGTCAATTTGGCTGAAAAGACTGGAGCTCAGTCAATGATCATTGAACTCGAGAGTAATTGAGGTCATCAAGTATGACAATATGTATACAAAAGAAAAGAGGACCACCCCCATTTTACAGATGAGGAAACTGAGGCCTAGGAAGGTGAAGGGATTTACCCAAAATCAGACAAAACGGGTCCCAGTTATCAGAGATGAGGTATAAACCCAGGTATTATTCTGCCTCCAAAGACAGTATGCACAAGTTAGGTCACTAAGTAACCAATCTCTAATGCCCATATCTGAATTATAAATAAAGTTCTATTGTTCTGATGATCATTTCTAGATCACTGGCAATTAGCTTCTCAGTTTCTAACTCAACTGAAGCTCTAGGCTCAGTGGTTGGGTTTCTCTTCAGCTCTGATTTCACTTATGTGACTTGGGGTCAAACAGCTCTGAAAATGGAACTTGATTGACCCATCAAGAGTCATCAGCTCTCTATAATTGATACTTCATCTTCCCTGAACAGGTCAGCAACCCTACCAGAGGAGTTGTTCAGAAACTGCCAAAGCTTGTTAAGTCATTGCATAAAGGCCAATGCTTTCTAATGATTCTAAAATGCTAGACCTTGAGAGAGTATGTGACTTCATTTTCTGTTCATTATTATAACCAGAGGTCCTTCCTTCACTCCTAGCTAACACATTTCAATCTGCCCCCCAAAGACCATGGCAGACAAGTAAGAGCAAATAGACCTCCCTTAAATGTAACAAGAACTTTAGTCTATAAGGTATTTCTTCTTTATTCCCTTAACTGGTTATTCATGGGTTCAGCTCACTAAAAGTCAAATTCTTTTCAGTGCCACTTTTCAAAGTTTTTCGTAAAATGCTACAGGATGTCATTTCTCAAAGGTTCACAGATTTGGGACTAAAAGAGACCTAAGGGGTCACTTCTTTCAATTCTCTAATTTCACAAATAAGAAAACAGACTCCAAGAGATAAAGTTCTTGCCCAAGGTCACATAGATTAAGTGACAAACCTGGGATTCCTAGACAAACCTCTCGACTCCAAAGCCAGGAAAATATTTCAGGCAGCTAGGTGACATGGTGGATGGAATGCCAGGTCTGGAGTCAGGAAGACCTGAGTTACGATTCAACCTCAGACACTTGCTAATTGTGTTATCTTAGGTTTAAAAAAATTGCTATTTGCCTCAGTTTCCTCCTCTGTAGAATGTGGATAATAATAGCACCTATCTTGCATGAGAGTCAAATGAGGAAATAATTTAAAAGGGCTTAGCACAATGCCCGGTACAGAGTAAAGGCTATGTAAATATTAGATTTATATTAAATATACATGTATAACCCAGTGGAATTGCTTATCAGCTGGGGTAGGGGGGAAGGAGGGAAAGAGGATTAATCATGTAACAATGGAAAAATACTTAAA
>NC_058133.1:360887088-360954501 GCF_016433145.1 Gracilinanus agilis
GGAGAGAGAGAGAGAGAGAGAGAGAGAGAGAGAGAGAGAGAGAGAGAGAGAGAGAGAGAGAGAGAGAGAGAAACTCTCTCTTTTATGTTTTCTCCAATACCTCCACAAAGGAAGTGGGGAAGTTGTAGCAGGGAGTGTCTTGGGAGACAAAGGGCTTAGAATATTTTTAAATGACACAGAGAGAAAGTGATTCGATTTTGCAATTAAGGGATCACTGAGTAAAATTCTAGATTGCATCTAAAATTCACAGTTCCACGAACCGTGTATTAGTGTCATTTTTTTCATATGCCCTCCAGCATTTGTCATTTTGCCCTTTTGTCATCTTAATTTGATAGGTGTAAGACGATATCTCAGAGTTTTCTTGATTTGCATTTCTCTAATTAATAATGATTTACAGCATTTTTCCTATAGTTATATATAACTTTGATTTCTCAACCCAAAAACTATCTATTTATATCTTTTGACCATTTATCAACTGGGGAATGGTTCATATTGTTGTATATTTGACAAAGTTCTCTCTACATTTTAGATGGGTCCTCTTTCTGAGAAACTGTCCTTAAAAACTTCCCCCCAACTTTATTACTTTCCCTCTAATTTTGTCAAGGAACTGGAAACTGAAGGGAAGTCCATCAATTAGCTGAACAAATTATGGTCTATGCCTGTACTGGCATACTCCTGGGACATAAGAAATGGCAAACATAATGATCACCAAAAAAAAACAAAACAAAACAAAACAAAACAAGACAAAACAAAAACAAAAAGACTCTTATGAAGTGATACGAAGTGAAGTGAGTAGAACTAGAAGAATGTTGTACACGGTAACAATAATAACATATGATGATTGACTGTGAATGAATTAACTATTATCAACAAGGCAAGGATATAGAGGCTGCACAGATTGAAACATACCATTCTTCACTTTTTTCCTCCATTAATTTTTCTCTAGTGTAAGCAATATGTCTTGTTTCACAACATGACAAATAGGGAAATATGTATTATATGATAATATATTTATAATTATATTGTTTTCTGGGAAAGCAGAAGGAGAACATGGATTGCAAAATGTCAGAAAGTGTATATTAAAAATTGTAATGTAATTGACATGTAATCTGGAAAAATGTTAATTTTAAAAATTTTAAGGAATTGGTGACTTTGGAGAGAACAGTTTGGGTGGGATGATTAGGTTGGAAGCAGGACTGTAAGGAGATAAGAAGAGAGGAGGATGAAAGAAAGTGGAGGCACCTATTGGAATTGGTCTTTTGAAGGAATTTGGGCAGAAAAGATGAAGGATAATTAGGACAGCAAAGACAGGAGAATCATGATAGCATAAAGAGAGAAGGGACAGGAGTCAAGGATAGACTCCTGAGGGACATCCATGGTTAGCGGACATGACATAGATGAAGAACCAATCAAGGAGACCAAAAGACTACGGTCAAACAAGAACCAAAAAACACTTCGAAAACCAAGAGAGGGAAAAAAATCCAGAAGGAGGAGGTGATTGACAATGTCAAATGCTTCAGAGAGGTGAAAGAGATTTAGGATAGAGAAAAGGCCATTCGATATGGTAATTAAAAGATCTTTGATAATTTTGGTGAGAACATAGGTTAGATCACAGAGAGAAAAGCTATTTGAGGTATCTAGGTGAAGGGGATGGTTTGGAAGGATGAGGACATAAATATTAGGTTGAATGATGCAAATCAGTTTCCAATCCTCAGAAAACAAATAAATATATGGATGTAGTCAACCCAGAAAATGACTGTGGCCTTCTTTTCCTTAAATCCTTAGCTGTTACAAAGAACTGGAATCTGAAAGAACTGAGTTGCCCTGTGGTACATATGAATGCCAAGTCCCAGGGTGGTCTGAAATGAAATATACTTGTAATCAAAGGCAAATTCCATTCAACCCCATCAAGATCTCTTTTAACTCTCTTTGTGTTACAAAAAGGCACTCAACAATGCTGGCAAAAAGAATTCCTTTATCTCCAGGGGTTTCTGAAGCTAAATTTCCGAAATCTGGGGCATCCAATGGGGCAGTTGCACATCTTCTACCCGTCATCATAATTCTGGATTTTTATCTTCATGGGAGAGAAGATGCACCTCAATGGAGAGCTCCATTTCTCTCCCCGTCTGACGCTTCAGCCTTACCTACCACCAGATGTTCATAATTTCTGAAATGCTGCCATCAGCTCTCCATGTAACTTTCCCTTTTCAGGAAAAAGATAAAAATTGAAGACACAGCAGTTGGAATGGGAAAGATGAGGCTGCTATTCTTCTAAAACAATATACTCCCAGTCCTACTCCCATCAAGCAAGTAAATGAGGAACTGTAGTGAATGAATGTTGCAAAATGAAAATATACAAACATGTTCAAAGGAGAGATACAAGAAGACATTTCCCTCGACTCTTTTACAGAATTGAGGGCATGAGGGGCCACAAATTTTGTGAATTGCACATGTTGTCAGATTTATTTGATATATTCGTTGGTTTTGCTGACTTTTCTGTTCTTCCTTTGCAAAAAAATGTTTGTAGCCAGCAATATAAAATTTTAAAAAGACAGCAATAAAAAATTTCTAAAGATAAAATACAAAGGAATAAAAATGGAATTAGAATATTAAAAAAGAAGTGAACCGGTATGTGTATTATATCTTGTCTTTGGATGTCCAGTACCTAACCTTGCTCTGGAACATAATAGGCGCTTAATAAATATTTGTCAGTTGATTAAACCAGTAAGGAGTTCTTTTCTGGGTGAGCAAGAAGACAGCTGGAAGCAGCACACCTCAGGAATTCTTCTAATAGAAAATAACATTTCATATGAATGCAATGAGGGGTCCTCTACACCCTAGATCTCATAACCTTTCCTGGAAGATTTCCATGCCTGTTGCTGCCCCAGACTTATAAGGTCCCCACTCTGTAATTTGTTAATCCCTAGGTGAGAATTAGAGAGTAGAGAAGAATTAATATAAAAGCCAAAAAGACAAGCTGCCCTCAGGGGCTCAGTTTTCTGAGACCCAAAATTTCCCTTTTGCTTTACCAATTGCAATTTTAAATAACAATTCTTTATTGGCTGGAGCATCCTTTGGCTCCATTACCTCCAGGGCCCCACCTATTCCTACTTTATCCCAGAAACAGAGTAAAACTAGTGGAGATGTGCTCTTCTTCTTTCCCCATGCTCAGCTCAGGGTCTCTATGTCATCAGGATAAACAGATACATAGAAGCCAGATCCCATGGCATACATATCCATTCAGTCCAGGCAGATCTCAAGGCTGCAGGGGAATTTGTTTAAAAAAATATTTCTTGAATCCATACTATTTCCAAGGCACTACAACTTACCCAGTCTGCTCCAGAACTTTAAAACTAGTAAAGAACCCAAAATAGATACTCGAGTATAAAACGGATCTGTGAAGGAAACTACTGGTGTGGGAATCCACTCTACAGATCAGCAGTAATAAACCTATGATCAGATGATAATAAAGCTATGATAATAATAAAATACATGACCATAGATTTTGGGATTGAAAAGGTCTTCAGGAATCATCTAATGCAGAGGTGGAGTGCAGACTGAACCAGATTAAAATGTAACTTGAAAATATTTAATAAGATACATAAAAGTACAATAAAACATAGGTAGCATTACATTTTTAAATCTATTTGCAAGGGATAGGTAGGTAGCACAGTGTATAGAATACCAGGTCTGGAGTCAAAAGGACCTGGGTTCAAATCTAGCCTCAGACATTTCCTAGCTGTGTGACCCTAGGCAAGTCACTTAACCCCAATTGTCTAATCCTTACCACTTTTCTGTCTTAGAATTGACACTAACACAGAAGGTGTTTCAAAAATAAATAAAATAATATGCAGTCCACAGGAATCCTTATATGTGGCTTAGTATCCCTATTTTTTTTTTTTTATTTTTACTCTACTCATCGAGTCCAAACCTCTCATTTTACAAATTTTTAAACTGAGGCACAGAGAAATTAAATAATTTGCCCAAAGTCACATAGGAACAGAACTGGGAATCAAACTTAAGGCCCCCATCTTCTCACAAAACTACCATGTTGTTAGCCTCCAACTTTAAAAAAGTTCCAAAAACTCTGTAAGTATTATTTATATAATAATACATCGTTTATATAATCCTATAAGTATTGTGCCTTCAAATGTATTTTTTTTAAAACCCTCACTTGGGGCAGCTGGGTGGCTCAGTGGATTGAGAGCCAGGCCTAGAGATGGGAGGTCTTAGATTCAAATTTGGCCTCAGATACTTCCCAGCTGTGTGATTCTGAGCAAGTCACTTGACCCCCATTGCCTAGCCCTTACCACTCTTCTACTTTGGAACCAATATATAGTATTGATTCTAAGGCAGAAGGTAAGGGTTTTATAAAAATCCTTACCTTCTGTGTTATTCTAAGACAAAGGACCTGCAAGGGCTAGGCAATTGGGGTTAAGTGACTTGCCCAAGGTCACACAGCTAGGCAATATCTGAGGACAGATTTGAAACCAGGTCTTCCCAACTCTAGGTCTGGTGCTCTATCCACTGTGCTACCTACCTGCCCCTCAAATGTATTTTCCTATTTTTAAAAAATGTCATAAATTATGGTAGCCCAATAGATCCTATTTAAGCCATTTTTTAAAATTGATCTATAATAAAACTAATACTAGGCTTAAATCCTGAGTCTTTGATCCCACTATGGGAACACAGTTTACAAAATTACAGAAATTAATAAGAAAGTAATGTGGAGAATTGTCAACTCCCCTTCACCTGAGCAGCAGAGAAGTGCTTGGTTGGGCTTTTGGGAGCAGGAAGGCAGGAATTCGATGATAGAATATATAAAATTTCAATAGGAACTCAATCAGGGAACTAGAAGATGAGCTGTCACCATTTCTTAGGTATAGGATGCTTGAAAATTGTGTTCATAAAATGGGGAGATGCCTGTATACTTCTTCCTTCCTCCCAGGAGGGAAAAAAAAAATGGAAAAGAAAGAAATAGGTAGTTACCAGTTAGGAAGAACAATGACTACTGAGCATGGAGTCTGAAAGATAAGAGAATTCCTTAGTTTAAATACAGCCTCAGACATTAGTTTGCTAGCTTTGTGACTCCTGGCAAATCACTTACCCTCTGTTTGCTTCAGTATCCTCAATTGTAAAATGGAGATAATAACAGCGCCCACCTCCAGGGTTGTTGTGAGGTTCAAATAAGGTAATATTTGTAAAGCACTTAAGAACAGTGACTGACACATATTAAGCTTCATATAAATGTCAGTTATTATTATATTATGCCAGCTTACAAGAGGCAGTATGATATAGCATAAAGACCACTAAATTAGAGTCAAAATATTTGGGTTCAAATCCCAACTCTGCTCCTTTCTACTTCTATAACCTTAATCCCTGGGCTTTAGTTTTTCCATCTGTAAAATGAATGGATTATGTCCTTGGCCCCATACTGCTGAACATTAACATTAGTGACTTAGGCTAAGGTTTAAATAAGATGTCTATTATTTCCAGATACCACCTATTTAGGAGGGATAGTTAATCTATTGCCCAACAGTCAAAATCTAAAAAGATCTTGAGACTAGAGCAGTGATGGCGAACCTATGGCACAGATGCCAAAGATGGCACTCAGAGCACTCTCAGCCACTCTCTCTTCCCACCCCACTGCCAGAGTTGGTTACCAGAAAGGCAGAGGTATTCAGAAGGAGCTGCTCCCCCCTCATCACTCGCCCCTCCACCCAGCAGCCCAATAGGGAGCACTTTCTCCTTCCCCTGTGTGGGGTAAAAGGGTGGGGACATGCCCAGCACTAGGTGAGGGGGGGCACAGCATTCAGTCTGGGAGTGGGTTGGGGGCAGGGCTTGGCACTCCATCTCTAAAACGTTTGCCATCACTGAACTAGAGTATTTGACCAAATTTAACGAGATGAAGCTTAATAGGTTGTATAAACAAATATACTAATTATCTTGATATGTCTGACTTGCCCTACTATGTAGACAATGAAGATGTGTGAGACTTACTTCTTACTTGAGACTCACTTTACTTACTTGGGACCCAGAGTGACTTGAAGAAACTGGCTCTTTTTGAAAATGGGATCTAATAAGCCTGGCTGAAGTAGTGTGGACATTGGCTCTCACAGTCCTGAGATTCTCAAGTGGACTTGTATTCCTCCCACTAGCCAGGAGTTCCTTCCACACTAGCTGTCACTGTTTTGAGGGATTTAACAACTAAAAGAACTTACAGTTCTCCAACACAGTCTGGGACCCAGACTATCTATCTCTGTTGGCTTTAGTCATTTTGTAACTGTTTAATATGTTAACTCTGTACCTTCTTTGTTTGTATTCCAAACTCTGGGAACCTGCTTACTTCATATTCACTTATCATACTCAAGATTATGTTACTGTACCCCAAAATGTGTACCAAAGAGCCTTTGTCTTTGTATCTAGCACCCCTTGTGTCTTATAATTCATTACCCCATTCCTGGAGCTCTCTGCTCCTTCCAGAGCCTTTTCCCACCTCCCCTTTGTTAGAATTATATATGTGGCCACTAGCTGGCTAAATTTGAGCTATTTGGCAACAGGCTGAGTTGCTCCATGTGCACATGTAAGTTCTTGCTTTATAAAAAGTGTTCTTGATTGAAGCTAGATGGCTCAGTGGATTGATAACCAGACCTCAAGGGGGAGGTCCTGGGTTCAAACCTGGTCCCAGACATTTCCTAGTTGTGTAACCCTGGACAACTCAGCTCCAATTGCCTAGTCCAGTGATGGGTAAACTTTTTAAAGAGAGGGCCAAAGGAAAGGAAATGCTCATCTGTCAGTCTGTTTCTAAAGCAACTCTTTCAAGGTTTCATTGTGTTGTATCCTACTCATTATATTCATCGGATTAGGAATAATGTCATGTGGCCAATAGAACATTTCAGGGGGCTGCATCTGACCCACAGGCCTTAGTTTGCCCATCACTGGAATCCTTACCACTCTTCTGCATTGGAATTGATACTTAATATTGATTCTAAATAGAAGTCAAGGTGTTTTTTCTTTAAGATAATGAAAATATATTAAATTTTTTTTAAGGTAATGAAACATTTATTGAGACTTTGTTGGTTCCGGTGACAAGGGCTTGGATAATTGATGTCACTTCCTCCTCAGATGAGGACAAAACAATCCCAAGGATTCTGAAGGGCTTTCAAATGCTTAGCAGGGGGATCAAGATAGGAGCTTCCCTCAGATAAATCAATTGAGGGGTCCTTAGTGCCTAACCTTGTTCAATATTTTTCTGTTGCTATAGATATGTAAATCTCCTTTTATTAACTGTTAAATGATCTATTAATTAATGAGTGTTTCAATTTGTTCCATTATTGAACCTAAACTACCAAAGACTCACCCAAGGCAAGTCCAGCCCATAAAAATTGCTTTCAAATATTTGAAGTATAGTGGCTGAGGGGGGCAGTTGGGTGGCTCAATGGATTGAGAGCCAGGCCTAGAGACAGGAAGTCCTGGGTTCAAATCTGGCCTCAGACACTTCCTAGCTGTGTGACCCTGGGAAAGCCACTTAACTCCCACTGCCTAGCCCTTCTGCCTTAGAACCAACACACGATATTGATTCTACCACAGAAAGTAAGGGTTAAAAAAAAAAAAAAAGGATGTTGAATGAGGGATTAGGTGCAGCACAAGGTAGAAGTTATAGGTAAGAAGCAAGGAAAAACTTTTTAACAATTGTTTACTATTGCTTAGTCATTTCAGTTGTGACCAACTCTTCATGACTTCATCTAGGATTATTTTGGCAAAGATAATGGAGTGATTTGCCATTTCCTTCTCCAGCTCATTTTATAGATGAGGAACAGAGCCAAAAGAATTGTGATTTGTCCAGGGTCACACAACTAGTATGTGTCTGAATCAGAATTTGAACTCAGGTCTTCCTCATTCCAGGTCCAGTACTCTATCTTATCTACAGTGCCACCTAGCTGCCCATTCTAACAATTAGAGCTATTCAAAAGTAGAATGAATAACTTCAGTAAAGGGCCTGCAAACAATGGGCTGATATTTTGTAGAAAGGCTCATTTGTTTGTTTCCAGCAAAAGGTTGGATTAGATGGACTATAAAGCCTCTTCCAATTCTTGAGACTCTAGGATTTTTCCTATCAAACCAAAAAGGAATTTTTTTAAACTTTCTTAACCAATTACTTAAATATTTATAAAGTATCTACTAAGTGCCAGATAAATTCTAGACATACAAAGACAGAGAATGATACAAATTCTGTTATTTGTTCACCTCTTACTCCCTACTGCATTTCATCTGTTTGCTTGATGGAGGCAAGAGAAGGTTAGTTTTCTTTCAGAATTACTAGCAGTTTCAGCTTCCCCAGGACTTTATCATTTGAAATTCTGCATCTTCTCTTCAGTTTTTATCTTTTTCCTGAAAGAGGAAACACAAGAGGAAAGCTGACAAACTCTCTGATCCTCAAGGTCCTTTCTAGCTCTAAATCCTATGAAAGCTGTCATCTTAAATTCAATTCTAGATATCTTGGGACAGCTGAAAGTTATTGTCATGGTAACTGATCTGGGTCCTAAGGACTCAAGCATATAGGACAAGGTAAAAGAGTATGATCTGTCAGATCGAGTCAGTCACCATGAAGCCAGGACAAGGTTGGAAAGTTCCATTTATTAGTCCGAGTGTTTGAGAAAATGGATAGGAAGCCTAAGGGACAGCATTAAAGCTAGGATCAAAGGATTAGTTAATCAGGGTTTCTCTAGAATCCATAGAAACTGGAATGTTATTCATGTTAGTAGCTGTTCTAACACTTGGCAGAAGGTTTCTGCTGTCTTTCAGTCTAGGGAAGTTCAGGTCTCCCTGCTCAGCCACCCCTATCTAGACAAGTCCTGTGGATGTAAAGGATTCTCAACACTGGTCTCAGAACAGACTTCTCTACAGTAACTATGCTCTTATGCTTCTTTAGACTTACAGGAGGTTGGGGAAGCTAGGTGGCTCAGTAGATTGAGAGCCAGACCTCGATGGGAGGTCCTGGGTTCAAATTTGACCTCAGACACTCTCTAGTTATGTGACCGTGGGCAAGTCACTCAACCCCAATTGCCTATCCCTTACCACTCTTCTGTGTTGGAACAAATAAATAGTATCCATTCTAAGACAGAAGGTAAAGGCTTAAAAAAAAAAGATATTGAAGAGTTTAAAAGAGGATTCAATCAACTAAGAACCAAGTCCTTAATCTCTTCCTCATTTCTCTTCTTACCCTCCATAAGTTGAGCAAAAGCTTTGGTCATAAAGACCTTGAAAAAAACCTAATAACTCATATTTTGTCTCTCCTTCTGCTCTAAGAAGAAACTTTAAAAAATGTTTCTCTATATAATTTCTGTTTTCTCTTTATTTTTTCTTCATTCAACCAGCTGCTCAATACCAGTTAGCCAGAGAAGCTATACTAGCTTGGAAAAGCTGACATATGCTGACATATATCTTATTTAAGTTGTATTTATCTTCTATGTATAAACCTCACAGTCTAGCACCCTAACCTTCATGCTGATATGTACCTGTAAGACATTTCCAAAATTAATCTTGACAAGTTTCCTCAAGTAATCTCAAAATACAGATCATGTTTAGGTCAACGAGGTGGGTTAAAGGGTCCCCAGTTCCCATGCAAACACTTTAAGTAATAGCAAATATCAAATAAAGGATGGCTTTTGTTCCGGTAACACATAACAAATGATGCCATTCTTCTTGCCTTTTCAGTGGGTCCTAGATATCACACCAGGGAAATATATAGCTTTATACCACCAGCCTAAGAGCTTGAAGTCCCTTAGAAGGAAGTGAATTAGAGATTGTGGTGAATAAAATTCTGAGAGACAAGGTTCTGGGTATGAAGAATTAATTTACTAACTACGTTAGCAATAATTAATACATTGATAACAAAGATGCAGGGTTCTGAATCATTTAAAATGCTTTCTTGTCTTCCACATTTTGGGGCCTTCTCCTGACCAGAAAAAGGCAACTCTAATTGGTGGATACTTCATAAGGAGTTAGTTAAGAGCTCTTAGCCCTTACTAATTACCACATCATTGAGGGGAAATTAGTCAGCTGAGAATGTGGCCCCGCCATGAGATTTCAGCTGCCCTCTGAAATCTGGGCAAGGAAAACCATTTCACTCTGGTTAAGTTTCTCCTTTGTTATAGATGATATTGATTATAGATCTCTATGGCCAGTTGATTCTGATCAGTTAAACTGTTGGTGAGCTCTGATGATTGGGGGTTGATAACTTGCTGGATGTAGTTTAATCCAACAAAATTTATTAATTACTATCAGGAGAGGCAGGGACAGAAAAAGGATACATGAATAATAAATAATATCTTAAATCTAAAACTAAAGTGTCTAACTGTAACCTGAACCCCTCTGTCTCGTAAGGTTCATCTTCGTGTCTAATTAGATCAGACCTAACCTGACTTCCTCTCTATCTAAAGATATATCTAACTTACTAAGCTATCCTAATATTTTATCTTAAATTATATAATTATCTTCACTTATATTAAAAATCTTCCAACTACTTCAAACTGATGATCAGCCGAATGCAGTTCATTCCTGTCTCCTCTCTTTCAGCAAGGGGTCAAAACTGCCACTTTTCTAGTGAGAGTGAAACAGCACTCCCTTTCAGCTGCTTTTCCCTCTTTGAAAGGAAAAGTGATTACTTCACTCAATCTTCCTTAGATCTCAAGATGTTTTCTCTCTTCTCCAAGATAACTTACAAAACTCACAGAGTTATTGGAGCCAACCCTCCAGTCCCCTCCTTCAAGCAAGGAAGCTCCCAAACAGTCAGGTGTTTCCCTTCTGTTTTTCCTTTTCTACAATTCTCTTCCCATCATTTCACAGAAAATTACTTACTTAAAGGAGCCTGAACTGGGTCTTGTTTAAAAAGTAAAGAAAACTCAAGTTACCAGTAGGGTAGTGCCCATCTCAACTTAGTTAATAAGCAGATACCTTAAGAGCAGGAATGCTATAACAACTCTAGAATTGTCCCATGATGGGTATCTGTTTAAACTTAGTCTAAGAAATGGTCTTTTTTTTTTCTTACATTGGGAAATTATTCAGTGTTTCATTCTCAAAGATCATGCAGATCTTTGCAGAGAAGACAAAAAATAATCTGGTTGCCTTGACAATGATTGCCACACATATTTCTAAACCATGATAGTTAAAAACTAAAATTCTAATCTGAACTACAGAAATGGCTTTTTGGTAGGGAAGACAATGTTATAAACTGATATTAATAATTTTTTAAACCCTTACCTTCCATCTTAGAATCAATACTATGTATTGGTTCCAAGGCAGAAGAACTGTAAGGGCTAGGCAATGGGGGTTAAGTGGCTTTCCCAGGGTCACACAGCCAGGAAGTGGCTGAGGCCAGATTTGAACCTAGGACCTCCCCTCTCTAGGCCTGGCTCTCAATTCACTGAGCCATCCTGCTACCCCCATATTAATAATTGAATATGTTAAAATTAATTTTCCTCAGGGCTCTTAATGAGGCAACATCCATACACACATTCTCCAATGAATCCTACATTTACCCCAGACACACTTCTACATATTTCCAGCCTTACTATTCTATCCATTGGGTTTAGATTCTCCTTGAAAGGTAAATAAATTTGGGATGATGAGGGAAGCCTTTCCATCAGAATTCTTCATACAAATTGAGGTTATAATGGACCAACTCCATGTCTTCGGTCTTCTGTATCACAATTTGGTCTCTTCCAACTCCAATATCAGGACCATGTTTTCAATTCTCTTCTCTCCAAGGGGTTGGTTTTCTCTAAGAACTTTACTTTCTTTCTCTAGAAGGCTATGTTCTGAGATTCTCTTGATGCCAAGAGTCTGGCACTAACTAGCTCCTCTTCCTCCACTCTCCAGGAAGCTGGGCCTCAGAATTCTCCAAGAACACAAAGAATTATCAAGAAAATCTCCCACTTCTCTATGATGGAGAATCATGAGATTCCATCCTTACTTGGAATCATTTGTTTGAGAGAACGCCCACTATCCTTTGTTGCCATCTCTCAAGTCATTCAAGTAAGAGCATGTAAATGCCCCAGCCTCTACTGTTTTTAGTAACTTGGAGAACTGTCTTTAGTAACTTTGAGAATGGGAGAGAAGGTTATGTGGAAGATCTACTCTTAGCTTTTCAGTAATTCTTTCTCTGACCACATGTCACCCAACTTTTCTGCTTGCTTTTTTAAGACCAGTACAAAAGAGCAAACAGCACTAAGGGCTATCAAATCATTCATTGCACAAACTGAAATCACAGAACCTAAAGGCAGTGTGAATGTATCCTCAGGTACCTGGACCGTGGAGATATTTTCAATCCTCTCTGAATTTTTAATGGGCATTCATCTCTCAACCTCATCTTCCTGCTCAGGATATCCAGATATATCAGATAAGCCTCTGCTTAAAAAAAAAAAAAAGGCCTTTAAGAACTTTAATTTTTTTTAAACCCTCACTTCCCATTTTAGAATTAGTACTGCGTATTGTTTTTTAAAGTTAAAGATAGTGTTTAAGAGATGAGTAGTTGGCTAGAAATTAAAGCAAGTATTATAGAGATTTAGATTATAACTAATTTGACCACTTATTCTGCTTGACTTGGGAGACTTAGTAAATAAGAAATGTTACAAAGATTATTCTAGCACAGATTTATGACCCTTGAGAGTTCTAGTCAGTAAACATCAACATGCTTTTGTTAAGCACCTACTTCATGCCCAGGACTCTCCTAAGTGCTGAGAAATAAGAATCTTTCAAAAGTTATCCCAAATCTGGAAGTATTTATGTAGCTAAAAATATTCAATTTGGGTAAGCACACAGGAATACTTGTGTGCCAGCATAAATACTATAACTGCAGAATGGTAGGTAAGGGTCTTCTAAGAATTAATGCGTTATCTTGTGGTCTCTTTACAATTTATGTTTTCTCAGTTTTAGCAATGTACTTATCAAAAGGAAGCTAAATTCAGCAGTGGGGATCACTGATGTGGAAAGTAATAAAGGTTGAAGAGTCTCAGGTGAGAAAGTAGCCTGGAAAGACAGCAAATATTTACTTTGAGGGGGCTGGTTTGATTTTTTTTTCTAATTTAACTGCTCTAACTTGTCAGAATGAATTTGGCCACAATTCATATTGATCTTTTGGGACCAATAGGCTTTTACAATCTAATTCAATCTAATCCAGTCACCATATGTCTTACTTCTGTAGCAAAATACTCTAATTTGTCCCTCCAAAATGCCATATGTAGCCTAAAATGGCCAATGGCAGGCTTGAGAGCAAAACTTTTTATGATCTTTTTAATACAATTTCATGTTTTCGGGCATAAATCTATACCAGACAATACCTTTGTTGCTAACATGATCATTGGCTACTATTATATCACACTAAGGATCAGCAGAAAGTTGTCTCAGGGTACTGCAATACTTACAATAATGCTCAGAATGACCATAAATACAAGATGGAAGTTGACACCAGCTGTGACATTTTGATATACTGAGTACCTGAATGAAAAGAGGTAGATTTGGGGGGTATCTAGTGACTCAGTGCATTGAGAGCCAGGCCTATAGATGGGAGACCATGGGTTCAAATTTGGCCTCAGATACTTCCTAGCTGTGGGACCCTGGGTAAGTCACTTAACTCCCATTGCCTAGCCCTTACCATTCCTTTGCCTTGGAACCAATGCATGGTATTGATTCAAGACAAGTTAAGGGTTTAAAAAAAAAGAAAAAGGGTAGATCTGAAATACAATCATCCAATGGCATCTCATCATCCTATTTTCTCAAAGATTCTAGTATTTGCCTTATTCAAGACAACTTTATTCACGATAAACTCACTTTAAAAAAAAAAAAAAAACAAGAAAAAAATTCTGGCTTCCATGTGGCTATTCAATTTTTTGTCCACAAAAAAAAAAATCAGTGGATACTTGCTTCATTTACTGGCAAGAGCACACACTGTGGCATTGAATAGGAATGAAGAGAGGAAGGGAGTGACTTCTACTATGAGACCTACTATGTACTTATGACTTCTACTATGAGACCTACTATGTACCAGGCATTGTGTTAAGCCCTTTACAAATCTCATCTCATCTGATCCTCGCAACAACCTTGGGAGACATGTGCTATTGTTATCCCATTTTACAACTGATGCTAGCAGAGAAATTAAATTACTTGTCCAGGATCACACAGTTAGCAAATCTTTAAGGCTGTATTTGTACTCAGGTCCTTTAGATTCAGCACTCTATCCATTGTATCACTTTATAATTAGCAAGAAACCTCTTTCTAGAATATCAGTCATTGACTCCTTAATCAATACTAATACATTATAGTGCATGTAAATCACTGCTCATTGCCATCAACATCTTACTTTAGGTACCAGAGCTGAGTTTAATCATAAAACTCCAGTTTGCTTCAATTGTCTGCTTTTCAAAAGCAGTCTCATATATGGAAGGAACTGTGCATAAACTCAGATATCCTTGCTATCATTCCCATCAAGGTATTCCTTAAGTAGGTTCCATGGCTATGCTTTTAAAAGTTATATTGATTCCAAATCTCATGTGGTACTCTTTCTGTATGTTAGCTGCACAATATATTACTTGCTATGTATACAACAAGAAGTGCTTATGACTACACCTTCTTGTTCCAACTTTTAAGAGTAATATTTCAAAGTTGATGCCCTGGGCTGTCTTGTAGGGACAATTTTCCAATTATGATGGGTCACCTTCCCTAAACCACCTCCTCTGGCCCATCAAATTACATTAATAACTTCATGGAATCTCAAACTGGACTATGATTTGAATGAGGCATGGTGGTGTTGGCCAATAGAGAAACTGGAGGCATTCAAAGTCCTCAACATGAATTGCCATAAAAGATGCCATAGGGACATCAAGTTATTCCATGAAGTTTTCATATCACCCTGGTCACATTACACAGAGGACATGTAATCTAGGTACTGTTCACACAACAACACTAGGTGGAAGCTATGCTCAGAACCAATTCTGAAATTGAAAAAAAAAACACTAACAAATCACAATACTCTGGGCTATTCATTGCAATCCACCAAAGACATCTTTTTCTTTAAAAATTGGCACTGCTATTGTGGAGCAGCTAGAAGGCACAGTGGACAGAATATCACGTCTGAAGTTAAGAAGATTCATCTTGATAAGTTCAAATATGGCCTCAGACACTCACTAGCTAGGTGGCACTAGACAGGTCACTTAACCCTGTTTGCTTCAGTTTTCTCATCTGTAAAATTATCTAGAGAAGGAAATGGCAAATCATTGAGTCTTTCCTAAGAAAACCCCAAATAGGGTCTTGAAGAGTAGGACACTGACTGAAAATGACTGAACAACAAAAACTACTATTCTTCAGATACCGAGTCAAAGGCTGACAGATGAGGAAATGACTTGGAAGAGTCCTATAACATAAAGGCGGACTCAGACGTGTCTCTTTCTATATCTGTTTTCTGTGATTTGCTAAGAGATGACATCTGAAAATGAATGTTCTTATAATTTCGGGCTTATATATACCCCACCTGATAAATGGTTATGTAGTTTTCTGTAACTAGAATGTAGTTTTATCTGATAAAGCAGAGAATTAGAGGTCTTAAAGATTTGTCCTAAGTTTGATAGACTGTTTTCCAATAAAGCCCAAGTGTCTAATCCCTTTTTGAGAGCCTCTAATGTTGAGGCTCATCTGTGATTATTTCTTAATCAGCTCTAGTCTTCTTGTCCCATCATAATAGGAATCCAGAAAGTTTGTTTTAGATCTTTATGGACCCTGGGTCCATTGATAACACAGAATCCCTGAGTGTCGTCTTCTTTGGCCCCTTTTTTAACTTTGGAGGAAATATATATTTGGTTAATTTTTGACTAATAGGAAAGAATTGATTTAAGAGTTGGCTTCCATACCATATTTATGTCTCAAATGTCTATTTGGAGAACCCTATAACCCTTGAGAGTTCTTCTAGTACTAAATATCCCATTTGCATTGAGAAGCCTCGGTTTTTCCCTTTCCTAACTGTTTATTGAATGTTGGTTTAGGCCCTATAAGCATTATGGCAGACATGAAACTATAGGGACTTTGTGGATTATAGTTGAATTTGTACAATTTTGTGTTTGGTATGGTGAGGTCTACCAACAATGATGAATCTAGGTCTTCAGAGAAGATTAATTTCTGAAGTACCTAAGAATTGTAAATCACAGACAAAGAAAATAAGGGAGACAATTTAAAAATAGACAATTGTTGGAGCCCACACACACACCCAAGGTGCTCAGAGAAATAAGCAGAACTGAGGACCAATGAGCCTGAAATATTCCCTGTTTTATTTTCTGGGACAACAAATATTTAACCGAGGGAGGATGAATTGGTGAAGGAAAAGTATCAAAATGTGTTAATCATAGAAGGCTCTGATCAATTAGAGCGTTCCTTAGTCAACTTGATGATGTTATAATATGTAAACCTTTGTTTGGAGCTATGGAGCTGTTAGAGTGTGGAATCCTCACTGGTAACTTGCTGAGAGGACACATGATTTCTGCTACCAGTGACTATTTCTGCCTCTAAGAACACTGAATGACTGGGATTCAGGAAGGTGGACTCTTTTAAAAAAATTATAATCCTTACTTTCTATATTAGAATTGATACTAAGTAGCAGTTTCAAGGCAGAAGAGCAACAAGGGGTAGGTAGTTGGAGTAAGTGACTTGCCTAGAGTCACACAATTAGAAAGTGTCTGAGACCAGATTTGAACCCACGTCCTCCTGTCTCTAGATCCGGCTCTTAATCACTGAGTCAGCTAGCTGCCCCTTGGAAAATAGAGTCTTGACAAAAAAGCCTTCTTTGTAGTCCATAAAAGTGAGCTAACAGACCAGATCCCTCCTTTTGGTCTTCCTTTTTGGCTTCCCCTTTTCATAAGACAGACTAGCACATAGAAGAAAAGAGTCCCATGAAAACTAGAATGGGCCGAATGGAAAAGGAGGATCAAAAAGTCATGGAAGAAATTCAGTCTTAAAGATTAGAATCGGGCAATTAGAAGTTAAGGACTTCACAAGACATCAAGAATCAATAAAATATAATCAAAAGAATGAAAAAAATAGAAGAAAATATGAAACATCTCATTGGGAAAAAAACAACTGACCTAGAAAATAGATCCAGGAGAGAAAATTTAAGAAAATTAAACTACCTGAAAGTCATGACCAAAAAAAAAAAGCCTAGACATCATATTACAAGAAATTTTCTAAGAAAACTGGCCCAATATTCTTGAACAAGACAGTAAAATAGAAAATGAAAGAATCCACAGATCACCTCCTGCTATAAATCCCCAAATGATAACTCCCGGGAATGTTATGACCATGTTTAAGAGCTCCCAAGCCAAATAGAAAATACTGAAAGTAGCCAAAAAGAAAAAGTTCAAATATCATAGAGTCCCACTCTGGATTACACAAAATCTGGCAGTTTCCACATTGAAGGACTGGAAGACTTGTACTATGATATTCCAGAAGGCAAGGGAACTGGGCTTACAACTGAGAATCATCTACCCAGCAAAACTGACTATATTCTTTCAGGGGAAAGTATGGTCATTTGATAAAATAGAAGATTTCCAAGTATTCCTGAAGACCAGAAATAAACAAAAATCTGATGTCTAAATACAAAATTTAAGAGAAGCATGAAAAAGGCAAATTATAAAGAGAAAAAAATTTAAGGGCTTCAGTAAGGTATAATTATTTATATCCCTATATAGAAAGAGGATATCTGTTAACTCTGAAAAATTGTTATTATGATCATAGTAGTTGGAAGAAGTATACATAGACAAGAGAGTGTGTTAGTAAGCTATTTGGGATGATATGTTAAAAAAAACCTAGGGGTGAAAGAGAGGATTGCAATAAGAGAAATAGGAAGAGAGAAGTAAAATGGGATAAATTATATCACATAAAGAAGCATGAGGGGAACTATTACAGTGCAAGGGAGGTTGAGGGTGGTGATGAGTAATACTTAAACCTTGCTATCATTGTATTGGCTCAGAGAGGGAAGAACAGTCAGATTCACTGGGGTATAGAGTCCTATATTACCCTATAGAGAAGTAGAAGAATAAAAAGGGGTGATAGGGAGGAAAGTAATATAAGGGAGGGAGAAGTTGGAGGAGGGTGATTAAAAGACCCATAGAGAAGTAGATGGGGAATAAGAAGGGTGTTGGTGGGAAGGGGAGTAATATAAAGGAGGGGGAATGGGAGCTGTGATTAAAATAAAAACACTGGTGTGGAGGGAAAGAATGAAAGGAGAAAAAACAGGATTAAATGAGGAAATCAAGATGGAGGGGAATACACAGATGATAATCATAACTGTAAATGTAAATGGATGAACTCATCCATAAAATGGAAGCAGATAGAGTGGATTAAAAACCAGAATTAAAATGGGCAATAAGGAAACTAAAGTGATCACTCTTTGTGGATGATATGATGGTATACTTAGAGAAACCTAGAAAACCAACTTAAAAACTAGTTGAAATATTTCATAACTAGCAAAGTTGCAGAATACAAAATAAGCTCACATAATCATCAGCATTTCCACATATTTCCAACAAAACTTAACAGCAAGAATTAAAAAGAGAAACTCCATCTAAAATCACTCTAGAAAATATAAAATACTTAGGAATCTATTTGCCAAGACAAATGTAGGAATTACATGAACACAATTACAGAACACTTTTCACACAAATAAACTGAAATTTAAACAATCAGAAAATGAAAGCTCATGGGTAGGATGAGCTAATGTAATAAAAATGATAATCATACCTAAATTAATTTATTCAATTCAATACCAATCAAACTACCAAAAAACTTTATTTATAGAACTAGAAAAAAATAATAACAAAATTCATCTGGAAGAACAAAAGGTCAAGAATATCAAGACTAACAAAAAAAAATGTCAAGGATAGTAGTCTAGTGGTACCATATCTTAAACTGTACTATAAAGTAGTAATCATCAAAACAATTTGGTACTGGCTAAGAAATAAAAGGGAAGATCAATGGAATAGATTAGAGGTAAATGACCTCAGCTATCTAGTGTTTAATAGACCCAAAGATGCCATCTTTGGGAATAAGAACTCACTTTTGACAAAAACTGCTGGGAAAAATGGAAAACAATATGGCAAAAATCAAGTTTAGATCAATATTTCACACTCTCTACCAAGGTACAGTCAAAATGGGTATGATTTAAACAGTGATATTAAAAGTAAATTAGGAGAATGTAGAATAATTTGCCTGTCAGATATATGGGGAAGGGAAGAATTTATGACCAAAAGAGATAGAGAACATTACAAGATATAAAATGAATAATTTTGATTATATTAAATTTAAAAGGGTATTCACAAACAAAACCAATGCAACCAAGATTAGAAGGGAAGCAAAACACTGGGGAAAATTTTTTATAATGAATTTCTCTGATAAAGGTCTCATTTCTCAAAGATATAAAGAACTAAGTCAATTTTATAAGAATCCAAGTTATTCCCCAATTCATAAATGGTCAAAGGATATGAATAGGCAGTTTTCAGATGAAGAAATCAAAGCTATTGATAATCATATGAAAAAAATGTTCAAAATCCCTCTTGATTAGAGAAATGCAAATGAAAACAACTCTGAAGTACCACCTCACACCTATCAGATTGGCCAATATGACAATAAAGAAAAATAATAAATGTTGGAAAGGATGTGGCAAAATTAGGATACTAATGTATTTCTGGTGGAGTTGTGAATTGATCCAACCATTCTGGAGAGCAATTTGGAATTATTACCAAAGAACTATAAAATAATACATACCTTTTGATAGAGTAAGTCCACTACTATATCTGTATCCCAAAGAGATTTTTTTAAATGGGAAAGGAACTGTTTGTACAGAAATATTTATAGCTATACCTTTTGTGGTGGCAAAAAATTGGAAACTAAAAGGATGTCCCTCCATTGGGGAATGGTTGAACAAAATGTGGTTTATGGTAATGATGGAATACTGTTGAGCTATAAAGAAAATGATTAACAGGATGATTTCAGAAAGAACTGAAAAGACCTACATGAATGAATGCAGAGTGAAATAAGCAGAACCAGAGGATCATTATGCACAGTAACCAAAATAGTTTTGGAACAATCAAATGGGATAGACCAGTGATGGGAAAATTATTCCCTGGGAGCCAGATCCAGGCTGTAGTTTGCCCATCATTGCCTTAAGCAATTCCCTTATCACTATATCTGTGATTAGGGAATTGCTTAAGACAGTGATGGGCAAACTAGGCCTGGATCTGGCCCCTGGGGAATAGCTTGCCCATCACTGGGACTGTTACTAACAGCAATACAATAATAATCCAGGACAATTCTGAGGAACCTATGAAAAAGAATGTTATCTACCTCCAGAGAAAGAACTATTGGAGTAGAAATACAGATAAAAACATATGATTTCTCAATTATTTGGGTATATGATTTGGGATTGTGAAAGGGAATTTTTATTCCCTTTGTCTAATTTAAGCTAATAAATCAACAACTTAAATGTAATAATTAAAAATTTGATTTGACAAAAATAATAATGGTTAAAAAAAAGAAATGTGGTCACCATTTATAAAAATTAAAATTAAACTATGAGTCATTAGGCTGTGTAAGGGTGAAAAGGGGGTTTTATGGGTTCAATATATTAAAAGATGGTCACCAGACTTACTCTAATTATTACAGCTATTAGTAGCTTTATTTACAGCAAGGTAGAGATATTAAAGTGGGAAATATAGGAAGGAAGTTGAAAATATCACCTAGCTAAAAATACCCTAAATCCTAATCCTAGACCAGGAAAGCAAATCCAAATTTGAATTTCACCAGAATCCAAAGTCAAGATCAGGAAGCCAAAATCTGAAGAGCCAAAGACCCAGCAAGAACCTTCAGCACACATGAGGCCAAGACTGCCAAGAATCCCATCAGAGCTCACACACCCTAGGCTAAGTGAATGAAGAATCCCTCCAAGAATAAAGAGCGAAGACTCTCCAAGAAACCATCCAAGAATGAAGAGCAAAAATTTCTCTCAGGCTCCACTTATAAACAATTTTCTCCACCCATCAGCTCTCCTCCTCACATCTCAGGAATCGATTACAGCTTTTCAATTTGCCTAATGCTGTGGGGGGTGGGGGGAAGAAAGTGCTTGTGACCTTTTAGGGCATGAACTTTCTTTGTTAGTGACTTACTAAGTGTTAAATGGTGGTACTTTAGGTTCTTGATTGAGTAACTTAAAATAGACAAAGGGAATAGAAATTCCTTTTCACAGTATTTTGTATTTATAAAATTATTCACTTACAAAAATAAACTATGTGGAAATACGTTTTGGGTGATAATACATGTATAAACCAGATTGAATTTATTGTCAACTCCAGGAGGGGTAAATGAAGAAGGGAGGGAGACAACATGAATCATATAACTTCAGAAAACTTACATGGAAATTTGTTATTAAAATAAAATAAATTTGAAAAAAAAAAAGGGCAGCAACCAGTGTGCCAATAGATTTCTTGCAGAAACACATGGCCAGGGCAGGCAGAGAGTCAAACATTTTTTAAGAATCTACTACATTCCAGACATCGTAACTGGGAACTTAAAGAAAGACAAAAAAATGAATCCTTATCTTCAAGACAGTCACATTCTAACAGATTATATGCAAAATTACTATGTAGATACATGATATACTTGGTATAAATTGATGGTAATTAAGAAATAAGGTATTAGCATCAAGAGAGATTGGGAAAGGTCTCTTTAAGAAGGCAGTATCTAAACTGAATCTTGATAGAAGCCAGAGATTCTAGGAGGCATAGATTCTAGGCATTGGAGGCAGGCATTGCAAATTCATGGAGCCGGGAAATAGAAAGCTCTGTATAAGAAATAGCAAGACCAGAGACATGGATCATAGAAAGCATGGAAGGGAATCAAATGTAAGAAGACTGTAAAGATATCATGAGATCAGGTGAAGAAGGGTTTTAAATGATAAATTGGATTTTATATTCTATCCTGGAGGTAATAGGGACCCCTAGAGTGTGAGTATATACATGATCAAAACTGTGCTATAAGTACGTTACTTTGGTAGCTAGGTAGAAGATGGCTTGAAGTACAGAGAGACTTGGGGTAGGGATACCAATTAGAGGACTATTGCCAAGGCAGCTAGAAAATATAGTAGACAGAGTGCCAGGCCTGGAGTTGGTAGGACTTGGGTTCAAATCCAACCTTAGACAATTCCTGCCTGTGTAACCCTGGGCAAGTCACTTAGCCCAGGTGAAGGAGGAAAAGGAAGAAGGAAGAGGAAAAAGAGATATACCATTGCAGTTGCTTGGTGAGAGGTTATGAGGACTTGGACAGAGGATAAGTAGAGAAATAGATATGTACTAAAGATTCATAATGTGGAAGATTTCCTAGGCAGTACCCAAAGTTTAAGAATTCCCAAATTTGAAAGGTTAGGGATTAATCTTCAAGAGAAGGAATGGAGTTTCCAAATGGAACATTTTTTTTAGAGAAAGAAGACTGCTCACTTAGTTCCTGAGCAATGTCCTACTTGAAGAGCAAAACCTATGAATTATTCAGGTAGTGTTAGTTTAGAAGGGGATTATATTCTCAACAGTCCCATAGGGTTTGCCTGCTAGGGAAAATCCACATCAGACACTACAGGTCTGGGAGGGAAAACTCAAGATCTATCAGAATATTAAAGGGTTGACCTCAGGGCAATGACAGGTTTAATTGCCTTCAAAGGGGGGGGGGGAGTCTCATAGTCTTTCAGAGTGCTTTATGTGTTTTATATGGTTATGAGCTACTGAGAATCTTATGCATCCTCTCGATTTCTTTTGATCAAGATTGTCTCATTCATATGTGCTGCTATATCAAGTAGCTGGGACTTAGTAGTTATTCACATTGGGGAAACCTGGACACACCAAAAATAAGCTATGTTTGGCAATTTTTGTAAATTAATTCCAAAGGTAGGCAATAAGAAAGATAATGACTCTTTGTGGGAATAGGACTTGGTCCCCAGGATCAAACCCTTTCCATCTGAGCTCAGAGTCTGAGGGGAAACATAACTGTTTTATACACAAAGCACAGCATGACTCTTCAGGGCCCTCTATTTTTTTGTCTGTTTGTTTCAAGATAAAAATAGTCTGTGTTTGAAAGTATTTCTATGTAAGAATTCCAGAAAGTGGACTGACATGAAATTCCTTTGTGCTTTCTCAAACATCCATTCGAAGAACCTGGAATCAGAGGATCTATATTCAAATCCAATTTTAAATCTTCCATTTACTGGATGTATGACCATGAGCAAGTCCTTTAACCAGTATGGTCCTCAGTTTGTTCCTCTGTAAAATAGATTAGATGAACTCTAAGGTCTCCTCAAGCTCTAAGTTTATGACGTAATGATTTGGTGTCTACTCAGGTTTGAGGATGGAAATTATCTTTGGTTGCTCATTGGAAATATTTGAAGATGAAATAATGCTACGTTAATAATAAAAATAAAACAATAAAACAGAATACTAGCAAAAAGACTCCAGCAAGTGATGATGAGAGTTATTCATTATGATCAGTGGGATTTATACCAGAAATGCAAGGATGATTCAACATAAGGAAAACCATTCACATAATTGACCATATCAACAAGCAAACCAATAAAAACCACATGATTATCTCAATAGATGTTGAAAAAGCCTTTGACAAAATACAACACCCATTCCTATTGAAAACACTAGAAAGTATAGGAATAGAAGGACCTTTCCTAAAAATAATGGACAGTATATATCTAAAACCATCAACAAGCATCATATGCAATGGGGATAAATTAGAAGCCTTCCCAATAAGATCAGGAGTGAAACAAGGATGCCCACTATCACCTCTATTATTTAACATTGTACTAGAAACACTAGCAGTAGCAATTAGAGAAGAAAAAGAAATTGAAGGTATTAAAATAGGCAAGGAGGAGACCAAGCTATCACTCTTTGCAGATGATATGATGGTATACTTAAAAAATCCTAGAGAATCAACTAAAAAGCTAGTAGAAATAATCAACAACTTTAGCAAAGTTGCAGGATTCAAAATAAATGCACATAAATCATCAGCATTTTTATATATTTCCAACACATCACAACAGCAAGAGGTAGAAAGAGAAACACCATTTAAAATCACCCTAGACAATATAAAATACTTAGGAATCTATCTACCAAAACAAACACAGGGATTATATGAACACAACTACAAAACACTTTCCAAACAATTAAAACTAGATCTAAACAATTAGAAAAACATTGATTGCTCATGGGTAGGACAAGCTAACATAATAAAAATGACCATTCTACCCAAATTAATTTACATATTTATTGCCATACCTATCAAACTACCAAAAAACTTTTTTACTGAATTAGAAAAAACTATAACAAAGTTCATTTGGAAGAACAAAAGATCAAGAATATCAAGGGAAATAATTAAAAAAAAATGTAAAGGAAGGTGGCCTAGCAGTACCAGATATTAAACTATACTATAAAGCAGTGGTCATCAAAACTATATGGTACTGGCTAAGAGACAGAAGGGAGGATCAGTGGAATAGACTTGGGGTAAGTGACATTAGTAAGACAGTGTATGATAAACCCAAAGAGCCCAACTTTTGAGACAGAAATCCACTATTTGACAAAAACTGCTGGGAAAATTGGAAAACAACATGGGAGAGATTAGATTTAGAACACCCTACACCAAGATAAATTCAGAATTGGTGAATGACCTGAATATAAAGAAGGAAACTATAAGTAAATTAAGTCAACACAGAATAGTATACTCATCAGATGTATGGGAAAGGGGAAATTTTAAAACCAAGCAAGAGTTAGAAAAAATTACAAAATGTAAAATAAATGATTTTGATTATATTAAATTAAAAAGGTTTTGTACAAACAAAAACAATGCAACCAAAATCAGAAGGGAAACAACAAACTGGGAAAAAATCTTTATAACAAAAAACTCTGACAGAGGTCTAATTGCTCAAATATATAAGGAGCTAAATCAATTGTATAAAATATCAAGCCATTCCCCAATTGATAAATGGGTAAGGGACATGAATAGGCAATTTTCAGATAAAGAAATCAAAACTATCAATAAGCACATGAGAAAGTGTTCTAAATCTCTAACAATCAGAGAAATTCAAATCAAAACAACTCTGAGGTACCACCTCAAACCTAGCAGATTGGCTAAAATGATAGAAGGGGAGAGTAATGAATGTTGGAGGGGATGTGGCAAAATTGGGACATCAGTGTATTCCTGGTGGAGTTGTGAAATGATCCAACCATTCTGGATGGCAATTAGGAACTATGCCCAAAGTTTGCTAAAAGATTGCCTGCCCTTTGATCCAGTCATACCATTGCTGGGTTTGTACCCCAAAGAGATCATAGATAAACAGACTTGTACAAAAATATTTATACCCGTGCTTTTTGTGGTGGCAAAAAACTGGAAAACGAGGGTCTGCCCTTCAACTGGGGAATGGCTGAACAAATTGTGTTATATGCTAGTGATGGAATACTATTGTGCTCAAAGAAATAATAAACTGGAGGAATTCCATGTGAACTAGAAAGACCTCCAGGAATTGATGCAGAGTGAAAGGAGCAGAGCCAGAAGAACATTGTACACAGAGACCAATACACTGTGGTAAAATAGAACCTAATGGACTTCTATACTGGCAGCAATGCAATGACCCTGGACAATTCTGAGGGATTTATGGAAAAGAATGCTACCCGTATTCAGAGGAAGAACTGCAGGAGTGGAAACACAGAAGAAAAACAACCACTTGAACATATGAGTTGATGTGGACATGATTGGGGATGTAGACTCAAAACGACCACACCAATGCAACTATCAATAATATGTAAATAAGTCTTGATTGATCACAAGTGTTAAAACCAGTGGAAATGTGCGTTAGATATGGAGGGGGGGTGAAGGGGAAAGTAAAAACATGAATCATGTAACCATGGGAATTTTTTCTTAAAAAATAAAATATTTAAATCCAAAAATATATATAAAACAATAACTAGCATTTATATAGTTCCTCTGTGCCAGACATTGCACTATGTGCTTTACAAATATTATTTCATTTGTTCCTCACAACCACCATGGGTGGTAGAAGCTATTTATCTCCATTTCTTCAGTTGAGGAAACTGAGGCAGAGGTTTAATGACTTGCTCAAGGTTACACAGACCAAATCCAGGCTCAGGCCTCTTTCCTCCATGAGAATGGTCATTAAAGAGTTAGTGATAAGATGTTTAATAAAAATTAAAAGTCTAGGTTCTTAGATGATTATTTGTTCAACATTTCCCCCCTCTTAAAGCTATGGGTAGAAAGACTTGAAATAAGAGTCAGGTCAACCATATCCCATCTTCATGACCAGAATGGCTACTCTGTCAACATAAGTAACAGGCAAGAGATGAGCAGGCTTTTAATATCACTAAATTTTATTAGGTCAGAAACCAATTTAGAATTCTTGGCAGCAACAGATCCATTTAATATTTCCTTTAGTTTTGTACTAAAATGATGGCCAAAAAAATCCATCTTCATTGAATCAGTTTCTTCCTACTAGCACATATTATAACTGTTCACCCAGTGGAAATATATTAATTCAATAATATAATGCCCAAACAGAGTTGGCACAATTAAAAAAAAATACCCACCCATGATCTAGAAAAAGAAGTTGGATGTTTAATTTCATTCACACAGCCTTCTTTGATTTGGAATTTGGAATAGTAGTTTCCTTCTTCACAGTTAGTTATTTCACATGGATGAACACGTAGATTACAAATGGAAATGATTCTACAACAGGACCTTGGAGCATTTTTAAATAGCACACCACAGTTGCCAAGCCAAGAGCTGTGTCACAAGTGTTTACAAATGTGTACTATATGATTTCCTTTCGATCACTAAATATAAGAGGGAAAAAAGATTTAGGAAAGACTACCTCAGACCCTGCCTGGCTGTGTGACCTTGAGCAAGTCACAACCCTGTTTACTTCCTGTTCCTCATTTGTAAAATGAACTGGAGCAGGAAATGGCAAACCACTCCAGAATCTTTGCCAAGAATACCCTAAATGTGATCACAAAGAGTCTGATATGACTGAAACAAATGAACAATGAACAATAATAACAACTGAGCACACTTTTAAGTGTATTTTAATGAATTCTGGATTTGGGGAATATGCTGCCTTGATGAAGTACTCATGTATCCTGAGGCCTGCCCCAATGTGTAAAATGTTTTTATGTATTTTAAAAGATAAATTCCTACCTCCAGAGAATGAACTGAGAGGTGAAAACATGAAAGTCATAATCTATGTATTTTGCTGGATGATGCCTTCTATGGTGTAGGGGGAGGGGAAGGATTGATTTTTAAAATGAAAATTTATAAATAAAAATAAAAGATAAATTCGTGCTGACTTCTGCTCACATTCTCTTCCCAGCCTCCCTGAGGTAGGGAAGTAACCCTATATTCCAGCAGGTTATTGTGGCAGACTTTAAACATGGATCCTATCAAGTAATGAAACCTTCAACTACTGGCCATTGATCAGACCAGACCAGTCTGAGGAGGTTCAACCTAAGAAGGTTAGCCATCAGTTGATATATTTATTTGGCCACAACTACTCATTACTGAACCATTTACAAAATCAAAAGACATTTATTAAAATGCCTACTGGGTACCAGCTACTGTGCTAAGTGCCAGAGGCATACATATGAAAAAAATAAAGACAAAGCCCTGGAGGGGTCATGATCCATTTAAGTCCAGAGAACTAAAAAAGATAAATAGATCTTTGATAGGAAGCATTCCCAGATTCATCTTCCCACTTTTACTATACAACACTCAGAGGTTAACAATACTTTTGGGGAGTGGGGAGGTGGGTACGATGAGGTGGCTCTGTGGACTGAGAGCCAGGACTACAGGTAGGAGCTCCCAGGTTCAAATCTGGCCTTAGATAATTCCTAGCTGTGTGACCCTGGCAAGTCATCTAACTCCCATTGCCCAGGAATTACTGCTCTTTTGCCTTGGAACCAATACACAGTATTGACTATAAGGCAGAAGGAAAGGGGGGTTTGGTGTCATTTCTTTAAAACAATATCCTATAGAGCAGTGAAAATAACCACCGATCACCTGCAGAATCTACTTCTCTGCATTTTGGTTTGGGGACAGAAGTAGGCTTAAAAACTATAATGCTATTGCAGGCTCACAATATTCTACCTATAATGATCTTGAGGGGAAGAAAAACTAAGCATACTGAGAATATGAGGGGTTTAAATCAAGTAAAAGAAATTTATTTAGCTTTTTAACTGCAATTTGCCTCTAATTTCAATATCTATCTAGTAGCTAGAAAATAATAACTCAAGTAAGTACAATACCCCTTGATGAAAGGAAAGAGAATAAAATGGTATCTGGAGGGGACACGATTGCATATTGACAGCTATTTAGGCAATCTTCAGGCATAGCATTTCTACCTTACTTTGTCTCATGTTTTATTCATTTTCTAGCCCAGTTTAAAGCCCCATAGGGCCCTGAGATATCTACCCTAGGACAGCTAGCTCACAGACTTCCAGAATAATACTCATACTGAACAAATGCTCTTAGCCTGGTCCTGAGGGTAACTTGCCTTCCACCTTTCCTTCCCACCTTGGAATCAGGCTCTCCCTCCGCCCAAAATAATAGTGCTTTAAATTTTCATTATGTTCATTCAAGACTAAAATTTCAGAAAAGGACACACACACACACACACACACACACACACACACACACACAGAGTTTATAACTCTCACCCAAATCTCCATAAAAGAGGAGAATCCTTGACTTTCAAAAGTTCCCTAGTAATATTGGGGTTCTTGCACAGAAGTTACCCTCTAATTGAAAAATTCCTTGTTTTCCATACTGTGGATGTGTAGCATGAGCTCAAAAGTCCCTGAGAGTTCCTTTTCTACAGAATGAATAAGTGATGGATGCTAAATCATTTATTAGTGGTTTCTCTGTCCCAGGCATATTTGTGAACACTGGGTATACAAATAATAAAGATAGCCATTGTCTTCAAAGAACTTACATTCTAATGGAGGACCATCACACATAAAGGAGATCCACAAATGTGGCAGGTGAAAAATGAAATGACTGAGGAAACAGAGGTTCAATCTTCTGAGCATATTGATTTATTAAGCAATGCATGGCAATTGCCTAACAAACTGAAACAAGGCCCCTTTCTCAGATTGGGGTTGGACCCTGAATATAGGAGCAGACAGGCTGTTATACATGAGAAACAATGATCAAATAAGGCCAATTAAATAAAAGGAAACACTATAACATTAAGTAATCCAATTTCTAGTTGGATGGAAGATTAGAGACTTCCCCAATTAGGTAGGAGAGAACAAACAAGTTTAAGTCCCTGGATTTTTTTTTAAAAGGTGTTCTGCTCCCCACCAGTGTCTGTAAACAATCACAGGAACATGGAAACAATAACTGACTGACCAACATGGGGACAGTTTTCAGATAAGACATATAGGTTGCTTGAGATGTACAATGATGAGAAAACTCCTTGTATCAGTCTTGGGATCTGTCTGCATTTCTGGTCAACATAACTTTAGTCCTTGATTAAGGGTCTCTAAACATCAGGTAGACATGCCCCAGTTTCTCATACGCACAGGGCCAGGTTCAGACAATGCAATGAGATCTTCTCCCAACTCCCACAACTGAATAAACTTTTCTCACAAGTCAGAATTTGGACCAAACCCATAATTGAACAGAAAGAAATCTGAGCTAGTTTCAGAATGGAGTCACAAGATAGAGCCAGAGTGGTTCACTCATTTTCCACAATTAACCCTTCTCTTGCCCTAATCCCCTCAATTTCATCCCTAAGGAGAGAGGTATTATATCCCCATCACAGCATGGCTCAGGAATAATAAACAAATTATGTGAAGGAAAGTCTTGTTGTAGGTAAGATGAGACCATAGTTTGCCTGTTGGAGTCCAGGATCCTATAACTGGATTGTAGGATGTCTACACTAGGAAAGTTCCCAGACTTCCAGCTTAATACTCTATTCACTCAACAAACTCCTGTAGTTGTGTACTATAGGGAGCTTGTTTTCTACTTTTTCTTCCCACCTTAGTCAGGATTCCTTTCTCCCCACTCCCCCACCCAAAACCCCACCTTTCAGGTGGGAGGAAAATGAGAAAGCTGACCAAATAGCAATAAAGCATTAGTTAGTTAGGAGTTCTGTACTGCCTACCTCCAGCCTCACATAACCAAAATGTCTATTATATATATATATTTATATATATATATGTATTTGTATATGTATATGTATTTGTGTGTGTATATATATATACATATATATATATATATATTTATGTTGTCAGGTCTCCCACTAAAATGTAATCTAGATTACAGTATATTGGGCTTTTCCCTAACAGACTGATGCCTCTGAATCATTAATGCTGCCTGAGTTGAAAGTTATTAGAATTAAATTAATTATGACAAGAACAATTTATAAAGTCTAACTCAAAGTGGCACTAAAAAATTTTTAAATGAACAAAAAGATGGACTATTAGCTCAGTCCTACATTTGTTTCCAATTCTCTGAGCAAGTTGGAGAAAAATGGTATATGGGTGGAGAGTGTGTTTTGTTTTTAAACTGACAACTTAAAATCAACAGCTTTTCATGTGAGGCAGAAGGATCCCATTTACAGGATATAAACAAAAACACATCCCAGTATNGTATATCCCTAACAGGAATGCCAGTGCCCCGACATATAGTAGGCACTTAATAAGTATTTGTGGATTGATGTGTATACTTCCAACCTCTTCCCCTCCCCATTGGCTCACTCAAAACTGAAAGTTTTCCTAATAATAGATTCCTAACAATAGATTCCTAATCTAACTAATTCCACTAAGAGAAACTACTCCACCCTAACACCATTTCACAAAAGGCTAAGTGGTACTACTCCTTGCCCTTAGATTAGCCTATAGAATTTTTAGAACAATTAGTATTTTTTATTTACTAAAATATGCATTAGACCCTAACAACCCACTACAACTTCGACCCTTACTTTCAAAAGAAAAAAAAAGTTTTTTTAATGTCTTTCCCGGTGTCATTTGCTCACCCATAACTTTTTATTTTTAAACAGAAACTGTGTTACTGCCAGCTGAGGCTTCACTTAACTGAACCTGTCTTGTCCCTGCCAGTTGTGAGATTTTATTTTTTATATACTCTGTTAATTCCTATATATTAGGGAGAATTACCATATATCCCTGTGTCTGGGATCTGGGTCAGAGACATCATCAAGTTTGCTACTTGTTGTATTTTCTTTGTCCTTGGGAATCCCAATGAATGTTTTCCTTTTTAACAGGATTTGGTTAAGAAGTGAAAGGGAGAAGGGTTCTTTTCCTGCTCATATGACCTACCCACTTGTGGGGATGAAGATATATGGATAGATTGATGGGCCACCTCTTAACTGGCTATCACCAATTAAAGATGTCTTGGGATGTTCAAGGGAGAGGTTGAAAAATGAGCTCCTAAAAATCTATTCATTGAGCTGCCTGACCCAGCTCTGGTTGTGCCTAGTCTCAAGAGAGCCATGGAGACATATATATATATATATCACTTTATCAGTTATGATGCCAGCCTGGCCAATAAACCTGAAATAATCAATGAAGTTATAGTATTGCCAAAAATCAGTCTCGAGGTAATTTTAATCACAACAGAGGGCAAAGTTCAATGGAATGAGCAACTGGAATTTGCCACTGACTGGGATAAGAGGAGAGAGCTGGGCAGTGTACACTTCTCTATTCTTTTGTTTACCCCTCCCTTTCCCAACTCAAGCTGCCTCTCAGTCTTGCCTTCCTTTTATCTCTCCTAATCTAAGTAAGGGTGCAGAACTACTGAATTCACCAATGTATTTCCACCCCTGTGAAGAGGTACCAGTTACCAACTTACATGGCTATTCTTCTGGCACTAACAGTATTTCAGCCCCAAACCTGAAAAATAGAACAAGATCCAATGTCTTTCCTTTTAAGTAGACCTTTTCATAAAAGAGAGGAATTGCTAAAGTAAAGGAGAAACTTAAAGGAGAAACTTTAGGAAAACTAGATTAAGATATTGACTTTTGTATGTGAAGAGTCCGGGTGCTGAAAGGGATAGGGGAGAAAAAAAAACTTTTGTACATGAAAAACTGACAAAAATCTATGGACAAAGAAATCATTTTTGTTGAAATGTGAGAAGAGGCACAGACTTAAGAGGACCAGATAGAGAACTAACTCTCAAGTGAATGTCCTGAGAGAATTTGTTTGAGGATAGAAAAAAAGACGGAGGCTGAAGCACAATGTGATCTCAGGTCAGTTGCAGATGACTGCCTTTTCTTTCTATTTCTTTTTTAGAGTCTCAATTTAAAACTCACAAAGTCAAATTGTTTGAATACTACAGGAAGATTAAATAAGGCTTCATGATTGACAAAAAATTGGATTTCATGAGTTTTACCTATTAAAGGAGAGATGAGTTACCAGGAGGCTTTGATTGAAAGTTATTAGAGATAGTGAAGGAATAAAGAACTCAGCAGGAGATGAGTTAAGAAGATGCCAACAGAAGTAGTCAGCTGACAGGCAGCTTTAAGCTATTGTACTTGAAGGCTGATGAATGGAAAAGAGGCATTGCTTTCTGGATTATCTGGGGAAAGGGATGGAAGCCTGCTGAGAGAAAGAGAGCTATATTTTGCTACAATTAGAGCTATTGCCCTTCAACACCACCTACAATTTAAGATAGGTGAAATCTCTCTGAGGTTCCTAGTAGCTCTCTACTGCCCTGTTCTTATTTAAGAGACAAAAAGAGAAGAGAAACATTAGACACTAGCTGCTTTGCTGTAAGCATAAGTTTGAAGGCGATTGGATCAAGCAGAACCCTGTTAAGTGCGCAGATTACCCTTGTTTGCATTGCCCAGAGAATCAAGCTGAGGAGTTTTGGTGTGAACTCTGCTTTGCTATATAATAAGGTGCTGAAAGCTAATTATATGATTAAAAAAAATCACGATGAGTAAAGAGCTTGTCTGCCTTGACCAGAATAACAACCTGATGAACTTCGCAGTTGTTTTCACTTAAAAGAATTCCTTGTGATTATAATAGTGTGATTCTTTCTCAGAGCTTTTTTTTTAAACCTTCACTTTCTGATTAGAATCACTACTAAGTATTGGTTTCAAGGCAGAAAAGTGGTAGCCAAACTGAATTAAGTGATTTGTCCAGGGTCACACTGCTAGGAAGTATCTGAGGCTGATTTGAAGCCAGGACCTCCTGTCTCCAGACCTAGCTCTCAATCCACTGAGCCACCAAACTGTTCCTCAGAGCCTTTTTAAAAATGATTGAGAGGAAAAAGATCTTGTCACTGCTTCATCAGTTCAATAGTAGAAGAGGAATGATAGAGGAAAAGTAGGAGAATATCTATCAGTACAGTGGTCTTATTGTGGGGAGATATTTGAGGAAGAAATATTGTTCTTGAAGGAGCCAAGAACATCAAAGTCTACAGTCAAGAGCTGTGAGATGCCCAAACACATGGAGTTTCCTCACTCATGTGTGCCTCTCTTCTTGATTTCTAAGTGTATGTCCACTTACCCTCATGGACACTAGGTGTAGAGGTAAGAATCTGACCTAGATTTATGTGTGGACTAATATTTTGTTATTATGTTTGTATCGAGTAACTAAGATACTATTATTCTTGCTTTTGGCTTATAATTTATTAAAGAGCTCATATTTAATAGTTAATGGCATCATGGTGATTGATCTTGTATAAATGGGAAGCACACTAGTGTGGCCTCTTGAGCTACAGTGGCAAAGAAGAGTATATCCCTCTAACATGGGGTTATTTTTTAGGACCCTGAGAGAATCTAAATAGTAGCCGCATGGTTGTGGTCCATCTCTTTGAAACCCAAGCCTTTTGGTTTGGAGATAGGTTGAAGTGACCAAACCAGTCCAGAAAAAGAAGAAGAAGCTATATCTCTCAAGACAGGGACTGCCCTAGAATATAACTAACTTTGCTACTGATTCCTATATAGCTTTGGTGAGTTGAAATTCCTATGAGAACACAGGTGAGAATTTCAAACCTTAAAAAATGAAAACTGCCAGAGTTGTAGTAATCAGTACTAAGAGGATTGCAGAATTTCCTGCTCCTATTTCAAAGCAGAGGAAAAGGCTATATCTCATCCAAATAAATACAATGGATTGACTTTTATGAAATTTGTATTATCAATCACAAAAACATCAGCAAAAAATATATCTCATAATTATATTAGGAAGAAGGGATAATGTTCCTTATTTTTTTTTAACTTTCACTTCAAAAAATTCATAGAGGGGTTTGCTGGGTAGCTCAGTGAATTGAAAGCCAGGCCTAGAATGGGAGATCCTGAGTTCAAATCTGGCCTCAAACACTTCCTGGGCAAATCACTTAACTTCCATTGCCTAGCCCTTACTGCTCTTCTGCCTTGGAACCAATACTTAGTATTGATTCTATGTTAGAAGGTGAGGATTTATTAAAAAAAGAATTCCTGAGCATTTTGATCCTTTCCTTTGCCCCCCCCCATAGCCTATCTTAAATATCATTTATTTGTATAAATGTCATATCCCTCTCACCTTGATGAATGTAATATTCTTGAAGGCAGGGACTGTCACCTTTAATTCTTCAAGTTCCCAGATACTAACCGAGCAGCACCTTGCACACAGCGGACATTTATTAATAACAGATCAGGTAGTTCTTTATAAGTATTTGCTGAGTTGAAATGCTTGTCAAATTCCACACAAAGAAACATATTATATAGGAAAAAATAACACTTTGAGCTCTTTCATACCAAAAATAATGCATTCAATGAACAGAATAAGGCAGGCTAATTCGCAAAGCCCTACATAATAAAACTGAGAAAGTGGCATAAAAAGATTTATGTTCCATTTTTAACTCAGATGTCAACTTATTAGGTCACTTTTAATATTAGAATTGAAACTTTCCTTCTCCTTAATTTCTCTAAGACCAAAATATGTGACATTAATGTTATTTTTATTTACTTTAGCATGGTACTAGAGGTAAAAAAAAAAAAAGGAAAAAAAAAGGAAAAAAAAAACCAAGAGGACTGGCATGCAAAAGAGGGATTAGACCTGTTCTGCTTGTCTTGATAGAGTAGAGCTAGGCACTGTGATAGAATTTGTAGAGAGACAGAATCAAGACATATGTAAAGAAACATTTTTGGAGGACAGGCTCTTCACAGATTCCCTTCTACTTCCAAAATTCATAGTATTATTTGGGTCAATATCTGCTCCAAGCTACAGTTCCAAGCTTCCACCATTTGCAACTTTGCCAGACCAAGTCAGATGATAAATGAACAGAGCAAAAGACATTTAATTAAAACAGAATGCAATACACTGTCAGACTTGGTTGATTCATTGCTTAGCTCTAGAGGACAATTTTTCCCCTTCTCTATCATTATTTTTATTCTTTGTTATTAGGGTGACTTGCTTGAGTAGAGAAAGGCAAGGTATATATTCCTTGATATAAAGAAGATATAAACACAAAACCTATCAAAGAAAAATAATGCATTTTAGAAGGAAAAAAACAAGATGCAAGATAAATCATAAGGAACTGAATCATCACAAATATTCCAAAGTAAATCTCTGGTTTTCTAACACTGAGAGCAGAGACAGATCACTTTAAACTCATGGTGACATATTATCTACTTATATAATCCTAATACATGAAGCTATGTAATATCATATATTGCATATGAATTTTGTATTTGGTTTGTTATAAGCAATGTAACTCTATGTACAAATGTTCTGCATTATGTGTAATCTATAGCCAATTCCATTCAACAAGAATTTGTTAAATATTTACTATATTCCAGACACTGTGCTAAGTCCTGGGGGGTGAAAAAAAGAGTCTCTGTTCTCAAGGGAAATTCTATCTACAATATCTGTATGTAATTTGACTATGAATGTTAGATACTGATACTATGTATTTCCGTGTGTATTATTTGTATATTTGGAGTAATAACTTGTTCCTTTATCATATGTCAACAATAAAAGTTTTTGATGCACTTTACAGATGTATCTGATGTCATTTATAGGGCCTACAGATTCTTTACCAGGAAGAGATGTGCGCCTTTGTATGTACTTCAAGTTCCCACAATGCTTGAGATCAAGAAAAAGTTCATTCATTTAGGGATATTTTCTGAACTCCATCTCCCAAAATCAGCGTGTGAGCACTTTAGTACAGGAGCTTAGTCAGTTTAAAAAAAAACCCTTATTTCTGGCTCAAAATCAATACTATACATTGGTTCTAAAGCAAAAGAAAAATAAGAGAATTAGGGTTCAGTAATTTTCCCAGGACCAAACATCTAGGAGTTTTAGAAGCCAGATTTGAACCCAAGATCTCCCATCTCCAATAAGAGAGCCAGTGGCTCTCTATCCACTGAGCTACCTAGCTGCTTCCATGATATTAATCAGTTTTTTTAAAAACCTATGAAAACCTCACAACATTTGATAATAGATAGGTTACAATAGCAGAGAAGCACAAATGAGATGAAAATTGAGGAAGAAATAGGCAACCATGTATAGACTATTCCAATGGTGGTGAGGGCTAGAGCTAGTTCAGTAGTAAGCTGGTTACTATGCCAACAGAAGCCAGCACTTGGACTCTGATGCTGTGACAAGATCTAAAGGAAAGTGTCTAAGCAGAGAGACTGTTGCAGCAGTTAATCTCTAACACCTTGTAGAAAAGTCAATTTGCTTATTTAATATGATATAGACAGTAAACAACTGAACTAGAACCCACATCTTCTGGTTCTTAATTAGATAATCTTTCCTTTGTTCCTCTCTGCTTCCCAAATTCCATGTGTTTTGCACTTCATTCATATAATAACTCATTGTTACAGAGCATATCATAATTTTCCCCCAAAGCTATACTGTCATGTATATAGTAGGTTCTTGGTAAAGACTTATTGAATTGAAAACCTCTATAGATAATTCCCAAAGACCTATTTTGCATTGGTCTAGATATCAGAAAGAAGAGAATATGTTGTAAATCTTGGTTACTTTAGAAGAAGTATATGGAGAAAAATTGAATTGTCTATAGCCAGGCTATTAAGTGTGATAAGGCAGAGAGATAATAAGGAAAAATACATGTACAAAAATATTTAAAGCCACACTCTTTATGGTGTGGTGACAAAAAAATGGAAAATGAAGGGCTGCCCTTCAATTGGGGAATGGGAAACAAATTATGGTATCTGTTGGTGATGGGATACTATTGTGCTAAAAAGAATAATGAACTGGAGGAATTCCATGTGAACTGGAATGACTTCCAAGAATTGATGCAGAGTGAAAGGAGCAGAACCAGGAGAACATTGTACACAGAGACTACTGTGCACTATTGTACACTGTGGTACAATTGAATATAATGGATTTCTCTACTAGCAGCAATGCAATGATCCAGGAGAATTCTGAGGGCCTTATGAGAAAGAACATTATCCACATCCAGAGAAAGAACTGTGGGAGCAGAAACACAGAAGAGAAACATTTCCTTGATCACATGGCTCGATGGGGATATGATTGGGAATGTAAACTCTAAATGATCACTCTATTGCAAATATTAATAATACGGAAATAGGTCTTGATCAATGATACATATAAAACCCAGTTAAATTGCTCATTGGCTATAGGAGGGGATGCGGAAGAGGGGAGAGAAAGAATATGAATCATGGAACCATGGAAAAATTCTAAATTAATTAAATTTAAAATATTAAAAAACTAAAAACTAAGTGGGATAAAGTCAAAATCTGTGTGTATATACATACACAGTCATACTACACATAATTCTTTAGTGTAATGTTTGCTAGAAATAACAGTTTTACAATGTGAGACATTATAGTGTTATGATGGTAAATTGTTGGACATATCTGCTACAGATGGAGGAATAGTGGGCTGTGAACAAAGCAAGATGGAGATTGGAAAGGATGACTCATAAATTATCTTGGTATTTATTTTCTTAAGAGGCCACAAGTTCCTCATTATAAAAAAAATCTGCTAAGCTCTCACTGATTACTGGGTAATATTTCGTGTTTAGCCAAATGGAAATAACCCAAAATCTAATAGACAAGAGGAACCCAACAGCCACTGTGCCAAGAACAGAAAATGACCTTAATCCAGAGTTTGTTGTTGTTCTTCAGTTGTTGCAGTCATATCTGACTCTTCATGACCCCATTTTGGGTTTTCTTACCAAAGATACTGAAATAGTTTGCTATTTCCTTTCTCAACTCATTTTGCATTGAGAAAACTGAGGCAAACAGGATTAAGTGACTTGATTGTGGTCAAACTATTACAGAGGCCAGATATGAACTCAAGTCTTACTGACTCAAGGTCCAGCACTCTATTCACTGTGTCACCTAGCTGCTCTAATAGAGAGTAGAATGCAACAAAGACTAAGCAAAGTAGATCCCAGAGACTCAAAAGAGTCAACAGGCAGACGATTTGGGCCAGATTGGATAGTCATTTTGGTTTCAAAAATTGAATAAGACCACAATTATTTGCATTCAGAGAACTCACCCAAGGCTGGCCATACCACTTTCATAGAGCTCTCTATAACTTGACTCCTTCTGATCTTTAGTCTTTTTACACTTCATTGTCCTCCATGTACTCTACATCTTGCAACACTGACCTACTTACTGATCCTCATGTACAAATTCCATCTCCTACTTCCATGCCTTTCTACTGCTATTGCTCTGTGGATTTTAAAATTACTATCCAATAACTAAATACTTTATTTAATAAAGTTGTATTAACAATAACTAAAGTAAGAGACCTAACTAAAAGGTTACTAACCAGCCCGCTCCCAGGAGCCAAAGAGAGAAAGAGGGAGGAGTTACATCCAAATATAAAACAATAAAGTGACTATGCAAATGTGGGGGTGCAGAAGAGATTAGAGGAAATTTTGGAACTTATGGGGGATGAAGTCCAAGGTTCAAAATCTCCATTTATACAACTCATAACTAGAATTTTCTTCCCTCTCACTTCTACCCTCTTGAATTTGCTGGCTTCCTTCAAATCTGCTTAGTTCTTAAAAAAACAAAAAACAAACCAAAAAAAAAACAAAAAAACAACAACCTTACCTTCTGTTTTAGAATTGATTTGAAGTATCATTTCCAAAGCAGAAGAGAAATAAGGGCTAGGTAGTTGGAGTTAAGTGACTTGCCCAGGGTCACACAGCTAGGAAGCACCTGAGGCCATATTTGACTCCAGAAGATGAGTCTTCTTGACTCCAAGTTCAGCACCCTCTGCACTACAGTGCCACCTAGCTGCCCTAACTAATTCATATTCATATTGAAAACTCCCAATTTGGAGACTTTCCATCATATCATAGCAGCTTTTTCCCAAAAATAAACAGCAGCTCATCAGTTCTGTACCTAAAGTTTAAAAAATCAACTACTTCTATCATAATTCTAGAGAAACCAATCTACTATGGCATACATGTAACGAATACCTCCAAAGTCTAGTTCAGGTCATTTGTACCATCTTATGAAGACTAAGATGATTTGGTGGATAAACATTTCTCTCTATATAACATGTTCCTTCTTTCTTCCTCTAATTCTTTTCCCTCCCTCCTCTGATCAGCTGTCAAATTCTCCCACTCTTTTTGCTAGTGGAATATAAGCTTCTTGACTTTCAGAGCTATGCTACCTTTTTTTTATCATCATCTCTCCCACACCCAGCTCAGGACCTTGACCACAGCACATGTTTAGTAAAAATGGCTGCTGAATCAATATTAAATGAACTAGAAAGTTTAGGTTATATTATGGTATCATTTGTAAAATACCTTTAAGTCTTACGATGCAAGGCATTATTTATTTTTAAGCAAAGGTGGAAAGTTAGGTGGCACAATGGATAGAACGTTGGACCTGGATTCAGAAAGATCTGAGTTCTTTCTTACTCAGTCATTACTAACTATACAACCCTGGGAAAATTACTTAACCCTGTTAACCTCAGTTTCCTCATTTGTAAAATGAACTAGAGAAGGAAATAGCAAACCATTCCACTATATTTGCAAGAAAACTCCAAATTGGGGGGGGGGGCAGCTGGGTGGCTCAGTAGATTGAGAACCAGGCCCAGAGTCAGGAGGTCCTAGGTTCAAATCTGACCTCAGACACTTCCCAGCTGTGTGACCCTGGGCAAGTCACCTAAGCCCCATTGCCTAGCCTTTACTGCTCTTCTGCCTTAGAATGAAAACAGTTTTGATTCTAAGATGGAAAGTAAGGGTTTAACAGAAAACTCCAAATGAAGAGTTAGATATGACTGAATAACAACAACAAATCTATATCCTCTAATTCCTTCATTTTCTGTATTTAAAAAAAAATCAACCATCTCCAAAAAGTTTGCACTGGTTTAACCTATTAACATGTAAGCTACCTGATGAAACTAAAAGGCATTTTTCTCTAATTACATAGAAAACCCGAAAAACAGAAATTAACAACTTGGAGTGGTGATATGGATAGGACTGCTGATTTCATTGGTATTGGGAACTCCAAGATAAATAAATTCTTACTAATCCATGTGGACACTTTGTTGTCTGCAATTCACAGTCTTAGAAGTTAAGTCACAACTTAAGTTCTCAGGCTAGGGTTCTGAGAAGTTAAGTTGCTCACCCAGGGTCACATACCAGTATCTCAAAGTCAAGACTTGAACCCAGATCCTTAGCCTTTTTTTTTTCAACTGTTACCTACTGTCTTAGCATTAGTTCTAAGACAGAAGAGCAGCAAAGGCCCTATAGGCAATTAGGGTTAAGTGACTTGCCAAGGGTCACACAGCTAGGAAACGTCTGAGGGTAGATTTGAACTCAGGTCTACCCAATTCCAGGCCTATAACTCTATTCTCTGTGCTATCTAGCTGCCTCCCACTAGACCTTCATTCTAAGGCCAATTCTCTATCCATTATACAAACCTGCTTCTCTATAAAGCACCATGAAATACATAAATGAATAACTAATAAGTAGCAAAAAGCAAGTACAGGTGGAAGCTACTTCTCTGTCACTTACATAAGCACATCACCCAAAATTCTATTATGTAGTCCATATTAAACAGGTTATAGTTTATGCTTAGCAGCTTGGTTTCATAAATATGAATGTTATGTGCCCAGGAACAGAGCCCAGGCATAAGAATTTTCCAAAACAGTCTTTTGTAACCATGATACCAAAACCACACTCAAAACACTCCAGTTTCAATGCAGTAATAGCTGCCTGGTTCTTCCTGAAGCCCTCTAACAGGCTAGTTAAGAAGTTAGACATTTTTAGAAACCATGCTCTTGGGATGAAATGAAAACTCAGTATTTCAAAATCCAGAAACATTCTCTATCACTGTTATATAATCTACTCAAATTTAGAATTTAAGCTACTTATCATAACCACAATACATAAAATATTAATTTTACAGTATTTTTTATCTTTGCATCCTTAGCCTCTAACATAGTGCCTGATACACTGGCTGTCTCCATTGCCTAAAAGGGTTCCCGTTCTTACCTCAACCTCTTAGAATCCCAGACTGCCTTCAAAATTTATTATTTATTTATTTGTTTATTAAATCCTTACCTTCCATCTTAGAATCAATACTGTTTATTGGTTCTAAGCCAGAAGAGCTGTAAGGACTAGACAATGGGATTTAAGTAACTCGCTCAAGGTTTCACAACTAGGGAGTGTCTGAGGTCATATTTGAACCCAGAATCTCCCATCTCTGGGCCTGGCTCTCAATCCACTGAGTCACCTAGCTAGCTGCCCCACTTCCTTCCAAATTTAGCTTAAATGTCATCTCCTGCAAGAGGCCTTTCCTAGTCCCCCAAGGTGAAGTATCTTCCCCTCTAAAGTTACCTTCCATCTATTTTGTATCTATCTTGGATGTACCTATTTATTTACATGTTTTTATACTCATTAGAATTCAAGTTCCTTGAGGGCAAGGACTCTTTTTTTCATTCTTTATTGGAGGCAGCTAGGTGGCTCAGTGGATAGAGCCCTGGGTCTGGAGCCTGGAAGACTTATGTTCAAATCCAGCCTCAGACACATACTAGCTATGTGGTTCTGGTCTGCTCACTTAACCTCTAAATGCCTTAATCCACTAGAAAAGAAAATGGCAACACATTTCAGTATGCTACCAAGAAAATCCCATGGACAATATTGACATGCTAAGGTCCGAGAGGTCACAGAATCAGACAGACTGAACAAGAACTTAGTCCACTGGCTGGCCCTTAGTAAGCATTTAAGAAAAGGCTGTTGATTGATAAGCTGAAATTAGGTTTTTAAAATTATTAACTGATTCCAAAAATGTCTCTAAAGCCTTAACAGGAAGCCTTAAAAATGTTATCTTCTATAAACCTTCTTTGCTACACAGATTTTAATAAAATCTTTCCTAACAATTTCCTAGCAGATAGCCTGGGGAGGTACTCTACACCACAGTAGAATGGAGTAGATTAAGCTTTCAGTGAAATCTTCTTCTGCACTTAGAGATATTATTGCTGATCTCTAATGTGTTTAAGAGGAGATATTGGACAAAGCAGAGATGCCATTTGATCTCCAAGCAGAACAGAGATTCTACAAGCCTTACGGGCCCAACACGCAAGCAGATGCTTTGGCCACTCTTTGGGGGAGTATCCTCTATTGCCCTTTGTCAGTGCTCCCTGCCAAAAGTTGATGCATTAACAGACCAGCCAGCCTATAGGCAAAGAAAACATCAAAGTATTCATCCATTTGGCAAAATGTAAGATCCTAGGTTTTTGTTGCAGTGCTACTGGGCAAGTTTTATCTGCAATACTGCTACCAGAGCAGAGGAGTCACTGGGGTTGGCTGGTTCCCTGGATGATGTAATGAGCCAACTCATTTGGAAGTGGCTTTAAAAAAAACTCACATAGGTGATATTTAAAAAGCCAGGTCATGTGTGTCTGCTGCTTCTATTATACTCATCCACCAGTGAGAGTCATCAATCTCTGAATTAATTTATCTCTTGTTAACTAGAGTAAGATTCCCAGTTTGCACCTGTTATTCTACAGGCCTCCAAATGTTCTTAAACACTTATACTTATGTCAGTACACAGTGATCATGTGAGCTCATGTCTTCTGCCAAACTTGGGACGGGGAAGGTTAGATCTACAAGTTAGAAGGAATTATAATTTCCCCATGATTATCCACATTAGAGGGCAAAATGTACATAAAGAAAAAAAAAAGTAGGAGAGGAGAGATATTTCACAGAGCCTACTGTTTGCTCTCAAATACTGGAAAAAACAACAAGTATTGGAGGACGTATGAATTGGTCCAGACATTCAGGAAATGAATTTGGAATTATGCTAAGTGACTAAAATTTTCTATAATCTTTGACCCAGAGATCCTATAGCTTGAGATATATATATATATACATATATATATATTCCTAAAGGAGATTGTTGACAAGAAGGTCACCAAGTAATTTGTAGCAGCATTTTTGTAGTAATAAATAACTGAAATCCTTTGATAGATGGGATAGCTAAATTAATTGGAGCATAGGAATGTAATGGAAGAAACAATGAATATGTTGACTACAGAAAAGCATGGGAAGACTACTAAGAACTGATACAAAGTGAAAAATGCAGGACTAAGAAAATATAAACAATGTCTATAGCAATGTAAATGGGAAGAAGAATAACAAAATTAATGAAACAATGTTGTAAAATCATAATACTGAAGTTTAACCTCAAAGAAGAGAGATGAATGCATTTCTCGCCCTTCTTTACAAGGGTAGGTGACTATGGGTATGAAACATTGCATAAAAAGGTTGGATTTGGTTGAGGGATTGGTTGGTTTTGTTGAACTACTTTTTTTTAATCACTTTTTCTAGTCTTTTCAAAGCATGATTCACTGAAAAGAGCAGGGAGAAGGGGAAGAATGTATTAGAAAATGGAATGTAAAAACAAAAAGACCAATAAAAGTTAGTCTCCCTCTTGCTTATTTCTATTTATCAGTTCTTTCTCTGGAGGTGGACATACATCATTTTTTCAAATAATATTTCTGATGATGTATATAATGTTCTCTTGGTTTTGCTCATATCACTCTCCATAATTTCATAAAGGCCTTTACATGTTTTTAAATGAATTTTATTTTATTTTATTTTGAACTTAAAACATCAAAAAATAATTTCCATATATACAACAGAACACACACACAGATTGTAATAAAACAATGAATTTACATTTCATGCTGGGTTTTTTTTAAATTTAAATTTAAATTAAATTAAATTTTTTAAATTTTTAAATTCAGTCACTCCTTCTCCACAGCACAACTGCATCATCAGGCAAAATATATAGATTATATCTTTCATATTTCCACCTCTAAGTTTATTCTCTGGAAATGGGCATGCACAAGTTATTCTTCAAATATTAATTCTATAGCTATATATAATTTTCTCTTATTTCTACTCATTTCACTCTTCATTATCTGGTGTAGTTCTTTCCAAGTTTTTTTTAATTAATCTGCTCATTGTTTCTTATGGTACAGTAGTATTCTATTACAGTCATGTACCACAATTTGTTTAGTAGTTCCCCAATTGATGGATATTCCTTTAAATGTCAATTCTTTGACACCACAAAAGGAGTTGCTATAAATATTTTGGAACATATAGGTTCTTTTCCTTTTTCCTCTGATCTGCTTGGAAAACAGGCCTAGTCTAGGATATACAGTTTTATAGCTCTCTGAGTATAATTCCAAATTGCTCTCCAAAATGGTTGGATAAGTTAACAGTTCCATCAGCAGTACATTAATCTCCCCACATTTCCATTTCATTCCCAACATTTGTCATTTGGCCCTTTTGTCAATTTCACCAATCTGATGGGTATGAGATGATACTTCAGAATTGTTCTCATAGTGATTTAGAGCATTTTTTCATTTACCTACATATAGCTTTGATTGCTTCATCTGAAAACTGCTATTCATTTTTTTTTTTGCCTACTTGTTAATTGGGGGAATGACTCTTATTCCCATAAATATGAAAAAGTCCTCTATATATTTTCAACATGGGACTTCTGAGAGACTATGAAATTTTTCCCCCCCATTTTTTTTACTTTCCTTCTAATCATGGCAAAATTAGTTTTATTTGTACAAAACCTTTTTAATTTATTGTACTCAAAATTATCCATTTTACATCTCATAATACTCTCCATCTCTAGTTGACTCATAAATTCTTCTCCTATTTGTAAATCTGATTGATATATTCTCTATTTTTCTAATTTGCTTATAACATCTTATGTCTACATCAAGTATACATTCTGAGTTTATATTAGTGAATGTTGTAAAATATTGGTATATACCTAGTTCTGTCAAACTACTTTCCAGTTGCCCTAGCAGTTTTTACCAAAGAGGGATTTCTTAACCCAATAGCCTGGATTTATATTTTTATCAAATACAAGGTTACTATAATCTTCTACTATTGTTTGTTGTATGTATGTTGTGGTCCACTGATCTACCTTCCTATATCTTAGCCAATACCAAATCATTTCAACAATTACTGCTTTATAATACTATTTAAAATCTGTACTTTTAGATTTCCTTCCTTTACATTTTCTTCATGAATTCTTTTTTATTCTTGATCTCTTATTCTTCTAAATGAATTTTGCTATTTTTTCCTAGCTAAATATGATAATTTTTGGTCATTTGACTGTGATGGCATTGAATATGTAGATTGGTTTAGTTATGATTGTCATTTTAATTATATTCACTCTGCCTATCCATGAACAATTAAATTTCTCCCATTATTTAAATCTGACTTTATTTGTATAAAAAGTGTTTTATAATTATGTTCATGTAGGTCTGGGTTTTTTGGGGCAAGTATACTCCCAGGTATTTTATTCTATCTGTAGCTATTTTAAATGGAGTATCTCTATTTCTTCTTGCAGGATTTTTTTGGTAATACATAAAAATGTTTATGATTTCTGTGGGTTCATTTTATATACTACTATTTATTAAAATTATTGATTGTTTCAACTAACTTTTTAGTTGAATATCTAGGATTTTCCACATATACTATCATATTATCTGCAAAAAGATATAGTTTTATTACTTCTTTGCCTATTTTGATCCCTTCAGTTTCTTCTTCTCTCATTGCTATTACTAACATTTCCAAAACCATGTTAAATAATATTGGCAATACTGTATATTGGTTCTAAGACAGAAGAGTGGTAAGGGCTAGGCAATGGAGGTTAAGTGACTTGCGCAGGGTCACACAGTTGGGAAGTGTCTCAGGTCAAATTTGAACCCAGGACCTCCCATCTCTAGACCTGGCTCTCAATCCACTGAGCTACCCAACTGCCCCATCTGGTGGTTGTTGTTTTTTTTTAACTAACCTGTTCATCATTTCTTATGGCACAGTAGCATTCCATCACGATCATATGCCACAACTTGTTTAGCAGTTCTCCAGTTGATGAGCACCCCTTCAATTTCCAGTTCCTCACCACCACAAAGAGAGCTGCTTTAAATATTTTAGAACACATAGGTTCTTTTCCTATTTCCCTCATCATCTTAGGAAACAAACCTAATATTAGTATTACTGAATCAAAAGGCATGCCCAGTATTATAATTCTATGGCCTTAATTCTAGACTCTTCTCCAAAATGGTTGGATCATAATTCAACCAACAGTGGATCAATATCTCCATTTCCCACAATTTATATATATGCAATTATACAATTTAGAAAAATTGGCAATGATATCATGAGATTTAAACTAACTGAGATAGCAACATATGGAATATGCCAATAATGATTCAAAAATAATGTACTTTTCCAGGTCTTCATTCCTAAAATTCTCCTCACTGACTATAACCTTCCACCCTAACTTCTACTAAACCTGTCCTTTCACCTTCTCCAAATCTTTGACCCCTTTCTGATTCTCCTATTGCACTGACCTTCTTCTGGTTTCATCTCTCTCCATGCCTAGTCTGGGCTTTAAGGTCAGTCATTTTAACAAAACTCCAACATAGTATGCTAAAATCAGTCAACCTCTTGACATTCTAAATCTATATGATCATAGACAAATCCTAAATAGATACAATGTCCAAAATCTGACTTTGCCCTCCACTTTAATGAGAAAACAAATACTATGCAATACAAAGTCTCAGTTCCCCTTCTTCTGTACCTCACAACTTCCTACTACCATCTTTGCCCACTCCTTTCTCCTTCACTTTGACTTTAGAAGAATTATTCCCCCCATTTCCAAGACTTTACTTCTCCATGTATATCTTCAATCCTCTCCCCTACCATCTTTCTTAATGTTCCTTCATTCTATCTCTTTTGTACCTCTAATTTCTTCCTCTCCCCAGCTTCTCCCTCCTTATCTACAAACACATGCAATTCTACTCATTCTAAAATAAAATTTTCTTTCTACTCTTCAATACCCTCATAGAAACCTTACCTGAGATGTAAATTCTATCTCCTACAGCCAGTGGACACTGGAAGACCTCCAGGGATTGGGAATCATTATTGCATGAGTCAGTGTTGCACAATAGATTGAAAGGTAGACTTAAAATCAAGACAACTATTTCATCTATTGATTTTTGTTTCCTTTTTTGGTTTTGCTTATGCCTTTTTTTTCTTAGTGTTATTGGTAACATTCCTAGAATGGTGTCAGATAACAATGGAGAAAACTAGGCATCTTTGCTTTACTTTTGTATTTCCTGGGAAAGCTTCTAGTGCTTTGCTCATTGCAAATAATGCTAGCTTTGGATTTTAGATATGTACTTTTTTTTTTAATAAAACCCTTACCTTTCGTCTTGGAGTCAATACTGTGTATTGGCTCCAAGGCAGAAGAGTGGTAAAGGCTAGGAAGTGCGGGGTTGGGAGGAAGAAGAGAGGGAGAGAACATGAATCATGTAACCTTAGAAAAATACTTAAAAATAAATTAAAAAGGGGCAGCTGGGTAGCTCAGTGGAGTGAGAGTCAGGCCTAGAGACAGGAGGTCCTAGATTCAAACCCGGCCTCAGCCACTTCCCAGCTGTGTGACCCTGGGCAAGTCACTTGACCCCCATTGCCCACCCTTACCAATCTTCCACCTATGAGACAATACACCAAAGTACAAGGGTTTAAAAAAAATAAAAATTAAAATTAATTAATTAATTAATTAAAAAACAAAAATTTTTTCAATCGCTATTTATTAGTAGATACTTTCAATTGATATTTGGCGGAGTACTTTCTTTCTTGTTTTTTGGGAACAATTTTAGTATAGATTTTAGGTGTTCTCTAAATATTTAATAAAATTCACTTGTAGTTCCTTTACAGTTCTTTTTTCTTTTTTTTTATTTGAATTGTTAGCACTCTGTTATCATGTTATGCTTATTTGGCTATTTTATTTTTTCACAAATGTTTTTTCCATTTATTTTGAAATCTTAGTTTTGCTGCCGTATTTGTGCATAGTAAATTCTGATAATTAAAAAAATTTTTTCTTTTAAAAAAAATAAAGTCAAGACAACTTGGGTACAAATTTCATTTTAGACAATTTACTAGTTTTGTGAAACTCAACAAGACACAACCATTCTAAGCCTCAGTTCCCTCATCTGTAAAGTAAGACTAAAAATGGCACCAATTTCACTCTTATTGAGAAGATTAAATGAGAGAATGCATGGAAAAGGCTTTACAACTTAAAACAGTAGGAAAATGTCAGCTATTAATACAGTTGAAGCAGCTGATTCCATTCTAATCTCTAATTATTAGGAAATTATTCCTTACATCTAGTTAAATCTGCCTCTTTCCAGCTTCCAAATGTAGGTCATAATTCTTCCCTCTGAGATCAAGCAGAACAGCCACTCTTTCATACAACAACTATTCAAATGCTTAAAGGCAACCTTATGGCCTCTTAAAGTCTTCTTTTCTCAGTGTCCTAACAGTTTTCAACAAATCCTTTTACAACTACTTTCCATGCCATAATTCTTATTCCATACCATAATTTTCGCTCATAGTTCTTATCATACACATCCTCCCAGGATACGCTCTAGTTTGTTAATATATTTTCTAAATAATAAGTCACCAGGAACTTAATACATCTACTGTCCCATTTGTTGCCTCATTTTTACACGAACAACTTGAAAGAATCATTCATCTTCATGGCATTTACTTCCTCAGTACCTATTCACTTCTCAACCCCTTGTGAACCCTTTTGATGAGTATTCACCCCTCCAGATAATGAGAAGTGGTTCCCACAAACATTGCCCTCTGGGCAATGCTAGACAATTTGGAAGCTGTGATTGGCCCCTGTGAAAAGGAGAATAAGAAAACTTAAAAAGAAGATTCAGATTATGTCAGCTTTCGGGTATCCCTATCTGTACATAGTAGATATATCAGAGTCACTTTATGCTTTTCTCTTTCCCTAACTACTTCCTTCTCTCTCCACTATGGCCCCTCTCACATCCAACCAATTGCCAAGTCCCATTGGCACTTTATGAGTCCAACAGGCTTGGCTGAGTCAAGTACAACATATGGACCCTACTCCCTGACCATTCTAGCATATTATAAAAGGACTAAAGTTTGGGGGAAAACAAACAGACTTATCAAATTATCAAATCCATAGCATTCCTCACATTTTGCTTACAGAACTCACTCAGAATCCTGAATCTGGGTCTTTTCTCTGACAATTGGTTTTCTTACCTTTCCTCTTGGAATCCCACAGACTCACCAAAACCAGTCTCTTCTGGGATCTCATTTTATGGTTGTTCACCTTCCAATTCATACATTTATTCTCCCTACTCCACACTAGACAGCTACAGATGGGACATAACAGTTTTGTTTTTCTCCCAGATAAACGGCTTATGGTTGACAATGATGGAATCACTTACTAATTACACAAAACATGTAAAAGATCTTTTTCAGCTTCAGGGATACTTGGTATGGAAAGATTCTCTCACAGGTCAGGTAGCAACCTGTCTATGACTTTGAAAATTAGTGTTATAGAATAACTGAATCACAAAGAAATTAAGCATCTTGAACAAGGTCACAAAACTATTTAGTGTAGGAGATAGAATTTGAACCCAGCTCTTCTTGATTTCATTATGCCACAGTCTCTCTTTATGAGTATTTATTTATCTTTAATATTAAATTTTAAATATCTTAATTTAACATCAAATATTTGAGTACTTACCATTTCATATATCTTTATTAGTATTACCTATAAATGGCAGAGCCACTTTTTGTAACATAAATCTCCTATTAATTGACACCAGAGATGGTGAAACTGGAAATAGCATTCTCAGAATTCTGAGGTCCCTTCTGCCTTCAGAGCTATGATCCTAATATCCCGTATGCTTCACTACCTTTATGTATATATACTATAAAATTTACTCCCTGCAGTCCTTCATGGACAACATGCTAAGTACCTGCCATAGAAAAACATAGAAATACCTGCCACTGTCTTAAGCCCTTGAGATTTCCTTATAAGCAAAATTCCTTCTGTTAATTCAGTTATGAAATCCCTTCACATCAAATTCTGCTGAGTTCCCCCTTCCCCCCCCCCAAAAAAAAAACACAACCGGATGATATGAGTCAAAAAAAATTGAAAACATAAGTAGAGGATAACACTGATTATCTTTTCAATGGACAACATAGAATTTTAGTCTTAGCTAAGCAAAATCTAAACCTATAGAAGTCAGAGTGTTTAATCAGTGTTATCTCACAGATTCATAGATTTAAGGCTAGGAGGAACTTTTTAAAATAAAAAAATAATTCCTTCATTTTACAGATGAAGAAATCAAAGCCCAGAGGGCCGAAATGATTTGCCAAAGATCTCAAAGGTAGTAAGTGGTGGATCTGGGATATGAAGAAAGAAGAAACATAAAAATACTTTTAACAGTATACATGAAAGTGGGAAGAATTCAGCCAGCCTATAACTGAGTTTTTGCAAGGTACTGCTAAAACATTTTGAAGTATTACAAGTATCTCTAACATAAATAAGACCAAATTTCTGCCATGTGGATGGATTTTGAATCAGTATATTTATGCCTCACTGGCACATGTCTTCAATTAGTCAAATAAAATGCTTTTCCATTAAAAAGGTAGAATGGGATCCTAGCGCTGCTTTGTACAAAGAAACGAAGATAAATAATACCTGAAGAATGAAAGCTAACACACTCCACGATATGCCGCAGCATTGTTTAGGAGAGACAAATCAAGCTGTGTCCTATTTCAATAGTATTCTAAGCCCAGGTCTCTGGTTCACTTCGGTTTTCATCCTCTGGGACGACTCTATCAGACTTTATTAACATGAGATGCATATATATTCTGTCAGCTGTGGAGTTGCCAGCAAGAACAAAATTCTAAGACAAGTTAAAAGGGGCTTAGTGGCTCTGGAAATTGGCAAGAATCATAGTTGAGAAAAATCTTGTAAGCCACCAAATCCAACCCCTTTGGTACACAGATGAATACCATAGCAGGGTAAATAATAATAATAATAATAATAATAATAATGATGATGATGATGATGATGATGATGATGATGATGATGATAGTTCTATAGCACTTGGGCAGTTAGGTGGCACAGTAGATAGAGTGCTGGGCCAGGGGTCAGGAAGACTCCTCTTTGTGAGTTCAAATCCAACCTCAGATTATTATTATTAACTGTGTGACCCTGGGCAAGCCACTTAACTCTGCTTCAGTTTCCTCATCTATCAAATGAGCTAGAAAAGGAAATGGCAAACACTGCAGTATCTTTACCAAGAAAACCCCAAATGGAATCACAGAGTTAGATATGACTGAAAAGACTGACAACCACAAATATAGTATTTACAACATGCTGGGTACTATACTAATTGCTTTATAATTGTGAACCTTACAACCCTGCAAGGTAATGATAATAATAAAGGCTAACATTTATATTGTTATGTGCCAAGCACTGTGCTAAGTACTTTACAAATATTATCTCATTTGATCCTTACAACAACCCTGGGAATAAATAATATTATTATCCTCACTTTACAGATGAGGAAACTGAGGGAGACAAAAATTAAATGACTTGCCCAGGGTCACATAATTATTAAGTGTCTGAGGCTAGATTTGGGTCTTCCTGATCCTAGCCCCAGGATTCTATCCACTGTACCATCTAACTATTCCTTGCTGTAGGTAACAAGGTCCAGGAGTACTCGGGGTATAATGATAGGACAAATAGCAATCATTTTTTCTGATTTTTTCCTGAAATTATAATAATTAATAATAACTAGCACTTACATAGCACTTTGAAGCTTACAATGTACTTGACATTTATCTTATGTGCTCCTCATAGCAGCCCTGTAAGACAGGTGCTATAATTATCCCCATTTTGAAGAAACCGAGGCACAGAGAAGTTGAGCAACTTTCCCAGGGTTACACAGCTAGTGTCTGAATCAGGATTTTAACTCAGCTCTTCCAACTCCATGTTCAGCACTCTTTCTAATATGCCACTTAGCTTTGCACACCCACTAAAGTCTTTCTCCAATGCTACATCATAGCGCAGAAATAATTTTTGATTCTCAAAAGACATGTCAGGGAAACATCCACTCTAAAGGTCCATCTGGTGCAGATTCTCTGCCAGGCATCTGGGAACAAAGGAAAGGCTCATGTAGGTTGCCACCATGAATTTGCATTGGTCACATCAGCTCATAAAGTCATTTTCATCTGGAGCAAGAGGGGGGTCCTGCTTGATACAGAGCATAACCATATGGACAAACTCTTTTCTCTTAGAGGATGGCAATAAGTACTTCCACATTTAGGGGGGAAAGTAGTAACAAATGACACCAAACTCTGCTCATGTCTCTACAGCAATCTAGAACGGGAGATAAAAATAGACAATAGTAGTTATCTTCCCATGTTATAACTGCCCCTTAATTTTAGATGCCCTCAATTTGCTTAACATTTTGTAGAAGAGAGACCTTGATCTCAAGAAACTCAAGCTTAGGGGCAATTAAGTGGCACAGAACATCAGGTTCGGAGTCAGGAAGACCTGAGTTAAAATCTAGCCTCAGTCCAGCTATGTGACCTTAGAGAAATACCTTGATCCTTATTTGCCTCAATTTTCTTATCTGTAAAATAGGAAAAAATGATATCGCCTAACTCCCAGGATTGTTGAGGATCAAATGAGTTGATAATTGTAAAGTGCTCGGCACAGGGATAAGTGTAAATTATTATTATTACTAACTAAATGTATATATTTCCATAGACAAAGGTGCACGGAACCCAAGCTAAAAACCAGATTTTCTTGTTATCACTTGGGCCATCAGGTAGGAATTTACACACACACATGCACATGCACATGCACATGCACACACAGACACACTTTTTTCAGATGCCTCCACTCCTCTAATGGGGGAACCAACAGGGGATACCCAAGGAGGGCTTTTCAAACAGGCTTATCTTTGCTAGTAGACATCTGCCTCTAATGTCTATCTCCTGAGTGTGGCATGTTCCAGGTTACTTAGTGACCATGAGTCACATTATACATGCCTTTTGGTAGAAGGAAACTGAAGGCGACACTATCCAGTTGGAAATGCTTCAAGGCAAAACCCTTTTTAAGTCTGCCAACCTGCACAGTATCATTTCAAAACAGACTGCCTCCATTCTCTCCAGAGGACCGAAAAGGGATTCCTACCAGTACTTTGGAAAACTGATATTTATTGTTTCTAGGGAGAGGACAAACTGCACCCCAAAGCCTCACAACTACCATTCCCACTGCTAAAGGACAAATGGGGCCCTTCTCCCCTCCCTCGCATTTCCCTGGGAAGAACTGCAGGTCTGGAATGGGAGATGAATAAAGCAGTCTTACTGCTGAGAACTGCATATTTTTAATAGGCTGCTATTCCCTACAATACCAAGCAACTGAGCTTTCACACCCACGTACCCTGTACCTCATGCAATTACCTTCAACTACAGAGTTTGAAATTAAAATGATTCCGTTCCTAAGGACAATGGTGGGAGAGTGACATTTAGCTCCCTGACAAGCCCAGGTATAGTCACGGAGGCAAAAACAGCATCTGAAATGTATTGCCAATGCTCTACTTTACTGGCAATTTGAATGCATTTTCAAGGATGCTTTTTTTGTTAATATAATTTTCAAGGAATGATTCATCCCGTGGCGGGGGATGGGGAGAAAGGATGGCATGTTATACCATTCCTCCTCTTCCTTCTTGGATAACCACCAAGGGCTCAGGAAGCCAAGTGTGTGGTATGATTTTTACAGCAGTAAAGTCAACAGCTGGCTTTTTGGCATACTGCAGTGAAGGCACTGAAGCAAACCAAACCATCACATGGCCAAGTTACTAATTCTGTATTTTTATGGCTCAAAAGTCAAATTCTTATCCACTATGTTAAATGCCACAATGGCTCCAAAGACATAAGAAATCTGGTTGAGATAAGGTGGTAGAAGGCTTTTATTATTGTTGTCATCGTTGGGTTCCTGCCTGGGTGCAAATAAATCAACACAGCATGGCAACTATATCTGACAGCTGTCTTTGGGACAGAAATTCAGACTAAACAAACACTCCTGTCCATTAGAACCTAGCCCACAGCTGCACGAGGAACCATAGATCCAATAAACGACAAAGCAAAAACATAGAAGCAAAAAAACCTTTGAAAGAAGGGAGGAGTAAAGAAGGGAATTCAAAGGGTTACAAGAGTGCAGATTTAGAGCTAGAAGGTATCTTAGAAATAATCTATTCCAACCTCCTCATTTGATACATGAGAAAACTGAGACCCAGAGAGATTATGATTTGCCTAAAGTCACATGGGTAGTATTAGAATCAGAATTTGAACTCAGAACATCTAACTCCAGAGTCACTATTTTCCAATATAAATGACACTTTGTAAAGAGTGTTGGATTTTATGGCTAATGTGGAAATGTTTTGCATGAATGCATATAAATAATATACACCAAATTGCTTGCCTTCTCAAAGAAAGGAGAAGGAATGAAAAGAGAGTTTGGAACTCAAGATTTTCAAAAAACAAATGTTAAGGAGGAGCTAGGTGGTTCAGTGGATAGAGACACAGACCTGGGTTCAAATCTGGCCTCAGACATATTCTAGGTGTGTGACCCTAGGCAAGTCACTGAACCCCAGCTGCCTAGTCCTTACCACTCTTCTGTCTTGGAACAAATACATGGTATTGATTCTAAAGCAGAAAGTAAAGGACTTTTTTTTTTAATATTAAAAATTGTTCTTATATGTAATTGGAAAAAATAGTAAACAAAAAAGAAAAAAAGTGTTGGATTTTGAATCAAAGGATCTGGATTTCAAATCTATCCCATTTCCAATCTGTGGCCTTAGACAAGTAACTTAATCTCTCTGAGCCTCATTGTCCTCATATCTACAATGAAGGAGTCCGATGGGATGACCTTTAAGATTCTTTCTAGATCTTAGTCTATTATCAAACTACTAAATTAAAAGCTCTAATTGCATGCTCTTAAAAATTCTTCCTAGAATCTTACAAATGAACAAATATTCCTTGATGATCAAAGACTTTGTGCAACTTTCCTCACTTAAATCCAATTCAGACGCAAGTCAAGACATCATTCTGTGAGGTCACAATCCTCTTGCAAAACAAAGGATGAACAATAACTATGGAGAACACTCGCAGCTACCCTAGTAAATAAAAACATAAATCAAAGCTATTTTCTGGTTTTCTGATATTATTTGACATAGTTCTACAAATGCCAGAAATAGCAATAAAATGAGAAAAAGAAAGTAAGGGTTTAAACATAGGTAAAGAGGAGAAAACCCATCTCTATTTGCTGATAAGATGACCTAGAGAATCAGGCAAGAAACTAATTGGGATGAGAAGTTTAGCGAAGTTTCAACCTACAAAATAAGACCTCAAAAATCAATAGCATTTCTATAAAATAACAAAATCCAAGAAGTGATCATAAAAAGAGAAATTCCATTTAAAACAACAATAAAGTGTATAAAATATTGAGAAGCAGATTATCTACTGTGCAGTTTACAAGGTCACAACTTGCAGAATATACATTGTCAAACTGATAGACTTTAAACATTTAGAACAATCAAGGAGGAGACATCAACAAGCAATTCTCCTTTTAGATAACTTTGGAAAATGAAGAAATGAGATAGAAGGAGGAAAATTATTTGCAGAGTAGTTTTCTTTTTTCTTTCTTTTTTTTTATTACAGATTACCTTCTACAGGAGGAAACACTGACTATATTTAAATTGGCCATTTAATTGCAGAAAATTCTGAGCCTGAAACACCTGGAAAGGAAGTACAGAAATAAAAATTAATGCTGAGTGGAAAAATTATTCCATGCAAATTCTCATTTACATGCAGGGCCTGCCTCAAAAATCAAAATAATTTTTCCTTCTTCATACACCAAATTGAGTTAATGCCTAAAGCATCATGATCAAAAAGCCAAATGATATATTTCTCAACAAACATTTTAATAGGATGGTGTCATGTTAAGCAGTCCAACATAACTTACTAACTTAAATCATTTTAAATTAGTCTCACAATTGATTCATTCTACACTGTTATGAATCAAATCTTTCCTTATCCCCTCAACTGAAAGAATTCTTTCCCTCCTCAAATTTTCCTAGAGCCCTCATTGCCTCTATCACAATCTATTATATTACACTCTTTGTGAAGAGGTTATATCTGCTCCTCCCCTTGCAGAGTAGAATTTAAACTCTAGGACTGTTATTTTGGTATTGGTTGTATGCCAATAATTAACACACCCTTTCCTTTTAACATTTGTACGTGGGGGGTGAGAGGGCAGCTAGGTGGCTCAGTGTATTGAAAGCTAAGACTAGAGATGGCAGGTCCTGAGTGCTAATTTGACCTCAGATACTTCCTAGCTATGTGAACCTGGGCAAGACACGTAACCTCTTCTGCTTTTGAACTAATGCACTATTGATTCTAAGATGAATAGTAAGAGTTATTTTTTAAAAAATTTAAACATTTGTATCTGTTTACTGGGAGGCTGGGAAAAAAAATCTTGAAGTAGAATGAGACAAGATCATCATCTTCCAGAGTCTCTCCTCTATGTAGATTAGATCAATTCTTTTTCCAAAAAGTTAAAAAAGATGTCCTCAAGACTCAGTTGGTCTATGGGATCAAAGCTCAACTCCAATCAGTCTCTATAGAAGGAACTTCCTGGTGGCTTCTGACATGGCTTTCTGTTCACATAAGGACAAAAAAAAAGACTTGCCTTCATGAAGTCAGATCTCTTTAGACTTGCTGGATGTCCTGAGTCTATTAGCTAGTCACCCCACTTTGCCTTAATGGTCAGAAGTATTTCAATATGAAGATGAGTAAGGGTTATGTCCACTGAACCTAAGGGTTACAGTATCATTGCTGAATATGCTTTCTATGCTATGACTAAATAGACATCCTTTTGTTAACCAATGAATGACTTTTGAGTATCTAATTTATTGAACCCAAACTAATAGGGGACCAGTTTGAGCCAGACTACCCATGATACAAAGAGAACAATTAAAAGATTTTTGCAGCAATCAAGCAATTTTATTGTTTCTTGATGTCTTATGAAGTCCTTAGCTTCTATTTGCCCAATTTTAATTTTTAAATTTTAAAATCCATGACCTTTTGATCCTCCTTTTCCATTCAGTCAATTCTAGTTTTTATGGTACTCTTTTCTTCATTGTATTTTTGTGCCTCTTTTTTCAGTTGACAAATTTTGCTTTTTAAGCAGTTGTTTTCTTTTTGTATTACTTTCATTGCTTTTTCCCATTTTTCATCAATTTGTCTTATCTGATTTTTTAATTCCTTTTTGAATTCTTCCAGAACTTGAGACCAATTCTCTCTTCTTTTTTTTTAACTTTTGCATATGGTTGTTTGGATCTCACCATTCCCTGCTGGTTCTATGTTTTGCTCTTTGCCCCTATAGGGTTAAATGTTTCTTTTGCTGTTTGCTCATTTGCCCAGCCTTTTTTGCCTATGGACTGGGAATTCTGAAAGCTGCTTGCTGATTCTGTCTCCTCTACTGGCTTATAGGGATTGGCACTGTGAGTTATTTTGCTCTGGGGCTAGGTCTTCAACCACAAAGGCTTGAAGGGGCCCAGAGCTATGGATTTCCAAGCCTCACTGTGGGCTGATGCTAGGGCTTGAGATTTCAAGGGGTGGGTCTGAAGTATTCTTTTGTTGGTCTAGCCTGCATCCCCAGATCCCAAAGTTAGCCTTAAACCCAGTCATGGAATTTAGCACAATGGGGAGGGGGGGTGATGGTCAGCCATCACTCCTTTGTGTGCAGTTTTGCTTCCAGGTACCCCTTGTCCAGTGAAAATCAACTATTTCAGACTACCTTTCAAGTTACCACTGCAGGATCCAAGGAAAGAGTCTCCTCCTCTAGTCCAACTTACCTACACAGAGACTGAATCCTTAATCTGGCCTTTTTAAAGCAATTTTCCTTGATGTCACTTCTTGTTGCTTCCCCACTTTACCGGAACCAATAGCAGTCCTTCAATTTGCCTAGCACTACCCAGGGGGTGGGCAGTAGCCTCTGGAATTGTCACCCACTCTAGCAAGTGACTTGTGAACTATCATACTTAGTGACTGTTAAGGTACTAAGTTGGGGTACTTAAGTTTTTGATTAACTTAAAAGTTGCTGACTGATAGACAAAGAAAGTTTGATTCACTCTTCACACAGGTATTGTCACTGGAAAATCTCATTATCCTGAAATAATCCAATCAGCCTTAGTATTCATACCTTATCTGTACCTTTTGCCCCTCTGATTGGAGGGTGGAGCCACAAGGTACAAAACTTCCATTTAACAAATATGATTTGACTGACTGACAAGATAACTAGATTGATAGATCAGAGAAATATGTAGCTATAATATACTTATATTTCAGCCAAACATTCAACAAAGTATCTTGTGTTGTCTGTGTGGACAAGATGAAAATATATGGGTATGTTCATTGGACTGTAGTTTGCAGATGTGATTACTCTTCTTTTTTTTCTTTTTTTAATTGAGACATATTCTTTATCAAGGTCTTTCAGAGATTATCGATAAAATAACCTTGCAATCACATCTACTGGTCCTTTTAATACATTGCTGTTGTTAAGTTATATGATCTGGAACGCATTCAATAATCAATCATAAAGATTAATTATTAATGGATCTATGTCATTTTGGAGTAAAGTCACTAGTGGACCCTCTCTGGCATCCATCCTTGGATCTACGCAATCAACATTTTTATCAGATGGTATTTATTTAGCACCTGCTATGACCTAGTTAGGGCAGCTAAGTGACACAGTGGATAGAGTACAGGGCCTAGAGTCAGGAAGACAAATTCAAACCAGACCTCAGACACTTATGAGCTATGTGACTCTGAGCAAGTCACTTAACCTTTGGGCCTCAGCTTTCTCATCTGTAAAATAATCTGTAGTAGAAATGGCAAACTACTCCAATTAAATATCTTTGCTAAGAAAACTCCAAAGGGATCCCAAAAAGTCAAACACAATTAAAACAACTAAACTGCAAATGTCCTAGTCACTGTGCTAAATATCAAAGATGTGAAGAAAGGCAAAACACATTCCCTACTGTCAAGAAGTTCACAGTCTAATAGAGGAAACACCATAAAAATAAATACTTACAAACAAGCTATATACAGGATAAACTGAAGAAAACCGATAAAGAGGAGAAGGAGTAAGAATGGTTTCTAATAGAAGGTGAGACCTTAGTTGAGACTTAAAGGAAACCAGGATAGTCAGGAGACCAAAATGAGAAGGAGAATTCCATGCATTAGGAACAGCCAAGTGAAAATGATCTGAGGTCTAGTTTATGGAACAGGAAGAAAGCCCATATCACTGGATGGCAGAGTACCTAGGGCTGTAAGGTATCAGAAAACTGGAAATTTAGGAAGAGTAACCCAGAGATGAGGAATGCCTTAGATCCTCATTGGTGAACCTTTTCTGAGTTCAAGTGCCCAGAGGACAAATTCAAGCTGTCTGTGAGCCCCCAGATTACCTTACCTCACCTTACTTTACCTTACTAAAGAGAGTTGAGAGAGAAAGTGCTTGCTTTGGGCAGCTGGACAGAGGGGTAGGGCATGTAAAAAATTCTTCAGGCACTGGGAAGAGGGGGAACAGAGAAGCTCCCCGAGTGCCAGCTCTGCACACATGCCATGTCTTCACCAATGAATGCTGCCTTAGATAAAAGCATAGATATCATACTTGATAAATCTACAGATGATAAGAAGATGTAAGGGACATAAAACAGATTGAGAGATAGAGTCTACATCAAAAATGTCATGGCTCGAACATAACAGGTCAAATCTAGGAAAGAAAAAAAGAAATTTAATACAAACAAATTTAAAGTCTATTTTTATAAGTACAAAGTAGAGGAAATGTAGCGAGGCATTAATTCCCATAAGAGACAATCTGGGAAGTTGGGTATTTTCCAAACTAGCTATGAGATAACAATATGGCATGAGAATTAAAAAAAGCTAAGCTTATCCTAGACAACACTAAAATATGAATAGAATCTAGAATAAGGGATTATTTCCCCTGTACTGTGCTCTGGTCCAGCCATATCTAGAGTACTGTATTCAGTTTTAAGTACCACATTTTAAGAAGATCATAGACCAGAGAGAATGCAACTGAAAGACAGCAGCCAAGATGGTAAACTGACTCAAAAACATGTTATCCAAAGATAAGTTAAAGAGTCAAGATTTGCTTAATCTGGTTAAGGAAAAAGAGGAAAAAATTAAGGAGACTTGGCAGTTGTCCTTAAGTATTTGAAGGCTGGTATGTAGAAGAATGATTGGATTTCTTCTGCTTCTTAGCAGCTAGGTGTCACAGAGATTAGAATACTGAGCTGAAGTGAAAAAAAAAAATTTCAGTTCAAATTTAGCCCCAGACACTTAGTAGGCGGGTAATCTTTGGTAAGTCACTTCACCTCTGTCTGCCAAAATTCTCTCATCTATAAAATGGGGATAATAATGGCAACTGCTTCTCAGGGTGAATATTAAATGAAATAATATTCATAAAGTGTATAGCACAGAGCTTGGCACTGAGTGTTATTGTTCAGTCATGTCTGACTCTTTATGACCTTTTCTGGGTGTTTCTTGGCAAAAATATTAGAGTGGTCTGCCATGTCCTTCTCCATCTCATTTTACAGATGAGGCAACTAAGGCAAACATGGTTAAGAATCTTTCCCAGCTCATACAAGTACCCAAGGCCAAATTTGAATTGAGGTCTTCCTGTCTCCAGGCCCAGTGCTCTATCCCCTGTACCACTGTAGCTGATGCAAAGTAAGTACTTAGTCTATGATTAATTTTTTCCTTCCTTCCCTTCTTCCTTCAACTCAGAGTAGAATGTAAAGCAATGGGTAGCTGTTGAAAAGAGGCAGATTTAGGTTTGGTATCTGTAAAGAGCTTCTATTAATTAGAACTGCCTCAAAATAGAATGTGTTTCCCCAGGAAGTAATAAATTTGGGCTCAGTCTGAGATCTTCAAACAGAGATTAGACAACGCCTTTTGGAGATTTTGTAGCAAGGATTCTCCCCAATCAGTTACAGTCTGGGTTAGTTAGAATTTATCATCCTAAACAATTATTAGATCACACAATCTGAAACAGGCAGAAAGCAGTCCCAGTTTATTTTTGTAGCTCCCCCAGCACCAGTGCTCCACACATAGCAAAAGCTTACAAAAGGGAGTTTTGATTTTGTTTTGTTTTTTAATGTCTATGTATTGGAGAACTTGACTAGGAATCTCATGAACTACTGACATTCCCCTAACCTAATTGATAAAATTACAGAATGTGAGGGTTTAAATCACAGAGATAAAGAGGTGTTAGGGATCATAAACAAAGTACAAAGAAGTTATCTCCCCTTTAAGCTTGATGTCATTTGGAGGGTAGCTTTGAAATCCCCTTACAAAATGAGAAGAACTTCTTCAAGTCAGACTTGATAGAATGAGAAGGAAGCTGGTTAGTGAAGGCTGAGACACCTCCATTGTCCTTTAAAAATATGATACACTCAGTAGGCAGCCATTTGAAGCATTTGATAGCCCTAAGGAGTATGACCTCCAGCAGGAGAGCAGATCACAAGCTATGAAAGAAAAACCCAGCCCTTGAGAGAGAATAATTCCTTTCCTTTCATGCATGGAGAGAGGGAATTTTTTTCTTCCCTTCTCCATTGCCCAAAACATTTCTTCCAGGAGCTAGTTACCCAATAAGGGATACTACATAGCAGAAGCAAGCCCAGTCAGAATGGAGACAGGAGGCAACTCTTTCGACTGAGAAGAGAGCTGGCCCCAGCCATCAGAAATTGAACTTCTATGATGAATAGGCACCAGGAGCCCAGCTAAATGGCCTGCCCAGCAGAGACTCTTTGCCTTGGAGGGACAGCATGGGAATATCATGGGAAGAGAAAAAAAAAAAAAAACTGGAGTCCTATTCTACCAGAAACATGAGTTTCCTGGACTGTGTCCCTATCTATGCCCAGATGTTAATTACAGTGATGGGAGAATTTACCCCAGGTTTGTGAAAAGAATCTTTTATAGTTACTGTCCTTAGGATAGTATCTTAGTAAATGCCTTTACTTGGAGTTCATTGTGCTATTAATTACACCAATGGGGGCAATAGTTTTAGGGATTAAGACTCCCAGAGTGTCTTGAATTTAGGGACACACACACATGGATCCAATCTGTTAGTATAAATTGGTTGGTGTAACCCCAGAGGAAATACCAAATGAAATCAAGAAAAGTTCAAACCTAGAATACCAGAGTAAAAGTTGACTATTGACAATGCAAAAACAAAATTATAAGATTGTAGTATCATAGACCTAGAACCAGAATAACCTCAGAAATCACCTAATCCAATGCCTCCTTTTTAAAGATGAGGAAACTGAGATCCAGACTTGCCCAAGATCACACAGTTAGTAAACATGAGAAGTGGATTTGAATCTAGATCCTCTGACTCCAATTCCAGTGTTCTTTCCATGTTAGAGTGCTGCCTTCCTTATTAAAATAAATTGTCAGCCATTTATAAACAGGGCAGTTAGGTGGCACAGTGGATAGAGTGCCAGGTCTGAAGTCAGGAGGACTTTTTCTTTAGTTCAAATCTGGCCTCAACCACCTACTATTCATTTAACTCTGTGTGCCTCAATTTCCTCATTTGTAAAATGAGTTGGAGAAGGAATGGCAAACAACTCTAGTATCTTTACCAAGAAAAACCCAAATGGAGTCACAACGAGTTGGACACAACTGAAATGACTGAACAATATCTATGAATAAGAGAAGATGGAAAGAGTTGGTGTTGGGAGTAAGCCAAGAAATTAATGAGGAAAGAATGGAAACATTATTGAGAGAGTGTAAAGCCTTTAGCCTTTGTTTAAGTTGTTCCCGCTGTCTGGAAAGCATTTCACATCCCCCAGAACCAGTTCCACCCATGAAAGCAAATTCCTACCCATCAAGACCCAGCTCAAATGTCACCTTCTCCGTTCAATTCTAATCAACTCAAAAACAAACATTTCTTAAGCACTTACTAGGTACACAGCCCTATGTTCAGCAAATGGGGATACAAAAATGGCAACAACCCCTATATTACAGCCTCATGGGGAGATACAACATATGCACAGGTAAATATAAGTGTAAAAGTTAGATTGTGACAAGGACAAAGGGAAGATCCAGATAATATGATCTTAGAAATATAAAGATGAAAAGATCATTTTTCATTGGAAGAAGTGAAGAAGAATGAGGGATAACTTTGTAGAGGAAGAGGACATCTGAAATGTGCCTAAAAGCCTTTCTTGGTTCACAAAACTCCTTTACGTGAAGTAAACCAGGCAATAAACATTTTTTAAGCATCTTCTATATGCCAGACACTAAACCAACATGAATAAATTGCCCAAACTAAAACAAGCAGTAAATAGAAGAGCTTGGATTTAAACACAGGTCCCCTGACTCTAAAGCCATTCTTTCTTCCATTTTACAGGTGGATTTGAACTGAATAAATGGAGGTGAAGGCAACTGGATTAATCCTAGGAGATGCAATTAATAAGAATATGTATGCTCCATGGTTGTATCTCAAAATTCTATGTTAGCCATCTTTAAAATACCTGCTTTCATTACAAAGGATACAGGTCAAGTAGAGTAGTCAGAAAGAAGAACCAGCATCATTGTGGTACAGATCAGAGGTCAAGTCAACAAACATTAATTAAGGACTGATTTTGTCCTGCTTAGCAGGAATCAGCTAAAATCTGGGCACACCAAAAAAAGGTAAGGACAAAAAAAAAAAGAAAAACATCTCTGCCCTCAGGGAGCTCACACTATAATAAAGGAAGTAAAATAAAAGTTGCTAAGTGCCTACAAGATATACCCAATAAACTGAAAGTAATCTTAGGGGAAAGATATTAGCATTGAGGAGGACCAGGAAAGGCCTCTTGCAAAAGGTAATTTCTGAAGGGCAGCTAAGTGGCTCAGGAGATAGAGAGCCAAGTCCAGGGAGAGGAGGTCCTGGGTTCAAATCTGCCCACAGACACTTTCTAGCTGAGTGATGCTGGGCTAACCCCTTAGTTGCAAATGCCTAGCCCTTGCCACTCTTCTGCCTTATAAGCTATACTTAGTGCTGATTTTAAGGTAAAGATTTTTTTTAAAAAAGAAGACAGTTTCTGAACTGAATCTTAAAAGTCAAATAACACATATATTGGGCTTAAAGATAGCTTTCGAATAGGTCATTCAAATTTAATAATAACTACTTAGGCCAGAGGTAACCAACTTTCTTTTAAAAAGAGTCAGATGAAAAACAAAATACTCCTGGCTAATATCCCTAAGTACTGTTCAATTTTAGATACCAAAATAGGTAGGCACTAAATGTTAATGAGATTAATAAAGTACTGTTCTTTCCTTCAAGAAGCCTTATTTATATTTTCCGGACATTCCTTTAATCTGTGCTGGCAAACCTGTGGCACATGTGCCAGGGAGTACTGGAAGAGGCTGCTGCCCTCCCCTTCTCCATGCCCACTTGAGGACATTTCTCACATGACCCACCCCTCTGCCCAGGAGCCAATGGGAATTCTTCTTCCCTCCCCTGTCTGAGGTAAGGGAGCAGTTCACATTTGGTGGGAGGGTTGCAGTTTGGGCCCTCAGCCTCTGAAAGGTTTGCCATCACTGCCTTAGACTATCAAGAATTATGAGTACCCATATTCACAATACAGGATTGCTCTCCCCATCAACTTTCATTAATGAAATTTCAAATAATAAGTTTTCTTCCTAGAACACCAGAACCTATGAGAATTAAGTCCATAGGTCACAATACTGCTTAAATTTGATAAATAAGCTCTCCAAAGAAAATTGCTAGTGAGACAAAAGGTAATGGAGACACTCATACTGGATATGATTAGGTTACAGCATATCTCCAAAGGTGACTTACAACTATAATAGGTAAGACCTTGTGTTCTCTGTGAAGTCTGTTTCTGAACTACTTGACACAGGTTCAGTGTGGCTACTTTTGGCAATTGTGCAATTCATGCCCCAAGTCCTCATCCAGTATAGCATTCTTTATTACCATTCCAGTAACCAATCCAACAGCAAAAGCATTTAAGACATTAATGCAAACAGTAATAGAATCATTCCCTTCACCCTATGTACCATTGGATGTAACCTTGGGCACAGTGAAAAGAAATCATGAAGGGAAAAATTAGGAGGAGGGAAGAAATTTTCAATCAGTTCCCTTCTCTAACATGTTCTCAGTAAACAACGTGGAGAATTCAAACTCTCAGTTGGACAGAATTTGCTTAAGATGCTTAGCTTGGCTTAGCGTGAGGGAAGCCATGACCACAGAATATTCTGTGTTATCCCTTCCAGCCTTTTATTCCAAAGGTAGCCCTCTGTCAATTGGAAGGCTAGGTGGCACAGTAGATAAAACACAGGGTCTAGAGACAAGAAAACTCATCTCCCTAAGTACAAATCTGATTTTAGACACTTATTAGTGGTGTGACCCTAGGTAAGTCATTTAACCATGTTTATCTCAGTTTCCTCATCTGTAAAATGAGTTGGAGAAGATAATGGCAAACCACTTTAGTATCTCTGTGAAGAAAACCCTAAATGGGTTCCTGAAGAGGTGGACATGACTGAAAAATGATTGAACTAAGTCTAGTAGCCCTTAATTTACCTCTCTGTAACACAATAACTTAGGAATACTCTAATATTTTCCAGATAGTGAATCCACTTGCCTCTCCATACTGTTCACTATATCTTATTTCCTTTCCTTTGTCCCCTATTGCTCTTCTTTTCTTTTTCTTTTTCAAGGTCACACCATCTAACAATTCTCAAATTCAGGTGCCAAACTCCTCCCAGAATCTGATGGCCTAGACCTTTCTCTAATAAACACTAGTTCCAATGAATAAAGGCTCATCACTGTAGGTCTGAAACATTTATGAGAGCTCCTTTTTGGATCTGTAAAATTCATGTCCATATTACACAAGCAAAAACCAGTATATAAAATATCCTGGAAATATAATATTAGATTTTTTAAAAAGAAAATAACAGGATCATAGATTTAGAGCTAGAAGTTAGCTTAAAGTTCATATAGTTCTACCTCTTTCTTTAAGATTAAATAACTTACTCAAGTTTCAACAAGTAGAAAGTAATAGAGCTTGAATCTGAAGCCATATCCTATGATTCCAAACTCCAACTTTCCATCATACCATACTTCATTAGTACTCAAATCATGATACACATGCATACACAAAAAGCATCTACTGCCTTAAGGAATTTCTTTGGACAGTTTATTTATGGGATTAAGAATCATTTAGGTTGAGAAGGTATCATTGCAAACTACAGCAATGTAAGAAGTGCCACCAGAACAGAGGTCCATTGAAATGTATGAAGACTGGAGTTTTTCCTCTGGGATTCAGCAGGATGTATTAAATAAACTGTAAAAACAAAGACCACTTGCCCAAAAAGAAAGATGCATTCCAAGGAATTTAAGCCTAGAAAATCCTTATGCCTGCTTAATAATATCTATAGGTATCCCTACTCCTTGGGAAAAAATGATCTCTAAAGGTCTTTTCTTTATGTTTATATACTCCTGAAATGTCATTTAAAATGTTGCTTGGTATGAAGAAATTTGTACAGAGGGAGGATAAGGTCGAGGTGGAGATGAAGTACAGTTTCTAAAAAATGTGCATTCCAGAGGGGTCTTCTGAAACACTGATCATATGACAAATAAAACACAATCACCACACCCCCATCACTACTTTTAAACAGTCAGGAGTTTTGTCTGGGGCTCCAAGAGGATAAAGAAAGAAAACAGAAAGGAGAAGGTGGGGAGAAGGGGAGAGAGTGAGAGAGGGGAAGAAAGAATGAGAGAGGGAAGGAAAGAGAGAGAGGAAGGAAAGAAAGGGGAGAGAGAGAGAGAGAGAGAGAGAGAGAGAGAGAGAGAGAGAGAGAGCTGTCTCTTATACA
>NC_058133.1:360954900-360973195 GCF_016433145.1 Gracilinanus agilis
TGAGAGAGAGAGAGAGAGAGAGAGAGAGAGAGATCTGCTCTTTCACTACATATAATAATTTCCTTAACAAACTATGTTTGCAACTGAAATTTGGCAACCTGTAGAGTAACAGTTCTCAAACTTTTTGGTCTTAGGAACCTTTATACTTTAAAATTTTTTGAGGGCTGCTTTATGCTCTTAAAAATTATTGAGGACCCCAAAAGAGCTTTTGATTATGTGAGTTGCATCTCTCCATACTTATAATATTAAAAAAATTTAACAGGTACATTTTAATGTATTAATTAATTTAAAAATAACATTAAATTCATTACATTATCATAACATTTTTATGAAAAGTAATTAAAAAACAAAACATTTTAATGAGGAGTGCAGCACTGTTTTACATATTTTTGCAAATCTCTTTAGTATCCGACTTAATAGATGACAGATGAATTCTCTAATTTGCTTCTGCATTCAATCTATTATGATAAGCTGTTTTGGTTGAAGTAAATGAGGAAAATCCGGCCACAGATTTTTACACAGATATGTAGAGTTGGCAGCCCAGAGAGTTGGAATGAAACTTGGGGCCGGGCAAATCCTTCTAGGCAAATATTGTCTCTGTAATATGAAAATAATTTTGACCTCTCAGACTCCTTGAAAGGGTCTCGGGACCACACTTTGAAAACAACTGTTGTAAAGTAAACTTGGGTTGAGGAGTTGCAGATGAAAAGGGAGTTGCTTGGCCCCTTTTTTTCAAAAGGTCAATAATAAGCCACATCTGGAGTGCTGCTATGGCTACAGAGAGTAGGATGGATAGATTGGGAAGGTTGTCACTGTTTCCAATCCAGAGTAATTTACTGACCCCCGACCCCAGCGCAACGTGTCATGTCACCCTCCCAAAGCAAAGAGACTGACCTTTCTGTGGCTGCTCCCTCCTGCGGGGCAGCAGCCCAGCTCCGCCTCCCCTCGGCGGCCGCTCCTCACGTAGGTCACCTGCCTCCTGCTGGCAGCTGGGGACCTGGAGTGTCCTGGCGGCAGGTGCACCCCAGGAGGAGGGTGCACTCCTGGCAACAGCTGCTGAAGCGCAGTGGCATCCGCCCAGCCCTGTGGGGAACTAGTGGAGGGCCGTCCGGCCTGCCCCTCACTGTCCCTTGAGGACCAGGAGCGCCTCAGTTCCAGGGTGAGCTGCAGGCAGAAGAGGAGCGCCGCGGAGAGCAAACACAGGCGGAAGGCACAGCGCCTCCACAGCGGCTTCTCCTTGGGCATCTTGCCTGGCCGCTCTGGGCCCCTGCTGTGGAGGGTGCTCAGAGCCCCGTGTGTGGCGGAGTGGGGAAACTCGCCCTCCTGGGACCTGGAGCTGCAGCAGGAATTGCCTCCATCCCAAGGCGGCAAAAGCTCGTCCCTCCTCTTCCTCCTCTTTTCTTCTCTCCCTTGGCCGGCAAGGCGAATCCACAGAGCAGGCAAGCAGGCAGGCAGCAGACTGGAGCTCCGGGATGGGTGAGGGAGGAAACGAGGGATCTGGAAGGGGAACCCGAGCTGGCTGGTTGCAAAGTTTGGAAACTCCCCTCGGCCCAGACGGGACAGGAGCTCAGACCCGCCTTCCTCCCTTACAGTCAATGGGAGCCTTTGCGTAACTTTATCCAGAGGTCCTTGCGGTCAGTGGGAAACTTGGGGCCAAGCGGGAAGAGGGCAGAAAAAGGGGGGGGCAGTTTGAAGGGGGACCAAAGATGCAAATTAAGTTAGGGTCCTTTCTCAGACTGGGAGATAGATGGACCACCCCGGGTGCTGCCTGACTGCCCGTCCTCCCAAGGGCCATTCCCCACTGTGGTACCTGAACCAAAAAAGTCTGGGAACCTGTGCCTCAGTTTCCCCCTGTCTAAAATGAGGGGATTGGATTAGATGGTCTGAGGTCCTTTCTAAGCTTTACATCTGTGCCCCTGTGCTATGGGTCTCCACATGAGGAGTTTGACACAAGGATGAAATCAGATTCAGATGCCCTCTATCAATCCTCCTCTGTGCTCCTCCCCCCATCCACCCCCCATCAAATGATGAGGAAAGCACAAAATGACAGGCAAACTGCCAAGTTTACTAATGGAAACAAATTCTGATTATCAAGCAATATATGCTATCAACTTCAGTGGATTTGTGGTCTCATCCATGTGGATTTTCCCTCCTACAATGCAGATGGCAACTGGAGAACCTCTTCTCAACTCATGCCATGAAATATAACTTAAAAATAGATCAAACCTTTGCTCAGGTTTACAATTTCTCTCCCTTAAAAAAAATCACAGTACTCTCTACACAATAATAATCAAAATAAAAAGGTTTCATCTCTTAAACTCTTTCTAAAGTCAACCTGCATTATTTTTAGTGTTCTGGTCAAGAGCTTGGTAGTGGTGGTGGAGGAATAAGAGAAAATTAATTCAGTTTGATTCAGTAAATGTTTATTGCTCCTGTATTCAAGACTAGACTGTGGAAGTATTAAGAAAAAATAATAATAAACCAGTTTCTTCCTTCAGTGATTCTTCCTTCTTCAGTTATCTCTTCCTTCAGAGATATACTCCTTATATCCATTAGGAGTATACAGCAAGTAAGAAAATACAAAAATATATATACAAAATAATTTCAAGAGGGAGAGAGTGCTAATAACTGGAGACTCAGGAAAGAGCTCATGCCAAAAGTGGCATCTAAACCATGATCTGAAGGAAGCCAAGGATTCTTCAAAAATGAGATGAAGAAAGAGCACATTTGGACTTCAATGACTATCTGCAAAAAAGGAGAGATAGAAAGGCTCCTATGGGAAACCATCATGCCCAATTTCCTCTTCTCTATCTCAAACTCTATAAAGAAGTTTAGTCCCCCTAAGTTCCTATTGTTTCTATGTCAACAGCCTCATTTTTGTTGGTCATGGCTCAATCCAGAACAGCAGGTTATCTTGATGCTGCTTCCATTTGGATGGCTGCTTCTTTGGATTTCTCCCTCTGCTCTCCAAGGTGCCTGCTCTCTTTCCAAATGGCAGATGACAACTGTTTGGGAAACAGAAGTAGAACAGGTTTCCATCAATCTGCAATATCCTATATCCCTGTACAACTCTTATCATAAAAACTGTAGACAACTCCATTCCTCTTATGTGGTCTACAATCACATCTTTTAAAACCATTCATTCCTGGTACACTGTCAGGAATAGAGGGGAGGCATTCCCACCTATCCTTCTGCTACTGGAAAAAGTAAACTTCTCAGAAGATAGAACCTCTGCTCTGGGATAGATTGGAGCTCAGTGGATCACCATAACTCCAGATAAGGAAAATGAGACATAGTGAAATTAAGTGACTTGTCTAAGGTCAAAAGGATAGCAAGATCCAGATGGGTCAAGGCCTATAGTAAAAGTAGATAAGTGATCAAGACTAAGTATTCTGGACTCTTTGTTGGAGCCTTAATTTCATTGAGATAGATATAGATAAAGACAGTGTATATATTCGTAGCATACAGAACTTGGTGTCCAAAAGTCCTGGGTTCATATCCTACTTCTGACATTGTATGATCATGTACAAATCACTTACCTTTCTCAACTTCAGTTTCTCCATATACAAAATGGGAGTAATAATATCTCTACTACCTTCCTCAGGTAATTATTATGTTATTATAAGTCTAAAATGAGATAATATGGTTAAAGTGTTTTGCAACTTCTAAAGTAATATATAAATGTCAATTATCATTATCTCTCTCCTTAGTCCATTAGAATCATAGTCCCTCCACACCTTATAATTTCTGTCTACATCTTCGGTGAGAGTCCCTCGGGGGGGGGGGGGGGGAGGGACAAAATGGGGCCCAAGAGTTTCTCAGGTAAGGGCAAGGGAATAAAAGAGATAAGTCAAAGTTTGGGGTCAGAAGGGCCTCAACTGCTGGTGGCAACTGAATGCAGTTTATTGAGTAAGCAGCACAAGCTTATAAAGGCAAAAACCTCAAAGAACTTTCTCATAATAATGCAAACAATTTTCCCATAACAAAAGTTAGTCTTAAGAGGGGGCCTTGAGCACCGTATGTGGGTAGATAAAAGGAACTGAGAAAGAGGAGATACCAAGAGTCAGGTAAACATATTTTTCTGCCTGGGAAAAGGGGCCTGGGAAAAAGGTTATTGCCTCAATCAGCTATTTTGTTGGTGGGAGATGTGGAAACTGTGGGATCTCAGACCTTTGTCTTATTCAGACCCTGGACCTCAACTGACATCAGGGGTCTCAGACCTTTGCCTTTTCAGACCCTGAGACCTCAGTCCCTGACAGTCTTCCTGTAAAGCTTAGATAAAAGTTCCACCCCAACATTAGAGGATTTCCTCTTGTTCTTTTTATATCTAACAGATAGTGAAGTGTCCAAGCTAAGTGGGCTATTTCTTGTCTCACCTTCTTATGATATAACTATTAAACTTTTCCATTCATCTGTCTTTTTAACATATTCTAAGGTTTCTGATCACTTTTGATATAGCCTAACCATTCTGTATATGATAATCAAGTGTCATTCCACTGTCTTTCAAGTTAAGTATACGTTTGATTTGTCTTGAGACAATGGTGTTCCATGATTCATAGTCATATAGTGTGATCATCAGAATATTGACAAGAAAGAGGTGGATTTCTACAGCAGTCAGTAGGTTAGGATCTTTGAAAGCACTAAGCAATTCCCCAAATTAGATGCAACCCAGTCTCCTTTTCTTCTGTTCAAGATATTCATAATTGATGGATTAAGTTAACAGGCTGACTTCCCATCTGCATGGCATAGTCTGGTTAATACAATTTTCATCCACTTTGTTTTTCTAATATTAAATAATAAAATCAACATCTTTCACATTGACATGGCTTTCATTGATGAAACTTTATAGCATTTGCTGTGCCCCAGAGATTAATAAAATATCTTCTCTAAATGAGGGTGTTTAGAGAATCTCACCATTGATAATCCTTTTGTTTAGATTGAACAGGATCATAGAACCATAAGAAAAATCTGACTCACTCAGGGACCATCTAATCCAATTACTTGATTTTACGGATAAAGAAACTAAAACACATGGAAATAAAGGGACTTGAACAAGGTTAAAAAGTAATAAATATCAGAGGTATTTGAACTCAGGGCTTCAGATTCTAAGTTCAGTGCTTAGATATCTTCTGTGATTTTGAACCATGGCTCTGTCCTAGATTCTCTTCTTCCTTTATACAGTCTCTTGGAAATCTCAACAACTCCCATGGGTTTAATTACCATCTCTATTATCCCCATTTTATAGATGAGGAAACTAAGGCAGACAGATTAAATGACTTGCCCAGGGTCACACAGCTGGTATATGTTTGAGGCTGGTTTTGAATTATGGTCTTCCTGACTCCAGACCCAATGTTCAATTCACCTTCATCAAAATAGAATGAATATTAATAAGAATAATAACTGATAATATAGTTCCTTCATCAAAGCAAAATAAATAAGAATGAGAACTAACAAGATAGAACCTTAAGGCTTGCAAAATGCTTTACGTACATGCTTTTAAAACTCTGGTGCACCTTTATCTCATCACTCACACTGAGAAGTTAGATCCCCCAGAAGCAGGCCATCTCTATCTCTAACACTCTTAAATCTAAGAGTAGGGGGAAAATAGACATAACAGAGAGGAGCAAGAGCAGAGTCTTGAGTTCGTGGGCACCATGGTAGTGATCTGGATGGAGAAATAAAGACCTGATGCCTCTTTCCCCACTAAAGGCTTACAGAAGCCCTTACCTTCTCACTGAAACATGGCCAGGGAGAGAAAAGGAAATACTGTTTAATGCCTTTAATGCCAACTGGTTAATGCCTTTTGAAGACATTCTTGATTCTGGCTCAACCACCAAACAAAAATGTCCTCTTCTTGACATGGTAAGGGGGCTGGAAACAGATTACCTGCACATGTTCTGAATTAGGAGGCAGGATCCTTCTGTTACACATCATTATGTGTTTGCAGAAGCAGACTCCAAAGCCTCTTCTATGAGAGCTGGCAGCAGCTGAAGCAGGGCATGAAGTACAGTCTCTGAGGATTCAGCTTTTAACCATTAGGCCCTCCTTTCCATACATGATCTCATTTGTAAGTGAGATAAGAACTACAGATAGTCCTTATCCACATTTTATGTATGAGGAAACTGAGGCTCAGACTTGCTTAAGTCACTTAAAGCATGTTCAGAAAAGACTAGAACCCCCTGTTCTGAGGAATTACCAAGCCTTTCACAGAACTGTTTCCCACATTTGGTGTTCATCTATCACTCAGCTCTCATCTGTGGCTCCAAAAAGCCATAGTATGTGCAGTGGCCACACTCAAACAAAATCGTCTGAGCAGATATAAACCAGGTTGAGAATAACCAACAGGCTTCAAATGTATGCACGAGTCAGGGGAATGTCTACCTCATGTATGTGAGGATGCATGGCAGAAAGGGAGGATGAGAATAATTTGCTCCAACTGCCATGAAGACAGTTGAAGCAGGCACTGTGGAGAGCTTAGAGGTTGGTTATGCTTCAAAGACACCAAGATTATCCACAGTGTCCTGGGCCATTTCCTTTATTCTTGACTTTTGTCTTCCCACTGACCATCGATGATACTGAAAAAAAGTCTGAGGATGCATCAGCATTTCTCTATACTACCAATAAAGCCTAACACCAAGAGATAGAAAAAGAAATCCCATTTAAAATAACTATAGACAATATAAAATACCTGGGAGTCAACCTGCTAAAACAAACCCAGAAACTATACATGATCACAACTACAAAACTCTTTTCACACAAAAGTCAGATCTAAACACCTGGAAAAACATTACTTGCTCATGAATAGGCCAAGCCAATATAACAAAAATAACAATTCTACTTAATTAATTTATTTATTCGGTGCCATACTAATCAAACTACCCAAAAATTAGTTCACAGAGCTAGAAAAAATAATAGCAAAATCCATCTGGAAGGACAAAAAACCTAGAAAATCAAGAGAATTAATGAAAAAATATGGACAGTGGCTTAGCTGTACCAGATCTCAAACTAATTATAAAGTGACAACCATCAAAACAATCTGGTACTGGCTAAAAATTAGAGTGATGGATCAACTCAACATGCAGTAGTAAGTGACCACAGCAAACTAATGTTTGACAAACCCAAAGATCCAAGCTATTGGAAGGAGAACTCACTCTAAGTCAAAAACTGCTGGGAAAACTAGAAAACAATATGGCAGAAACTAGGCACACATCCATACCTAATACCACATATCAATGTAAAGTCAAAATGGATGCATGTTCTAGAAATAAAGGGTGATATCATAAACAAATTAGGGGAGCACAAAATATTTTACCTATCAGACCTATAATATGATAATGTAAGGAGAGAGAGAGAGAGAGAGAGAGAGAGAGAGAGAGAGAGAGAGAGAGATCGACAACGTTGGGCAGCTCTGCCTCACTGAAATCCATTTCAAGCACAAGTAAATATATCATCCCCTGACCTAATTAGTCCTCTTCAAAAAAGAAGGATAGCAACAACAATAACAAACACAAAAATGGCAGGACTTAAAACCTGACTCTCCTGACTCCAAGCACACAACATTTTTTTAATTTAGCCCCTCCTTCCTCTCCTTTCACTATAGAAGGCATCGTCTGCAAAATATATAAATTATATCTTTCATGTTTCCACTTCCCATTTCATTCTCCAGGAGCACACAGAACATTTTTACCATGATGCTATGCTGTCTCCATAGTCACATCTGTAAGAGAATCTAAGAAAATGACTGGATGTGATGATGTCTTATGCCTGTAATCTTCACTACTGAGAGGCTGAGACTCTGGGATTGCTAGTGCTCTGGATATCTGAGATGCAGTAGGGCAAAAACTGGTCTGATATCCACACCAAGTCTTGTACTATTGGAGTAGAGGGCTACCAACCTGCCTATGGAAAGGTGAACTGGTCTAAGTTGGAAAAAACAGAGCAGACTATATCTTCTTCCATGGCATTCAGCAGTAGCATCAGTCAGGAGTGTGCTGGTAAATATATAACAACTGTCCAAAAAAGAAATTATGTACAACATTCTTTTAATATTAATCTACATTATTAGTATTTTCTCAAAACTTTTTACACTATAGAAGTCAACTAAAAAAAATTAAGTTCTGGCTTGTATCCATGAAATTTTATTTTAGTTATTATTTATTATTATACTGAATTTTGTTTCTGAATTATACTGGATTGTTTAAAATATACTGAAATATATTATTATATTGAAAATTTAACTATTCGATCTCACAAGCTGGTTTGAGCTGGCTCCAGTGCATTCCTGAATCTGACTCATGAGTAATTGCTAGACTTTCAACCTGGGTAAAAGAGGGAAAACCAGTCTCAAAAGAAAAAAAATGTCAACATATTTAAGAGACAACTTTTTTTTGAAGATAGTGTTCTAGGCTATTATGCTCAAGTCAAATGCCTTTTCAAAAATCAGACACAGCAAAATATCTATGTCTTTCATTTGTAGGACTTTAAAAAAATTTTAGAATCCTGTAGGGTCATGGTATAATATAGATCAAATTAGTTTAACTTAGAAAAAAAAATCCTTAAACACACACATCCTTGCTATCCTATAGTGGCACGGAGAAATCTATTTTATTGCTAAATATTTGCAGCTCCTTCCTCAATCACCACGGTATATCAGAACACAGTAGGCACTCCTGGCTAGAAGTTCAGAGTTTGTAGAGGGTAAGGGTGGATGGAGAGAATTATTTTCCTTTTGAAATCCTTACTTTCCCACAGCCTATTTGTTTATCTTAGGACTTCTGGCTCAATTTCCTTCTGTCTTTGAGTCTGTACATACCGTGTTTATTTGTAAGAGGCCTTAGCTTGAACTCTCACCTTTAATTCCCACATAACTTTGTAGCCTGGACAACAGAGAGAGAGAGCAAGTATGCACCCTCTCCCAATAACAGTCCTATGTTTAATTTTAGGTATTTTATATGGAGAGCCATCTGTTCCAAAATCTTCATTCCAGCTGACTTAAGAAAACTAAAGTCTTTTGGTTGTCAGTAATAGCAGCAACAACATAAACAACAATAATCACTTTTACCTAATCCTGTAAGTTTTGCAAAACACTTTATAAAGATCGTCTGGTTTGATCCTCACAACAACCCTGGGAGGAAGCCATTATCATTATCCCCATTTTATAGAGGGGGCAGCTAGGTGGTAGAATGGATGGAATGCTGGGTCTGGAGTCAAGAAGACTATCTTCCAGAGTCAGCTTGTGCTTGTAGAGGTGACAGAGTACACAGAATGCTTCAGCTGGAGTCAGAAAGAACTGAGTTCAAATCCTACCTCAGGAACTTTTTAGCTGTTGGACCCTGAGCAAGTCACTTAACCGGTTTGCCTCATTTTCCTTCGCTATCAGATTTGTTGTTGGTTTTCAGTCATTTTCAGTCGTTTGTCATTTACTTCTTCAGCTCATTTTACAGATGAAGAAACTCTAAAAGATGAGTCTTCTTGACTCCAGACCCAGCACTCTACTATACCACCTAGCTGCCCCCTCTATAAAATGGGAATAATAATAATGACTCCGAGGGTTGTTGCAAGAATCGAATCAGATGGGGTCATCAAGGTGGGTTAGTGGATTGAGAGCCAGGTCTAGAGAAAGGAAGTCCTAGGTTCAAATTTGACCTCGGATACTTTCTGGTTGTATGATCCGGGGCAAGTCACTTAACCCACATTGCCTAGCCCTTTCCATTTTTCTGCCTTGCAACTAATACAGAGGACTATTCTAAGATGGAACGTAAGGGTTTAAAAAGAAAAGAAAAAAAGAATCAAATCAGATCATCTTTGTAAAAGCCGTTAGCACAGTGGTTGATACTACTATATAAATATTTATTTTCCTCTCCCCCAATCCCTACCCTTGCTCCATGGACAAAGTATTGTGCTCTATGCAAAGGAAAATCAGGGTAAGTATATAGACAGGCAGGGAGGTGCAAAAGTATTTCATTCATTCATTTGGTGTTATTATTATCCCCATTTATAGAGGGGGCAGCTAGGTGGTGTAGTGTATAGAGTGCTGGATATAGAGTCAAAAAGACTCATCTTCCAGAGTTTCCTCATTAAATCCCAGATCTTCCATTTAATTCCTGTGTGACCTTAGGCAAGCCATCCACCTAGTCTTCTTTTCTAACCTATAAAATGAAGGGGTTAGACTAGATGTCCCTGTTCACTTTGATAGAAATTTATGATGTTACTTATATTCAAATTTATGGTGTGAAGCCCATTTTTCCTCCTACCACATTTTGTGTTTTTTCCCAGTAAAGAATATTCTAGACAGTAGCATGAGTAATAAAAAGGAGACTGCACTAAAAAGGATGGTATTAGCAGAAGAAAGATACAGTTTCACAGTTTCCTGATTAATGTTGATACCCAGAGGGGTTTTTAGTGCTCACCAAAGTACATCTTCTGGAATGAAGCATGTTCATCAATGTCAAGAATAACTATGGTAACTCAGGACCCCCATTCAATGCATTAACAGATTTACAGTGTGCAAATGCAGAAACTTATTTAACTCAGGATTTGTTCCATATCGAAGTTATTTATGTGTCAGCTTTTATAGGTGATGTTAGAGATGGGGGCAAAGTCTGATCAAGGGGAAAATTCAGAAATACTTTGGATGATCTTAATGATATCTAGGTTTTTTGCTCATTCACTGAGGTGATCTCTCAAGAGAGTGGTCCATATTATTAAAATTTGGACATTTAGGATTTCAGTTGTGTCTGACTCTTCATGACCCCATTTGGGGTTTTCTTGGCAAAGATACTGAAGTGGTTTGCCATTTTCTTCTCCAACTCATTTTACAGATGAAGAACTGAGACAAATAGGGTTAGGTGGCTTGCCCAAATTCATGCAGCTAGTAAGTGTCTGAAGCCAGATTTGAACTCAGAAAAGTTCCAGCACGTTATTCACTTCAGCGCTAATTTAGGATTACTCTGCACCCTAAAAGGAAATATACAGAGAACAATGTCTTTCTTGAAGAGAATAACTTGATGACCTAATATTTTGTCCATTTTTAATTTTCTAAAGTTCTCTGATCAAATATGACCATTATGTAGAAGGAGGAAAGACAAAATTAAATGTGAATATTCTCTTAACATTTCTTCTCTTCATTTCGCTGTCCATCTCCTTATCTTACTTATCCGTATTGTCCCCCCACTCACTGTGGTATCAGCAGCACCTTTTCTTTATCCTTAGGAAACATCTCAAACTGAGGCTCCACACAATGTTTCCTTATATCTTTTATGATAATGAATTTAATATGGGTCAGTTGGAAGGCTAGGGGAAGTAAATCCAACAGATTACTATTGTAGCTGACAAGCGATCATTCATTCTCGACCTTTGCTTTTCTCACAGAATTGAACTTGTCTGAGTAGTTTCTGGATTTGTTTCAAAAATGTGGCCAATCATTAACCACTGAGGCCAGGGTTGGGTAATTAAAACTGTGGGTCAGTGGCTCACAGAGGCAGCTTTCATCAGATCATGAATTGCAAACCTCTTTGTTGAGTTGTATTAGACAGGCTGATGAAATGGAACATTTTTGCTGCTAATTCTCCAGATGCTAAGGACTTCCCTTTGCAAGCATTACTAGAGTCAAATTATTGTGGTCACTGCATCGTTACCACCCTTTCCATTCAATTCACACCAATAAACATGTATTAAATGCTTAGTGTGTGCGAGGCACTATGCTAGACACTAGGGAGACAAAAGACAAATCAAAAAACATTCCCTGCCCTCTAGGAGCTGACATTCTCCTGAACTTTACAACAAGTACACTGATGAGTGAAGAGATGGTAATTTGAGGATGTGAGCTAGAGAGAATGATAGTGAATAAGATCAAGAAAAGCTTCCTATAATAGCATGAGAGAAAAGCTTTGGAGGAAGAGGTGAAGAGATAGTGCATTCTGGACATGAGGGATAGCCATTTCAAAGGCACTGAAATTAGAGATGGAGAGTGGAGTTCTGGAAACAGCAAGCAGTTCATTTAACTTTAGGCTTTCCAAACAGACCAAATTTGACCAACTAGGTCTCTTTCTTTTCATGAAATAACATTATTTCTTCACAACTGTCAAACACCCTGCCAAAAAAAAAATGAGCAAAGCATCTATGGGAACGAAATCAATGATACTACATATAAGGGATGGCAGTCATTATCTTTTTCTCTCAACATCATTTCTCTATATTTTTTGTTGTTTAGGAGGGGGAAGTATGGATTTATGAATTCATTATGTATGTGTGTATATATATGCATACATAAATACATTCACATATTCCTAAATGAATATAAATAAATGAATAAATTCACAGTGGATCTGTGATTCAAAAATATATCCACATATGAACCTGTGAGTTAATATATGTATGTATATATATATATATATATATATATATGGATGTATATGTGCATCTAGATATATAGATCCACGAGTCCACTTACATGTGGACAACCTTATGCATATATATAGATACACATATATGTATATTATGAATTCATATGTCCACTGATGCAGATTAGCAATTCAGCCATAATTTATAGTCTTAAAGACTATAGAGCTAATATATGTCAGAGGCAGGTCTTGAATCTATTTCTTTTCAACTTCAAGACTATTCACTTGGACACGCTATCTCTCATCCAATTTTATTCAAATTAAAATTTTATTTATTTAAATTTATTTATTTAAATCTCCCTTGTCATTGTTTAGTCATTGTCAGCCCTGTCTGACTCTTCATGAACCTGTTTGGGGGCTTTCTCTACAAAGATATTGGAGTAGTTTGCCATTTTCTTCTCCAGCTCATTTTAAAGATGAGGAAACTGAGGCAAAGAGTGAGGTGGCTTGCCTAAAGTTGACTTAACGTCTGTCAATCTTGGTTTCCTCATTTCTAAAATGGGAGCAATAATTGCACCTACCTCACACAGGGGGTATCCTGAGGATCAAATAAGATTATTAAAAAAGCGTGTCATTCTTCATTCTCTTTCCTCTATGAACTTTTCTCTACTATAAGTGATATGTGTCTTCTTTCACAATATGATGAACATGGAAATATGTATTGCATGATAACACTTGTGCAATCAATATCATTTTATCTGCTCTTTTGGGAAAGGGAGAGAAGAGGAAGGGAGGGAGAGCACATGGATCACAAAATGAGGGGAAACAATTATTAAAAACTGTCTAGACAAAAAGATGTCAAGAAAAGACTATATGTAAAGAGATTTGCAAACCTTAAAGCAGCATTATCTATGTGCTAGCTATTATTCCTATTGAAAAAGTAATTTACTTTCTGTATTGCCTGGCAGATAAGATCTCAAGTCTGGTATCTTTTTTTTTTTCAGGTACGCGTGGGAATGTTGGGGAATTGCCAGAGGAAGAAAAATACCAAAGATTCAAGTACTTTGAAGGGGGGAGAGGAGAATAGAGTGTGGCAGAGATGAAAAGCTGGTGATGGTGCAATTCTTACAGAAAGACTACTCATAAAAGCTCCTGGCCAGCAACAATTCCTATAGACCAGGTGTGCTCTCCAAAGGGCCTCTTAGGAAGAGTGACTCAGACACAAAGCCTTCTGAAGTCTGGAAATCTAAGGAAATCAGAGAAGCTGGCAGGAAGGTTTGCAGGTGCTGTTGCCTAGATTTTATGAAAATCGAGGGTCACAGAATTAGATGGTTTAAAACAATGCCATCTTACAGCACTTACTGCTGAGGGTTGCCCCCAACTCTCAAATCTCTTATCAACCTGACATGTTTCAGAAGGAATTTGACTGCTGCTTCTGATCACTTTGAAGTTAGTTTTCTTCCTGGCTGAAAATTTCCACAAAATCTAGTGTCTAAAATTCCATTCAGGGGTAGAAAACACCATTGCAAAGTTGCCTGAATAAAGCCAATGAAATCTATCCACAGCAAAAAATGAAAAATTAGGTTGAACGAAAGATATACCCAATAACAACAATGTGAACGAAAAGGTAATATTAATAGTAATGAACATTTATAGAGTTTTTTTAAGGTTTGCAAAAGACTTTGCAAAATTTATATCATTTATTCTTATAACAGTCAAGTGCAGGGTGCTATTTATCCCCTTTTACAGATGAAGAAACTGAGGCAGACACATCAAGTTACTTATCAAGGATCATTAAAGGGTAGTAAAATTCTCACTAACTGAAAATCCAATAATGATAAGATTCTTTTTTTTTTACCCTTATCTTTTGTCTTAAAATCGATACCAAGTATTGGTTCCAAACAGAAGAGTGATAAGAACTAGGCATCAGAGTTAAGTGACTTTCCCAAGCTCACAAAACTGGAAAATATCTGAGATCAAATTTGAACCCAGGACCCCCCAATCTCCAGGCCTGGTTTTCTATCCACTGAGCCACCTAACTGCCCCATGAGAAGATTCTTATGACCTAATATAGAGGAAAACAAGCAGATCTAAGACAATAACATGCATAGCAATTATAACATGAATGAAAAGATCATTTAAAAAAACTTGAATTCAGAGTAATGAGAACCAACCAAAAATATTTTTAAGTGATTACTATATGGTAGGAACCTTGTAAGGTGCTGAGGATATAAATACTAAAGAATGAAATTGTTTCTTCCCACAAACAAATGAAGGATCTAGAAAGGAGAAAATAAAGTTTACTTCTTTCCTCATGGAAGAAAGATGAGACTGCTAGGACAGAATATTGTCATTCATTATCAGACAAGGTTTTTGTATTGGAAGTCCTTGCTTAATAGTTTGTCACAAGGGAAGAGAACTGGGAGTGGGGAATGACTACCATGTAAAGGAAAAAAAGACATCAATAAAACAAGTTTTTGGTTTTTTTCCCAAAAGTTCAATAATAATCCTGGAGAAAACACGATGAAATATACTTCCCTCTTCTCAGCTGAGAGGCAGGAGAATATGAGGGCAGAATGTAGTCCACATTGTCAAACAAGGTCATTCTATTGACATTTTTGCAAAACTATTTTCATTAAAATTTAGGTTTAGAATTAGTGTATCTATCATTTCAAATGCCTTTGTAGAAATATTAAAATTCTAAAGTAAAAAGGCTTTTTTTCCTTATTTTAATACTGGTAAAGTCCTTGAGAATATATATTTTGGAGTCAGTCAAATACCCCCAGATTCCTAGTGGAATATCCACACTCTGGCTCATTGCTCTTTATCAGTTGATGGGTTAAATAAAGCTCTTCACTTCATTCTTTGAATATCAGTCTTATCTCTTCCTTTCTCTCTCTTCTCTGCTCTTCACAGCTCTTTTCCTTCTCGCCATGAAAATCCCCCACCTCAAAAACAGAGGAAAAGAAAATCAAATGACTCATTCATGCAAAATACATAGACTAGTAAAGGCAGAATCAAGACTAACAGTTAGAGGAGAGTATGTAATAGCAACAGGGGAAGCTACAGACTTTTCTTTGATATTTCCATAAGTAAAGCCAATACAATATCCCAATTCAATTATCTCACCTGTGAAACAGGGAATTGCCTCAGTTCTACAAGTTTTTGTCAAGCTTTTTTTGAGCCATGCGCTGTGTTATACTCTGGAGATACAAAAATAAAAATGAAAATTCCTTGTCCTTACAGAGTTTAAATTTACCCGAGGGGAAGAGAAGAGCATATATGCATAAACACAGACAGACATAAATCCCTATGTGTATACGTATATACTCACACCATATGTAAATACCAAATATATACATAGTACTGAGTTTTTCTTGCCCTGAACATCCCTGGAAAAAAAAAAAGAGTGCCATCTGCCCTGCTCATATCTTTTGTAAATATACTCAGTTTTGGCTGAATAGCCAAAGGCTGGGCAACTAAACGGCTCAGTGCATAACTCATAGAGCCTAGGCAGTGCTGGCAAATATGTGGCACGCATGCACAGCTGGCATTTGGAGAGCTATTCCATTCTCCCTCTTCCCAGAGCCCAAGGAAATTTTTGCATGCCACATCCTTCTATCCAGCCTCCCAAAGCAAGCACTTTCTCCCTCAACTTTCTCCAGGAATCTGGGGGCTCACAGAGAGCTTGAATTTGCCCTCTGGGTACTCAAATTCTGAAAAGGTTTGCCAATGTGGAGAGAGCCATGAAGACCTGAGTTCAAATTTGGCCTCAGGCACTTACTAGCTAATGCGTTCCTGGGCAAGTCACTTAACCTTATTTGCCTCAGTTTCCTCATCTGCAAAATGAGCTAAAGAAGGAAATGGCAGACCACTCTAATTTCTTTGCCAAATATGTCCAGAAGAGTCAATCACAACTGAAAACAGCTGAACAAAGCCAAAGGCTTGTTTTGTTTTCTTTCTGTGCAATAGGAATACAGGAGAAAGTCACAGAATTCCTGTCCAATCTCTGAATTAGGGACCAGGGCATCTCCATTATATCACTCATATCCAGAATTAGACTCAGCCCCTACCACACATAGGTTGGCGGAACAAGGAGCAATGGAGCAGAAGTGGGAAAGTAGACAATTTAGAGTTGATGATAGGAAAAATACTTCCTGATATTCAGGAACAAGCTGTTTTGGATACAGTCGGTCCCTTTAAGCTCTTAGATTCTATGGTTTTGTGATTATTCACAGGTCTAATCATTTTGCAATGAATATACATAATCATGATGAGGCATAAACACACAAAGACACATAACCACACACTATATTCTCCTTTTGACTCATAAAAAAATCCTCATAATTTTCTCAGTCCTAAAAGTTCTAATCAAATTTCAAGTTGGAGTAGATTCTTCTTAGCTAGTATGCTTCATGTCAGTTAATCATTTGGATAATTGAGTCTGATGTTTCATGGTTGCCTGAGATTTTGCCACTCTAAATCATTCCAGCTGACCCTTCTTCCACCCTGAACCCCAGTCCACCCCCATCCCCAAATGACTAAGGTTACTGCTCAGAGAGAGAGAGAGACAAATGCTTTCTGAAAAAGAATTGCTGTTGCTATGGGGAAAGGAGGAGAAATAATTCCTGGTCACAAAAGGAGGCCAGGAGTAAAGAAGCCTCAGGAGAGTTGGCTGAGAATAGGAGGATGCAGTCTGGCAAAATCGTAGATGCTTAAATAATGTTTGTTGGTGGATTAATTGAGCGATTGATTAAGCCCTCCTGCACATCGAACTCATTTAGATCAGTACTTGGAATAGTGGAGATGCAAATTCATTCCAATCATTTATTCTTATATTTTCTTTCAGTACTTTTAATTTTGCTTTCAAAGTGGAGAAAATTTGGTAATTTTTCCAATGAGCTTTCCATTCTCATTATTGTTTTGTTCTTAGTAGGCATCAGGATCACTAGCATCCTTACTGAGCCTAAGTATTTGACACTCGGGCATACCGCACCTCCTTGCCTTTACTATAATACCATAGAACGCCAAAGAGATGTATCCCCTTGTTTCCAGAACCATCATACCCCAAACATTATTATAATGCTTGTTATGTAGAGATGGAAAGCATGGAATCCCTGCAAAATACAGGGACAGCGGTTCTGGGTTAAGATGGCGGCAGAGTAAGAAGCAGCTCTTAACCTCTCCTGACCGAAACACACAAAACTCCTCAAGGGGACATAAAAACAAGTCCAGACGAACGGAGGAACCCCACAACAGGGCACCGCGTGGAAGGTACGTGGAATCTAGACATTTCCAGGCTAAAAAGGGCTCTCACTCACTCAATCGCGGGCTGAGCAACCGCCCCACCCCCACCCCCTCCACACTCACCTATAGCTCCGAACCCAGCTAAAAAGAAATAGAGCAAGTTTGGGGCACCCATCGAGTCATCGGCAGCTCCGGGACCTGTTCCTGAGAGCAGCAAGACTTAGGACCCCATTAAGTCAAGAACGCACGCGAAATCTGAGCGCGCGGGAGCAGAGAGTGGACGCTGGGCGCGCACCCGCTGAGCAGAGGCGTGGGTGCCGGCTGAGCAGAGGCGTGGGTGGAGGCAGACACAACCAGGAACTAAAGCCTAAGTGGGGAACCAGTGCAGACGGGTATACGACTGTGGAAGTAGCTCCCTGAGACTTGTAAAGAAACCTCCAGCAGAGGATCAAACAAGAGGGCCCACCAGGGGGCTTGACCTTGGAAAAAACTAGAACTCAGTCCTCAGGAGCCAATAGATCTCTGACAGACACTGAGCGCGAGGATAAACCTGAGAAGCTGCTGGGCTAATGATGGCTAATCAGTTACAGGAAATTCAGAAGAGAAAGAATAATAACAAAAAAAAGAAGTCTTTAACACTCGACAGCTTCTACACAGAGAAAATCCAGACAACCGAGCAAACAGAGGAGGAGAACAAACAACCATCC
>NC_058133.1:361008148-361030473 GCF_016433145.1 Gracilinanus agilis
TGTGTGTGTGTGTACATATATATATACATATATATATATATATACACAGAGAGAGAGAAGTGGAGGGATGGAGAGAGAGAGATAGAGGAAACAGAGAGACAGAAAGAAATAGAGACAGAGTAAAAAAGAGACAGAGAGAAAAGAGAGTGACAGAGAAAGAGAGAGAGACAAGGAGAGACAGAGGGAAAGAAACAGAGTAAGAGAGAAAAAAGAGGGGGGAGGGAGGGAAAGAGACAGAGACAGAAAGAGGGAGAGGGAGAGGGAGAGAGAGAGAGAATATGTGTATTCCATTAGCTGTTCACAGGATCAGGGAGAGCATGGCCTCAAGATCCCCCAGTTACTGACCACAGAAATTGCAGTGTTTGATAGGAATATAAAAAAAAACAGTCTCAATGGAAACTGTAATTTGTAATAGAATGATATGTTCTCAGTGGACAAGCAAATAGAGGCATCATAGCAAAGTTCGACAGTGAGCAGTAGATGGCCTTGTCAGCCTGATGGTAGCCGTTTAGCCCTGGAGATGATGCCAAGATGAAAGCTATTTGTTCTGTCTGCCCATCTGATTGGAGGGGTGGCAGTCAGGGGGAATATGGATGGAGAGACCGAATCTTAACTTTGAGAAATGTGTGATGAACTAGAGATCCTGAATGGAAGGAGAGATGGTGATACTAGAAAATGTCCAGGAACAAGCAAGTGGTATTGGCGGGATGTCCTCCAAGGCAGAAAGTGGCCCCTCCGGGGCAGGACCAATCTAACATTACTCCATACCCACTAATGTGTCACAATCCGAACCACCAAAAGTCATAGATGACTTGCATATAAGGTTTTCAGCAAGCCTCTACAGAGCATATGAGCACAGAGGTACAAAATTCCATCTGCAACAAAGCATCATGCCAACTTGTTAGGTAGACAATTGGATCTGAGTATTAGTGCCCTGTGCCTGCTATCGGTGGACTAATTCTAATAGCTCTGAACTTTAACGACAACCAAGCAAACAATTTATAGGAGACTCAGTCAAGGTGACCAACTCACTTGGCATCCAAATTATTATTAAATTTTGCAATAATACACCTGCCCACCAATTGCAACATCCAAGAATGTAGATGGAGAATGAAGTTGAGCCTACTGAAAAACAGTACCCAGAAAATCTGTCACTCATTGGGCTGCTGGGCAAACCATAGGCACTCTAGTTTCTCCTGGAGCAAATGGATGAGACTGAACCACATTCCCTCAAAAATACTTCCATGACTCAGTGCAGCTGGAACTAATCTGCTCCATTTCCCAAGCTACAGAAGATTTTCTTCATTGGTCAGCTTTTAAGAGAAGTATGTCCAGTTTCAGGACACCAGGGAGAGGTCAGCCCTGTGGTTTCCTAACAGATTCTTTTTGCAGATCTGAATATTTCAAAATATGGGGCTGAGATGAACTGGTGCTTCAGGTCATTAACCAACTGTGCCTTCTGCCTCCAGCATCACTGGGAAGCTGCAGGGTGATCCAGCAAATCAGTGAGACATGCCTTCAAAGGATGAGAACCCAGAAGAGAAGCTCTGCAGAGTGTGGGGTGGGAGCCCCTTCTGGTCTTCTGCAGGAGAGAAGATCCTCTGTTTCCCCTATGCTCTTGAAGCAGCTTCCCCTCATCCTCAAGTGGATACATACTCCCTGCGGGCAGATTATATGACTTGAGAAGGCAAACCCTCCTCAAATTTGGCATTTCCCCAATTTGCTAAATAACAAATGTTGGCATACATGTTAGGTAGGGGCTTTGAAACATTCAGCATGCTTAGCAGGATCCCAGGAGTAGATAAGAATAACATAGAGAGAGGGGAAGCTAGGTAGCTCAGTGGATTGAGCCAGGCCTGGAATCAGGGGGCACCAGGGTTCAAATATCACCTTAGACACTTCCTAGCTGTGTGGCCCTGGGCAAGTCACTTAACCTCAGTTGCTAGCCCTCTTCTGCCTTAGAATGGATACTTAATATTGATTCTAAGAAATGAAGGGTTTTTAAAAAAGCAATTGCTATGTTTCAGACACTGTTATGTGCTAGGGATACAAATATAATGAATCAAACAATCCTTGCTTCCAAGGAAATTACATTCTAACAGGACAATTAACTTAATATTTAGCTGTGTTAATTCTGGGAGGATGTCTCCCATTCATCTCCTCTTCATAGATAGAGTAGGCTGCATGCTACCCCTACCCAACCCAAGACTCCATTTGGGTGAATAGCAATCCCACCAATTAACCCAAATAATCTTTGATCCAATGACACTGCCCTCCTTGCCCTTTCTTTCTTTCTTTTTCCTTCCTTCTTTCTTTCTTTCCAAACCTTTACTTTCTGTCTTGGAATGGATATCCATGCCAAGACAGAAGAGTAAAAGTAAAAGTAATTGGGTTTAAGTGGCTTGCCCAGGGTCACACAGCTAGGAAGTGCAGATTTTAACCCAGGTACTCTTGATTCCAAACCTGATACTCCAACCATTAAACCACCTAGCTACCTCTCCTTGCTCTTTCCTAAGCAAGATCCTCCATCTCTTCACGCTGTGTATTTCCACTAACTATCTCCCATGCCTAGAATTCTCTCTCTCTTCATTTCTGCCTCCTGGCTTCCTTCAGACCCAACTAAACTCCCACCTTCTACAAGAACCCTTTGCCATGCTCTGAGACTGTATTGAGTTTATTGAATATATCTTGCTTCTACACAATTGTTTGCATGTTTACTACCCCCATTACACTGTGAGCTCTTTGAGGACAGGAACTGGTTTCTTGTTTTTGTTATTGTTGTTTTGCCTTTTTAGCACAGTGTCTGGCACACAGTAGGCACAAATACAAATGAATTCAGTTTTGCAGTATTGGAGTGCCAACGCTGGCAACAAATAAAGGCTTGTTGACTTTGACCCATTAGACTAGGATATCAAAGGAAGGCATACCAGCCTCAGAACAAACTGACATCATCTATCATGGTACCCTGGCTCAGTTGAAAGCAATGAATCTGTTGCTTAGCCGTCTCCACTCTAGTTGAGGAGATGGGGGAGTGTCAAAAGCCTCCTTATGTTTCTGAAGAAACCCCTCTCCATCGCCCAGGGGAGTGCTATTTTCAGTGAGGATGTGGGTGGCTCAAGGACAGCCTGCCTGCTTGGGTGAGACACTGCAAAAACCATGGAGAATCCCCAGGAATGTGAATTTTAGGCAAAGATCTCATTTTTGCGTTTAAGCATTCCTAGATTTATTTCCCCTACTTAAATGCCATTCCAGCAGAGAACACAGATTGAGAGGGGCTCTTGCGGTTTTTCCTTAGCACAAGCAGAATGCATTTCTCCAACACTGTAAAACTGAATTCCTTTGTATTTGGGGCATACACGCTCCCAAACCTCAAAACACAGTTTTGATTTCTGTTCACATACACAGAAATAAACACCTGCTCTACACCTTTCATCTTACATGCGCCATTTCTCGATTTTTACATTCACTCGAGTCCATTTTGGAGCAAGAGCTCCCTCTCGTGGAAATCTCTAGAAAATAGCAGCGTACATTTAAATGTGAGTGACTCTAATGAACCTTAGAGATCATTTGGTCCGAGTCCTCAATTTTTACAAACGAGGAAACTGAGGCCCAGAGAGGGCAAGCAATAAGTGGCGATACTAGGAATAGAAGAACTATTTTCAAGTCCTTGAAAACTGCCATGTGAAAGACAAGTAGGAATTATATGGAAGCAAATTCTACCTCAACATAAGGGGAAAACTCCCTAACAAAGAGAGCAGCCCCAAAATAGAGTTGTCTGTGATTTATCTGTCATTGAGGGACTTTAAGTAAAACCCAAGAGACCATTTCTCAAGGAGACTATAGATGTTCGAGTAAAGACTGGATAAGACTATCTCTGGGTCTCTATGAACCCAGGTCCCCAGACTTCTTACTATTCCAGTGCTGTTTTCACTGCGTGATACAAATATATAAAATCATAGGAATCTTTTTTAAGTGGCCACATGGGACTGCTAGCTCTTCTCCAACTTTGCCTTATCTTGTTCTGCCACCAAACATTTTCAGAAGCTATTCTTCTACTCCTCGAAAACATTCCTTCCACAACCATAACTGCAGGCAGGGAAACAGCGAAGTAGACAACAGCTGCTGCTTATCAAGGATATGTCTCTCTCTCTCACTCTCGCCCTTTCCCTTCCCCCTCCTCCTGTCCTGCCCCCTCTCCATATCTCTGTCTCCCTCTCCCTCCCTTCTTTCTTCCCTCCCTCCCTCTCTGTCTGTCTCTTTCTGTGTCTGTCTCTCCCTGACTCTGTCTCTCTCCTCGCCCCACACACACACCTCCCGCTCTCTCTAGGTCTCTCTCCCTCCCTCCCTCCTCTACCCCTACCCTGGAGACAGCAAGTAAAATCAAAGAGAATGAAAACTCCGGGAATGCTATTTCTAATCTAACCCATTATACCACGATTGCAGAGAGTATTATTCTTGAGGGGTAGAGAGAAGGCATGAGGCCAAGAGACCTTTTATAATAAAATAGCAATGCTCTTAGGGAGGTGGAATTGTTGCTAGATGACTTCCCCTATGGGCCTCCGTGTTCCTGAATGTTGTTCCTACCCCTGGGGATGTCTTTTGTTGATCCCTTGCTATGAGTTCTTCCAGGTCTGAGGTAGAGAGTATATCAAAGGCTTGAGATAATGACTATTCTTGTCAATGGCTTCTGAACCTCATTCCTGTGACACAGAGCACAGGATATTTCCATTCACTCTTGCCTCTGAAACTATGTGTGTGACTTTGGGCAAGTCATTATACCTTCCTGGACCTCAGTTTCCCTTACCTGTAAAATTAGGAAGTTGGTTTACATACCTTCTCTGAGTTTCCTTTCTGCTCTAAATTCTTTACTTTTATGAGCATCTCAATCTACTAAAACATTTCTCTTCCTTCAAGACCCAGTTCAGGTACTATAAGGATGATATTAGAAAATAAGTATTGTTTTAGTAGTTTAGAGATAAGAAGCAGAGAAGCTGGCTTGAGGAAGAATTGGAGTTTCAAATAGAGTTGAGAGAGTGTTAATTTCAGCTGTTGGCAGTTGTAATGTTATTCTATGACAGTTACATGCTCTGGGTGTGGCATTCTGACAGTTGGCTTCTGGTAGTTGACAGAGCCACACAGAGCTTCTTTCTCAGGTCTAGAGAAGGTAACATCTTTGCCTCTCTCTATCTCTGTCTGAGTGAAAGACTTTAAGGAGGGGAGTGTTTTCTTTTCCAATTTGGGAAACACTATTCATTTATCTGTTATTGTGTATAGATTGGTTAAGCTCTGAAAAGACCAAAGAAAACCTGGTCTTTGGTTTGGACTCTGAATCTGTTAAGGCTGAGTCCTAACCTGATTCTTGTTGACACTCAACCAGTTAGTCTTGGCTATCTTTATAACTTAAAGGTGAAGTTAAGAATTATAGTGGTAGTTTTAGTTAAAATAGTATAAAATTTTGTGTTAGATCAGGCAGGATTACCGTAGCCTGTGAACCATAGGAGAATCAGTTCCTTGTGGAACCTGGGAGTTTATCTGGGTGGAGTTAGAATCCCTTAGAATTAGAAAAACTTTTACCCTTATATATATATATTTTTAATTTTTAATTTAATTTTTTTTAGAAAAAATTTTTCCATGGTTACATGATTCATGTTCTTACTCTCTCCCCTCAACCCTCCCCCCACAGCCAACATACATTTCCACTGGTTTCTTCATGTGTTATCAATCAAGATCTATTTCCATATTATTATTAGTTGTACTGGAGTGGTTGTTTAGAGTCTACATCCCCAATCATGTCCACATCAACTTATATGTTCAAGTGGTTGTTTTTCTTCTGTGTTTCCACTCCTGCAGTTCTTCCTCTGAATACGGGTAGCATTCTTTTCCATAAATCCCTCAGAATTGTCCAGGGTCATTGCATTGCTGCCAGTATAGAAGTCCATTACATTCTATTTTACCACAGTGTATTGGTCTCTGTGTACAATGTTCTTCTGGCTCTGCTCCTTTCACTCTGCATCAATTCCTGGAGGTCTTTCTAGTTCACATGGAATTCCTCCAGTTTATTATTCCTTTGAGCACAATAGTATTCCATCATCAGCATATAACACAATTTGTTCAGCCATTCCCCAGTGGAAGGGCAGACCCTCGTTTTCCAGTTTTTTGCCACCACAAAAAGCACGGGTATAAATATTTTTGTACAAGTCTGTTTATCTATGATCTCTTTGGGGTACAAACCCAGCAATGGTATGACTGGATCAAAGGGCAGGCAATCTTTTAGCAATCTTTGGGCATACTTCCAAATTGCCATCCAGAATGGTTGAATCAATTCACAACTCCACCAGCAGTGCATTAATGTCCCAATTTTGCCACATCTCCTCCAACATTCACTACTCTCCCCTGCTGTCATTTTAGCCAATATGCTAGGTGTGAGGAGATACCTCAGTGGTGTGTTAATTTGCATTTCTCTAATTATTAGAGATTTAGAACACTTTCCTATGTGGTTATTAATAGTTTTGATTTCTTTATCTGAAAATTGCCTATTGAACACAAATGCAAAAATCTTAAATAGAATACCAGCAAAAAGACTCTAGCAAGTGATCATGAGGGTTGTCCATCACTAGATCTAAATAATTGGAAAAACATTGAGTGTTCATGGGTAGAACAAGCTAACATAATGAAAATGACCACTCTACCCAAATTAATTTACTTATTTAGTGCCATACCTATCAAGATACCAAGAAACTTTTTTACTGAATTAGAAAAAAACTATAACAAAATTCATTTGGAAGAACAAAAGATCAACAATATCAAGGGAACTAATAAAAAAAAAAGCGTGAAGGAAGGTGGCCTATCAGTGGTCTATATATACTATAAAGCAGTGGTCATCAAAACAATGTGGTACTGGCTAAGAGACAGAAGGGAGGATCAGTGGAATAGACTTGAGAGGTAAAAGTGACGTCAGAAAGACAGTCTTTGATAAACCCAAAAAGCCCAACTTTTGGGACAAAAATCCACTGTCTAACAAAAACTGCTGGGAAAAGGAAAACAATATGGGAGAGATTAGGTTTAGATCAACATCTCACGCCCTACACCAAGATAAATTCAGAATGGGTGAATGACTTGAATATAAAGAAGGAAACTATAAGTAAATTAGGCAAACACGGAATCTTGTCAGATCTCTGGGAAAGGAAAGAATTTAAAACCAAGCAAGAGTTAGAAAAAAATTACAAAATGTAAAATAAATAATTTCAATTACATTAGATTTAAAAAGTTTTGTACAAACAAAAACAATGCAACCAAAATCAGAATAGAAACAACAAATTGGGAAAAAATCTTTATAACAAAAACCTCTGACAAAGGTCTAATTACTCCAATATACTAGGAACTAAATCAATTGTACAAAAAAATCAAGCCATTCCCCAAACCTACAAGTAGGCAAGGGACATGAATAGGCAATTTTCAGATAAAGAAATCAAAACCCTTATGTATATTTTAAATAAAAAGTTTAATTTTCTATACAAGAGTCTCTTTAGCATTCCTTGTGCCTGGCCCTGAAGGGAAGTTCATCTTTGAGCTCCACTTCACTTTACCACTAAAGATACTTTTGAATAACATTTATCAAAAGTATCAGAATCAATTTTGAACCTTTATTTTCCTCCTATTTGGCTCACCTATTTTATTTTTAAAGTTCACTTCCCTTATAAAGCCATCACTAATTCTCCCACCCTCACCTCAGTGAGACATGATTCTTCCTTTCCAAATATTTCATGCTTCCTTATTTGACGTCTCCTCTACACTGATCCACCCTAATTTGGATTGTTGCTATATGTTTGCATGATATACCCCTATAGTTGATTTTAAGTTCCCTGTCATTTTTCATTTTTGTATCACCAGCACCTAGGACAATACCTTACACATAGTAGGCACTTACTAAATATTGATTAAAGGAATGAATCTACTTAATCTAACATTCCTACAGATGAAATGCCTAGAAAAAATAAGTCAGGGGGCAGCTGGGTGACTCAGTGGATTGAGAGCCAGGCCTAGAGATGGGAGATCCTAGGTTCAAATCTGGGCTCAAATACTTCCTAGCCATGTGACCCTGGGCAAGTCACCTGACCTCCACTGCCTAGCCCTTACAACTCTTCTGCCTTAGAACAAATTCATAGTATTGATTCTAAGACAGAAGGTAAGGGTTTTTTTAAAAAGTCATTTGGCCAAGGTCATGCAAAAGGTTATTAGCAGAAATTCCTAATTTCTAATGCGGCATGCTTTCCATTATAGTAGTACATCTTTAGAATTTAAAGTTTCCAGATAATTTCTAAAAGACATTTCTTAAGCATATGGCACAATGCAAAGCTAGCCAAAATTAGTAAAGCAATACAATGATAATAACCTACTTGGCTCCCACCCCTATGTCCCATTAGCCTCTGAAACTGTAAATCTCTTAATACTGCATTACAGAAATGGCCACATATTTCCTAACTGGCAACCATTGGCTCCAGGCCAACTGCTCCTCTATGGAATAAATGTCCAGACAGCTTGTCTGAGGGATTAACATAGCACCTGGCACACAGTAAGTGGTTAATAAATGCTTGCTGATTTGGACTACACAGGCTTTGAAATTATTACATAGCTCTTTCTCTCTGACCCAGTTCTAGTCATTACCTGGATTCATTTGCCCACTTGCCCATATTCAAAACTTACATGCATCCTTTTACTCTTTCTTCCCTATCACCTCTCAAAATTATTTACCAAGCCCTGTCAATTCTCTTTCCACAACATTTCTTACATACACCCCTACTTCCCTATTCCTACTGCTATCATTCTAATATGCACCTCATTTCCATACCCTGGACTGTTCCAATAGCCTCCTAAGAGATATTCTTGGCTCTAATTTCTCTTCTTACCCATCCTTTATAATACTATATCAGGATAATCTTTTTTTGGAACCCCTAGCCTTCGGTCTTAGAATCAATACTGTGTATTGGTTCCAAGGCAGAAGAGCAGTAAGGGCTAGGCAATGGGGGTTAAGTGACTTGCCCATGGTGTCACACAGCTAGGAAGTATCTGAGGGCAGATTTGAACCCAGAATCTCCCATCTCTAGATCTGGCTCTCAATCCACTGAGCCACCAAGCTGCCTCCTAGAATAATCTTTCTCATATATAGATCTGGTCATGTCAGTTTTCTGCTCAAAAAAATCTTTAGGACCTCTCTATTGTCTACCAAATAACATTCAAAGTCCTTAGTTTAGCATTCATTCTACAAACAAGAGTCACCCTACTTTTCCTTCCTTAGCTGTATGCTGTGCTCCAGTCAAGGGGCAGCCAGGTACCTCAGTGGAGAGAGTGTCTGGCCTGGAATCAGGAAGACTCCTCTTCATGAGTTCAAATCTGACCTCAGATACTTACTGTGGGAATAGCATAAAAAGGTTAGGGGTTTCCATTTGTAAAATTCAAATTAATATCCAATAACTCCAAGTATTATATTTTGTAAGGTTTATTAATAATCACTTTAAGTAGGAAGAAAATAAACTAAAAGGAATAGAAGTTCAAACTGAATTATATAACAAAAAGTAAACCCATGTGTGTAGGTTCTCCTACCTGGCATAAAGCCAGCTTTTCCAGCCACTAGCAGGGGAAAAGAGCGCAAGGCTACATCAAAATATATCCTCCCTACGTAAGGACTTATATAAACACGTTAATAGGATGCTGGGATTTAGAGTCCTGGGGAGCAGATTCTAATTATACATATTGCAGAAAGGCTGTGGAATGCCCAATGCACCCCCATTTTGCAAGGTCTCTGGGAAATCATAGCTTAGAAATTGCTAGACACGTAGACCTAGCATGAGAAAAACAAATACTATATGTCTAGCCAAGAAAATAATAATATAAGAGTTCTATGAGAAGAACATACAATATTGGGTCATACATTGACATGCCAAATTGACATGTTACCTGTGATTTAGTATCCTATAGAAAACTCTGTTCAGAACCACTGAGGTAATCTACATTGTTTCCATCTTGTAAATCATTACTAACCATTATTCCTGCAAAAGGCTTACCTAATCCCTTAGCCTATGTCATTTTCCCTATAAATTGTGCACCCCAAATCAATAAACTTTGTTACCACCCAGCAAGAGGATGTCTGTGTGTCTGACCTGTCAGTCTGGCAGTTCGGCCCTCCTGTAATCCCAGAACCATTTTTCTCATCCCAGTTCATTGACTCACAAATAATTCATCAAGCAGAACTTGACAACTTATTAGCTGTGTGACCCTAGGCAAGTCACTTAACCTTTTGCCTCAATTTCCTCATATGTAAAATGAACTAGAGAAGGAAATGGCAAACCACTCCAGAATCTTTGCAAAGAAAACTCCAAATAGGGTTACAAAGAGTTGGACACAACCAAAAAATCACTTGACAACAAATACTACAGTTAAACTGAGGTATTCTTTCCCCAGACTGTGTTCTGGGCTTTCCTGCTCTTGTGCATTTGCTGATACTGTTTTCTCTGTCTGGGATGGCCTCCCCCTCCCTTTCTTACTTGTTGAAGTTCTATCCATCGTTTAAATCCCAACTCAGATATTGCCTCCTCTGTGAAGACTTCCTTCATCCCCTTTGTTGGGAAAAACCTTGACAAAGTCTTTTTGCGGTACAGTATTTGTCATATATCATTGGAAAAATCTATATTTCATTTCCTTAGTAATTTCCTTAGTAATTTGGTTCTGTGAGGACAAATGACCCTATCTTAGCTAAATTTGGTACCTCCCCTAGTGTAGTGATTTGTGCTCAATAGGTAAGTGATAAGTGCTTATTGAACTGTATTGAAAGTTTGGGGAGACTTTGGAAGGACCACCAATCCTTGATAGTACATGAGTCATAGTTGGGCTTGACTAGCATTTGAGAGAAAACAAGCATGGACTTCACCAACTCTTAGGAAGACAGAAGAGAAACTGAGATGAAGGCAGCCTTGAATAGGTCTAGGATCTGGGCTTATTGGGGTTTTAATGGTTCTAATGGAGTAGCCCCACTTTTAAGCATCCTTGGAATTTGCTTGATTCCAGTATGGAGCACAGTCGGTCAACAAGCATTTTTTTTTAACCCTTACCTTCTGTCTTAGGATTGATACTAAGTGTCAGTTCCAAAGCAGAAGATCTTCAAAAGCTAAGCAATTGGGGTTAAATAACTTGCCCAACGTCATACAGTAGATCACATTTTTAACCCAGGACCTCCCATTAACAAGCATTCATTGTCTCCTCTACACCAGCCACTGTAGTAAGTACTGGGGATACAAAGAGAGGCAGAAAGCAGTTCCTATCTTTAAAGATCTCAGTCTAATAAGAGAACAACATGGAAAAAATAAAACATGCTTTAAATCTGGCCTCTCTCTTCCTAGCTGTGTGCCCCTGAGCAAGTCACTTAATCCCCATTACTTAGCCTTTACTTCTGGTATGCTTTGATTTTTTAAAAAACCCTTACCTTCTGCCTTAGAATCAATACTATGCATGGTTTCTATGTACTATGTACTATGCATTGCTTCTAAGGCAGAAGAGTGGTAAGGGCTAGGCAATGGGGGTTAAGTGACTTGCCCAGGGTCACACAGCTAGGAAGTGTCTGAGACCAGATTTCTGGTATGCTTTGAATCTAAAACGGAAATCAAGGATTTTGTTTGTTTGTTTTTAATCTTTAATACAAGAGATAAGGTATAAATAAAAGGTAATCTCAAAAAGAAGTCACTAGCAGTGAGGAAGAAGGTCAGGGAAGAGAGAACCACTGACCAACAAGTAAGGTGTGACCCATGGAAAAGTTGGCCTTTCAGCAAGCCAAGTCAACAAGCATATATCAGACACCTACTGTAAATGCTGGGAGAACAAAGAAAGTTCATGGTAACTCCTGTTCTCAAAGAGTCCTTAGCCTAATGGAGGAGATGACATGTAAACAACCATGGCCATACAAGATACATAGAGGACATACTGGAAATAATCTTAGAGGGAAGACTAGCATTAAGGGAGCCAGAGAAAGGCTTCTTGCAGAAGGTGGGATTCAGTGGTACCACTGGCAAAAAAGAAGGATGCTTAGACTTGGGGGAGGGGGGGGAGTAATGAAGACATGTTGAACATAAGGTACCACTGGAACACCTGGGCACAGATGTCATGCAGACTGCTGGAAGTGAGACCTTTAGATATGCTTATTAGGAAATCACTGATGACCTTGGAGAGAGTAGTTTCAGCAGAGTGCTGGAAGGGGCAGTCAGATCATACAAGGATGAGGAGTTAGCGGGTGATGAGGAAGGGGAGGCATTGGGCATTGACAATCTTTTAAGTTTAGCAGTAAGGGGAGAACTGAGAGAAAAAAAATAATGATAATGTGCTTTTTTTTTTTTTAAATCAAGGGCTATGACTATTGGGTCTGTATTCCAAAGAGATCATAAAAAAGGGGAAAGGGCCTACTTGTACAAAGATATTCATAGCAGCTCTTTTGGTTGGGGCAAAGAATTGGAAATTGAAGGTACATCCATCAGTTGGGGAATAGCTAAACAAATTGCAGAACATATTGGTGATAGAATACTATTGTGCCACAAGAAATGATAAGCAAGATGATTTCAGCAAAAGCTGAAAAGATCTACAGGAATTGATGCAGAGTGAAATAAGCTGAAAAGGGAAACATTGCACACAGTAACAACATTATTGCATGATGATCAGCTATGAAAACTTGGCTATTCTCAGCAATGGCAATGATCTGGAACAATCCTGAAAGACTTATGATGAGGAATGATCTCCGCCTCCAGAGAGAGGACTGTTGGAGTTGGATGGATGTGGATCAAAGCATATTATCTTTCACATCAGTGTATTTACAGTTTTATTTGGGGTTTTGGTTTTGTATGAGTGTGGTCTTACAACAATGACCAATATGGAAGTGTGTTTTGCATGATGATAAAAATAATTTTTTTAACCCTTACCTTTCGTCTTAGAATCAATACACTGTTTTGGTTCCAAGACAGAAGAGTGGTAAAGGCTAGGCAATGGGGATCAAGTGATTTGCCCAGGGTCACATGGCTAGAAAGTGTCTGAGGTCAGATTTGAACCCAGGACTTCCCATCTCTGGGCCTGGCTCTCAATCCACTGAGCCACCTAGCTGCCCCCAAAAATAAATTTTTTAAAAATTAACCTCATCATTTCTTATGTCACAATAGTATTCTATCACAATCATGTGCCACAGCGTATTTCACCATTCTGCAATTGGTGAGCAAACCCTATTTCCAGTTCTTTCCCATCACAAAGAGAGCTACTATAAATATTTTAGGACATATAAGCTATTTTCCTTTTTCCCTGATTGCCTCGAGAAACAGACCTAATCGTGGTATTGCCGAGAAATAGTTTTTTAACTCTTAGGGCATAATTCTAAATTGTTCTCCAAAATGGTGGGATCAGTTCACAATTCCACCAGCAATGTATTAGCGTCCCCACTCTTCCACATCCCCTCCAATACTTGCCATTTTTCCCCTTTCATCATTTTAGCCAATCTGATAGATGCGAGATGATATCTCAGAGTTTTATTTTGCATTTTGTTAATCAATAATGATTTAGAGCATTTTTAATCTGGCTATATACACCTTTTATTTCTTAATCCAAAAGCTGTCCATATCCTTGGACCATTTATTAAGAACTGATTAAAGCCTATTGCTGATGACCAATTACAATGCACTATATGCAGTCTCATCATTTACAACTTTGCCTTGGAGGTGGAAATTTTCAAGGTGGTGATTAACTCCTTGACCAACTTAACAGCACAAAGAGCAGTGCCCCAGTGCACAGATATGCCACCAGAGCCATGGCCATAGTTGTGAACTACAGGTAGCTGATGTCCATCCTGTACTAATACCTCTTTCTGTAGTCGCACTCCTGGCCGGCATGGCCGCAAGCCCACCTTCTCTTTGATATCCCAGGCTCTTTGAAGAGATGGTTCAAGAGCTAAACACCTGGAAAGAATTTCTCTGCTATTTTGTGGATCCGGAGACAGGTTCCAGTCATCTTTTTGTCTTGTTCCACCTAGTGTTACATTGAAGGCTCCTGGGTAAATATAGGTCAGTCCATCCCCATCTCTGATAAAATGATTCATCCAGGGTGCTTGAACTTTCAGGACTTGGCCCCTCACAGGGAACATCTGCAAGTCACCTACTAACTCTCTGCTTCCAAGGCCTGAACAATTGACAACAACATCATAGGCACCATATAGCTCCCAAAGGTCTTTTACTTTTCTGGTGTGAACTTGGCCTCCACTTCTTCTTAACCTTGGAAGAAGAATGATAAGATAAGGCATAATGATCGCTAGTCTCCTATATATCACAGAGTGAAAAATTAACATCCTTAAGGACAGGAAGTTATTCATCCTTTTTCTTGGGATCACCTGGCACAGTGATGACTCTTCTTACCCCCTAAAACTCTTACCTTCTGTCTTAGTATCAAGTCTGAGAAAGAAGAGTGGCAAGGCCTTTGCAATTGGGGTGAAATGACTTGCCCAGAAAGCTAGGAAGTGTATCTATGGCCAGATTTAAACCCAGGTCCCTCCCAATTCCAGCTCTGGCACTCTATCCACTATAATCTAGCTGTCCCTATAGTGTTGGCTATTAATAAATGTTTGGTTGCTTGAGGAAGAAACAAAGAAGGCAATAAATTAAAAAGGATAGATACCATGAGATGTTTCATAGATTCAAAGGAACAAAAATTTGAGAGTTGGAAGAGACCTCAGAAGTCACTCTAGACCCAAATGATACTTAAAAAGAATCATTACTATAAAAGATGTAAGAAGAGGTTATCCAACCTCAGCTTGAAGACTTCTAGGGACTGGGAACTCATCACCTCTTTAAGCAGCACCTTATGCTTTGTGACAGTTCTAACTCTTAGGAAGCCCCTTTCTTTTAACCCTTACCTTCCATCTTAGAATCAATTCTACATATTGGTTTTAAGGCAGAAGAGTAGTAAGGGCTAGGCAATTGGGATTAAGTGACTTGCCCGGGATACCTAGCTAGGAAATATCTGAGACCCAGGGCTTCCTATCTTTAGGCCTGGATCTCAATCCATTGAGTCACCTAGCTCCTCTAAAGTTCTTTTTTTAATATCAAATCTCAATTGGTAGCTGCAATTTCCACCCTTTGCCCTGCCCTCCAAGCCCAACAAAACAAGTATAACTGTTCTTCAGATTCAGGCAGAATATATTTAAGCTCAAAATTCTAAATACATCCTAAAGTTGAGCAAAAATGACTATCCATCTAGATCAGTAGTTCCCAAACCTTTTTGGCCTACCGCCCCCTTTCCAGAAAAAATATCACTTAGCCCCCTGGAAATTAATTTTTTTTAATTTTAATAGCAATTAATAGGAAAGATAAATGCACCTGTGGCCATCATCACTCCCTGGATCACTGCAGCACCCACCAGGGGGCGGTGGCACCCACTTTGGGAATCACTGATCTAGATCATTCAAAAATGAGGAAACTAAGTACCCTGAGTCTTTTTATGCTCTATTCGGTTTCAGGGCTATTTTAGATGCTAAATAAATACAAAACTAAAATGATGCCCTGAATACGACATTTGTAGTTTCACTTGGCAGCTTGGTGGCATAGTAGAAGATCAGAGTTCAAATCTGAACTCAGAAACTTACTAGCTGTATGACCCTAGGCAAGTCGCCTAACCCTTTTTGCTTCAGTTTCCTCATCTATAAAATGATCTGGAGAAGGAAATAGCAACCCAGTCCAGAATCTCTGCCAAAAAAAAACAACAACAAACCCAGTGGGGTCACAAAGAATTGGACACAGCTGAAAAATGACTGAACAACAAAAATGGTATCACTTAAATAAAATTTAATTATATAGTTCCTTGTGACTTCTGCCTTTTTCTCTTATACTTTTTTTAATGTTTCATTTGTAAATGTTTTATTCCCCCAATTCAGTTGTAACTTTCCTAAAATCAGAGAAGCAATGCCATATTTCTCTTTGAATTCACTAGAGTCCCTGGCATAGTGCTCAGTTCATAAGAGGTACTCAGTAAATATTTGCTGAATGCTGGATTCTAGACTGGTAATAATTTATGGAGAGAACAAATTATCAAGATAGAAGGCAAATGGTGGCTTATTTGGACAATCTAGTTTCCCAAATCTTAGATCTTCTATATCATTCAGGTTAATTAGCAGGACAAATTGGACTTACTGGACTAGGACAACCCAGCTCTTCTAGAAATATACTGTAATTAAAATCCTTTCAGACCCACCATACCCAATTAAATGGTATCTAAATCATTCTAATAAGTTCAAATATACGTCCTCAATCCTTCTCAGCAGGAAACTACTTACTGAATCACAAGCCTAATGTACTACCACACTTCTGACTTTAATAAATAAGGAAAGAATACACTTAAATACAAAAAACAGGAATCATATGTCTTCCAAAAGTGTATACAACTAAACATTTTATTAAAAAGGGCCAATCTCTTTTTATGTTTGTTCAGTATGTATAAACCCATTTTTCTAATCGCTTTCTTAAGATCATATCCTAACCCTAGATAGATTTCAAACCCCTTGTTAGTATGCCTGCACAAGACAGGGGAGTGAGGAATCATGTTTTGCACCTCACTGTAGCCCTTGCACTTAACACAGTGCCTGTATAGAATAGTTTCTCAATAAACGTTGTTTATATTCAGCCAAATGGCACAGAATTGGATCTGGAGTCAGGAAGACTTGAGTTCAAGTTTTGCCTCATACCCTTCTGGTTTTATGATTTTGGCCAGGTCACCTAACTTCTGCCTCAGATTCCTTAATTGTGAAATGTAGAGAATAATAGTATCTACCTCCCAGAGCTGCTGCATGGATCAAATGAGATAATATTTGTATTGCATTTAGCACAGTATCTGGTACATACTAGGTGCTATATAAATGCTATAATAATATGTATATAGTAGATATGTACAAAATATATGAAATAATAACATTATTGTATTGATGATGTAGGTGGCAATGGGTCAGGGCTGGCACTCTACTGGGAAAGTAGATCAAATAAATCAAGTCTCTATCTCAGAATCTCTGGATCTTTGTATCTGTCTCTCTCCTTCTCTCTGCCCCTCTCTCCATCTCTCTCTCTTCCCCTACCCCAGCTACTATATGATAAAGTGGAAAGAGTGCTTGATGTGATACAGATCCTACCTCTGTCACTTACTACCTGTGTGACCTTGGGAGGGTCACATCATCTTTCTAGGTCATAGTTTCCTCATCTGGAAATATGAGAGAGTTGGTTTAAATAACCCAAGAGTTCCCTTTCAAGCTCTAGATTTCTAGATCCTACCATTGAGAAAGCATGATTCTCATCTCCCCCCCAAAAAAAAGCCCACTCAGAGGGCTTTTTGGAACTGGCCAGTGCTAGAGTTTGTTTTGCTTGACTATTCATATTTGTTACAACAGTTTGAGTTTTTTTTTAATCTTTTTTCACCAATGGAGCAGGGGGAGGTAAAAAATACAGATTTTTAACTGAAAAAAATTAAAATTTAATTTAAAGAATCGAGTCAAACATGTAAAACCCAGTGGAATTGCACATTGGCTATGGGAGGAGGTGGGAGGAGGGGAGGGAAAGAACATGAATCATGGAACCATGAAAAATTTTTCTTAATTAATCAATAAAAAAGTATATATATGTATATACATATACATAAAAAAGAATTGAGTCAAGTAAAGAAATACTGTGCAGTGAAATAAGAAAAGAGAAAAGGTAAAGCAGGTATTTGTTGACTCAGTGGATTGAAAGACAGGCCTAGAGATGGAAGGTTATGGCCTCAGACACTTCTAGCTGCCCTGGAAAGGTCACTTAATGCCCACTGCCTAGCCCTTACTGTTCTTCTGCCTTGGAACCAATATGCAGTGTTGAGTTTTTTGAGAGAGAGAGAGACAGACAGAGAGAGAGAGACAGACAGAGAGAGAGAGACAGAGAGAGACAGAGAGCGTAAAGAAATGACTAAAAAAGAGAGCATTCTTTCCTCTAGGGCTCTCAGAAGCTCTGAGGCCAACTGTATCCATGAACAGGACATTTGAAAAAGGATAAAGAGGGGAAATGACCAACTGAAAGTCTGTTTCTAACTGAGTAGCCAATAGGACTCTAAAGCAGTTCAAATTTTCACTAACCCCAACCTACAGGCTAGAAAGTTAAACCCATAAATTTAAGTGGAGGATTGGAAGGGCCTCAGGCTACTAGGCATCAACCATCTCCTTAATGTCCCTCCACCAGAAGGAGGGGCTGGAAGCCTACCAGAAGTATGCATGTGGATCATCACCTCTTGCTCCAGTACCTCCATGTGGTAGGTTATGCATCATACAAGGGAGGAAGCACATGATGGCGCAGAGTGGAAGCTAGGATTTCAAGCCCAGTGGCTAGAGTTCTAGACTTGAAGTCAGAAAAACTTAAGTTCAAATCCCACCTCAAACACTTACCAGCTATGTAACTGTGGATAAGTCACTTATCCTCTCTTAGGTTTGATTTCCTCATCTGTAAAACGAAAGAAGGGGAAGAATGGATAACTTCTAAGATCTCTTCCAGCTCTAACTCTATGATCCGATGATCTATGATCCTAAGGTATAGACAATGATGTGGATAGAATTTTTTTAAGCCCTACCTTCTGCCTTTGTATCAGTTCTAAGACAGAAGAGCTGCAAGGGGTAGGTAATTAGGGTTAAGTGACTTGCCCAGAGTCATATAGCTAGGAAGTACCTGAGGCCATATTTGAACCCAGGTTCTCCCACCTCCAGGCCTGGTGCTCTATCCACTGTAGCCTTGTGAATAGAATTTCAAAGGGAAATCTCTAGGCTACAGAGCAAATATCATTACAAGCTTGTGGGGATTGGGTACTACTGATGGACAATAGTCTTCTACCATTTAGGCAGCTAGAACAGAGGTCAGCAAGATATAGTCCAAGTTGGTATGACCATGAACTAAGAATAGTTTTTACATTTTAAATACAATAAAACTTTATTTTGAAATATAAAAAACCATTCTTAACTCTGTAACCCCTAAAGCCAGAGTATAAAGGTTTTTTTTTTTTTGTTTCATGAATAATTGGAGACTTTATAATAATGATGTGGACTTTAGCATTCTCCTGTTCTTAGAAAAGCACCCCCACTGGTGCAATTTTCCCACCTCTTCAGACCCAGAGGTTCTCCCATACTATGTGGGCCCTTACTAGATAGCACTGTGAACTGTCTCCATGGGGAAATGAAAAACAAGGGAAACCCAACACTCAACCTGAAACAGATCTATTAACCTGTGTCTGACTCTCCATGACCCCAATTAGAATTTTCTTGGCAAAGATATTGAAGTAGTTTACTATTTCCTTTTTCAGATCATTTGACAGATAAGGAAACTGAGGCAAACAGGGTTAAGGGACTTGCCCAGGGTCACATAGCTAGTAAGTGTCTGGGGCCAGATTTTAACTCAGGAAGATGTATCATCCTCACTCCATTAACGAGATATCTTTATGCCATGTGCAGCAACTGTATCCTTTGAGGCTAAATAAATCTATTATTTTATTGCCCTTGCTTTTGTCAATCAGTCTTTTGTACTATCCTAATATCTGGGCTTGGGACTCCTTCCCACGCCTTTTAACACATTCCACTTCCTCATTTGTAAATGTCTAGATTATCTCTCATGCCCTTTCCAGCTCTAAAATGCAACAATTTCATGTTGAACTATTTCTGCTAATAATCATCATCATTACTTTAGCCATAAACAAATATCATCAATAGCAATTTTGTTCTAAACAGGGATGCAAATTTATTCCACGATAAGCTTTCAAGGTGAAATTTCATTAATAAGCCAGAATTATATTATATGTCTGGTTTACAGGAAATCAAGGAAAGAATTAGGCAGACACTAGAAGCTTTGCATCCTTATAGGATTAAGAACATGCTGAGCTCTTTCAAGTTGAAATATAAGTAATAAAGACAGTATTTAAAGCAACACTAATTTTTGAGGGAAAGAATATTACAAGTCTGGATTACTTAATGCTATGAGAAATGATTTGAAGTTTTGGAGCCTTGACTGAGAGGAATAAATTTGTGGTTTTTGCTACAACCTTTAAATATGACTAATTCCAAAAGATAAAATAGAAGTGGGTGTTTGCAAAGGCAAATGAGCTTTGTAAAGTTATTTTTTTTTCTTATATAAGCACAGAAGAAAAAAAAATTAGAGCTGGCTTAGAGATTGCTGCAGCTTTACATTCATTAGGAGACATTAAGGTGGGAAAAGCCATGCTTTTTTTAAAGAGTTATTTTTAAATGAGTTTTTTTAATATACTTGTAATACATAAGCACAGACACATATATCGTGCATGCTACTTGGGGTTTGGAAAAGAACTTTCAGAAGTGTATTTGGACTTTTTTGTGTTTTAGATGAGAGCTGTTGTTTTCCTGGCATGGGGACTCCTGGTGAGGAACTTCTACCTATAGTCAACAAGACTGGTCAACAAAATGTGCTTACTGTATACCAGTTACTGTACTAAGTATTGAGAGTACAGGGAAAGGCAAAAACCGCGCTCAAGGAGTCCACATTCTGATCAAAAAGATAACATACCTCTCCCTCCACCACCACTACTCCCACCCTCCAAAAAATGTACCAGGCAACTAGGTATCTCAGTGGATAGAGAGCCAGAAGGTCTCTAGTTCAAATTTAACCTAAGATACTTCCTAGCTGTGTGGTCCTGGGCAAGTCATTTAATTCCATTTGCCTAGACCAGGGGTTGGCAACGTATGGCTCTCGAGCCATATCTGGTTCTTTTGAGGGCCAAATATGGCTCTTCCTGCAGGAGCCATAAAGTCAATTTTTTTTCAGGCGCTGTTACAGGAGCACGCACTGTGAGCACTGTACGGCTCTCACGATATTACATTTTTAAAAATGTGGTGTTTATGGCTGTCACGGCCAAAAAGGTTGCCGACCCCTGGCCTAGACCTTATCAACATTCTGCCTTGGAACTGATAGTAGAATTAATTCTAAAGGCAGAAGGTAAGGATTTTTTTTTTTTTTATTACCTACAGGGTATGTGGGCAGCTAGGTGGAACAGTAGATAGAGAGCTGGGCCTGGAGTGAGGAGGACCTGAGTTCAAATCCTGCTTCAGACACTAGCTATGTGACCCTGGCAAGTCATTTGACCCTGTTTGTCTCATCTTTAAAGGAGCTGGAGAAGGAATGGTTTAGCTACTCTTAGTAAAAAAATGATCCAAAACAATTAATTTCAAAGGACTAGGTGATGAAAAATTCCATCAGCCTCCAGAGAAAGAACTAATGGAGTCTGAATGTGGACCAAAACATACTATATTTCACTTTCTTTGTGGGGATCTGGGAGGGGTGAAAGGTTGAGTTCTCTTCCACAAAATAACTAATATGGAAAAATGTTTTGCATGATTACAGATGTAAAGTCTATCAGATTGCTTAGCATCTCAGGGAGGGGAACAGGAAGGAAAAGATAGAGGAAGAGAATTTGCAACTCAAAACTTTTTTAATGTTAAAAATTGTTAATTTTTGTTAAAAATTGTTAATGTTAAAAATTTTCTACATGCAACTGGGGAAAAATAAAATATTTTTTTTAAAGCTTGGCTCTGTCCTATATTATGTGTGATCCCCAGGTAAGTTAGCAAATCTTGTTGAGCCTCAGTTTCTTCACCAGTAAAATGAGGGAATTAGACTCAAAGATCTCTCAGGCCTTCTTCTCCAGTTCTAGGTCTATGATCCTATGGTCATCTCCACAAGGTTTTTAAAGAGAGAAGGAATCCTCATCCATATCCAGGATGATTCAGATATTTTGAGAGAGGAAAGGGAAGGGTCCAGATAATCTCCAAAGCTGCCTCCCAGCCCCATGATTCTGCAGGAACTTCCTATAAGGGATAAGGAAGAAGGCAAGAGGAAAGCCAACTGGTCATGATCCTCAGGATATTACATAAATGATTAAAACAGTGACTGCTATCTTCTCCTTTGGAAAAAACAGAAGTCTTTAGTTCTTTGTTGAACTCTAAAAGCCTTGATTTGTGGTAAAAAAATTAATTCTCCAGAAGTTGACATTACTTTTAAGGGGGTGACGCTTACATTGCTACTATTGTCTGATAGCCTGTTGGGTGAAGTTAACATTTTTGACTTTTAGAATACTACAGACTGAAAGCCAACATTGTATGAAAGAAGGGTAGGAGGGAACCAGCTAATTACTGAAGCTGTGGAATAACCCACGAGAGAAAGAGAGAGAGAGAGAAAGAGAGAGAGAGAGAGAGAGAGAGAGAGAGAGAGAGAGAGAGAGAGAGAGAGAGAGAGAGA
>NC_058133.1:361035378-361066057 GCF_016433145.1 Gracilinanus agilis
GGGAGGAAGGAAGGAAGGAAGGAAGGAAGGAAGGAAGGAAGGAAGGAAGGAAGGAAGGAAGGAAGGAAGGAAGGAAGGAATGAAGGAAGGGGAGGGGAGTAGAGAGGAGGAAATGGGAGGGGGAAGGAAGAAAGAAATTACTAAATACCACCTACTAGGTTATATGCCAGGCACTAGGATTTGGTCCTAGAAATTCAAAGGCAAAAATAAATCAATCTCTGCCTTTAGGGAGCTTATTTTGAAGCTTTTTGGCTTTATATTTATATGAGTATTATCTCTTTTACAAAGCACCATGGCACAATCCCCACAAACCACACCAAGACAAGTTAAAGGAAACAAGGTGTCATTTTGGAGAGGGTAAGGGCAGTATGGTGGCACAGTTAGAGTCCTGAGTCTGTAGTCAGGAAGACAACTTTTCCCAAGTTAAAATCTGACCTTCAGACATTTACTAGCTGTGCAACCTTGGGCAAATCACTTAACCCTATTTGCCTCAGTTTCCTCATCTGTTAAATGAGCTAGAGAAGAAAATGGCAAACTACACCAGAATCTTTGACAAGAAAACCCCAAATGGGGTCATTAAAAGTCAGGCATGACTCCAACCATTCTGGCTGGCAATTTGGAACTATGCTCAAAGGGCTATAAAAGAATGCCTGCCTTTTGATCCAGCCATACCATTGTTGGGTTTGTACCCCAAAGAGATCATAGATAAACAGACTTGTACGAAAATATTTATAGCTGCGCTTTTTGTGGTGGCAAAAAACTGGAAAATGAGGGGATGCCCTTCAATTGGGGAATGGCTGAACAAACTGTGGTATATGCTGGTGATGGAATACTATTGTGCTCAAAGGAATAATAAACTGGAGGAGTTCCAGGTGAACTGGAAAGACCTCCAGGAATTGATACAGAGTGAAAGGAGCAGAGCCAGAAGAACATTGTATACAGAGACCAATACACTGTGGTAAAATAGAATGTGGTGGACTTCTGTACTAGCAGCAATGCAATGACCCTGGACAATTCTATGGGACTTATGGAAAAGAATGCTACCCACATTCAGAGGAAGAACTACAGGAGTGGAAACAGAAGAAAAACAACTGCTTGAACACATGGGTTGATGTGGACATGATTGGGGATGTAGACTTGAAACTACCACACCAATGCAACTATCAACAATTTGGAAATAGGTCTTGATCAATGACACATGATAAAACCAGTGGAAATGCGCATCAGCCATGGGTGGGGGGAGGAGCTGGGGGGAGGGGTGAAGGGGAAAGTAAGAGCATGAATTATGTAACCATGTTAACTTTTCTAAAAAATAAATATTAATAAATGTTTAAAAAAAAAAGTCAGGCATGACTGAAAAAGCCTGAAGGACAACACACTCTTGACCAATCATTCCCCCAAAGAAATACAAAAGCATTTTTTGTATCAAGGGATTTTAGCGATTATTTATTGTCTTTAAAGCAGCTAAATATTATCTTTGTATCTCTCACATTTCATACAAGAAGAGGCCACTTTTCAAATGTTTCTAATTCCCCTTAGACAGTATTTGACACATGGTGAGTTATGATAAAGATGTTTGTTCGAAAATATTTAGCTTTTTTAAAGGACTTCTTTATTTGTTCTCTTACCCAGATACTAGGTGAATGCCAGCTTCTACAGCTTCTGATGAATTAGCAATTGCAAGCAATCTGTCAAAGGTCTCTTGAAACCATTGCTTCTGCAGGTGAACTGGTGTATCTATCATTATGGCATAAGAGAAAAGAGAAACAGATGGGGAAAATCCAGTTTTTTAAAAAGCTACTCCCCAAGGACCAAAATATAAATTAAGAAATGCTTTGGCAGGAGTGGGAAGCTAGGTGGCTCACTGGATAGAGAGCCAGGCCTAGAGACAGGTTTCAAATGTATATGAAGTATTGATTCTAAGATGGAAGGTAAAAGTTTAAAAGAGGAGGGGGGTAAAAGAACCATTTTCTCTAATCATTTCTATCCCATTTAAGAAGATTCAATGGCTCACTATTACCTCTTAGATAAAATATAAATGCTGTTTTATATTTAAAGCCCCTCACACTATGACAGCAGTCTATGTCTTTAGACTTAATATTAGGTGTTAGGTAAATTGGGCATGCCCAGATAAGCCTGGATTAGAAGAGAATATCCTATCCATATAAGGTAGAGGGTAGAATGCCAAAGTCAATAGGGGAAAAATGAAAATTGTATATCGACAGAACACATGATTTTCCCACCCCAACCCCCATTTCAGAGAAGCAAGACCTCTTCCCACACTTTTTGTTACCATTTCTTTCCTCCTGTTACTTGCAAGAGCCCAAGTGTCCAGGTCTAAAACTGGAGAGGCCATGAAAAAATGGCTTAACCTGATCCCTTCCCTGAGCCAAACTGTCAATTGTTGATGCTTTATGCTCTCTGTTTTCTTATTATTTGGGGGCAAAGGGGGCCTTTGTTCTGGGTAAACCATTCACTCCCCTTTAGACTTTGGGCTTGCTCCTGAGTTCTGTTCCCAATATCTCCCTCTGGAGTAATTGCCTCTGGGATTTATAGCTTTGGTTTTTCCATCTAAGATCTCTTTTTGGATTGGGTCCTTTTTCCTTTCCATAACCAGACAAAATGAATGAAAAGGAAGAGAAATAAACATTTATTAAGTGCCTACTATGTGCTAAGAGGTAGAAGTGGGGGAAGGAGCAAAGAATGGGAAGAGGTAAGTTGAAAATGTGCAAGGTGAAGATCAGTGCCAAGAGGAGTGGTTTAGCTCTTCCCAGACATGTTGTCTGATGGTCCGTTTAAAGGCTGCTTATCTCTGGCACCACGTGTCCTTATTACCAATGCCACAGTCACCATCAACGTGCCAGACTTGGGCAGAGAACCAAGAAAGGCTCACCCATCTTCAACAGCAGAATTCTAGCCAACCTTTTCAATCTGATAAAGCTGATTGGATAGCTCACTTACCTGGATAAGCATGAGGCATAAGTATTCCAGCTGCTACATCACTAGTGGTATCAGGTGTAAATTTATCTGAAATAACATCAATGGAGTATTGTGGGATGGATTCAGAAATGCAGACAGCTGTGGAGAGCCCAACCACTCCTGCACCAATAACTGCAACCCTGGTCATATCCATTGGCTCTGTGAGGGTGGGGGAAAGAGAATTCTAGAATACTATTTGGAAACTCTTTCCATCTTCTAATAGAAACCAGGTTCTGAAATACTTTGATTATGCAATGAACTGAGCATTTTAATTAATTATATTAATTACATCTAAAACAACATGATATAATAAACATATTAAATGCCAACAGAGTTGCTTCTGACCAATGGACTCCCATCTGGATCCCATTCCATTTAAGATTAAAATTTTAAAACATCATGCTCATTGTAAAATAGCTTCCATTAGTTCTAGACCCATTTCTGATGGGATAGCTATAAGTTAAAAGCTAGAGCAGGGATGATGGAGGCAGGATAGAATTCAGAGCCTGAAGAGGTATTAGGAAGGAAGGAAACAAGAATTTATGAAGTACTAACTATGTGTCAGACACATTACAAATATTATATTGTTTGATTTTCACAACATCCCTGGGAGTGGGTACTGTTACTCTCCCCATTTCAGCAATTGAGGAAACCGAGGCAAAGGTTAAGGGACTTACCCAAGCACATAGCTAGTATCTGAGGTCAAATTTGAACTCAGATCTTCCTGAATCCAGGCCCTGAGCTCTATTCACTGTACCACCTAGCTGCCTTCGAGATCTTGTAGTCCGGCAACTTCTATTAAACTCATCATACTCAAGGCCTCTTGTACATGAAATTCCAACCTGAGATACTAAAAGATCATAGGAACTCTGAAAATAAGAGCTCTAACAGGGCTATGTTGGAAGGTCACACAAGAACATTGCCATCCCAGACAAATCTGGAGGTGATGATTCACATACTTGAAAATCCATATTGTCCTTGGGGCCTTTCTAAGACAGGAATTAATTAGTTCATCAGTACATATATGGTAGAACAACTGGTATGTGCTCAGATCCGTGAGATAGACTTTAAAAGATATGTTTGCAGCAACGTAACTCTTATCTTGATACTATTTAAGGCCGCCATAGCCAAACCTGTAAACTTGATGGTTACAAAGTGTTCTCATAATAATTCTGTGAGGTAAGAAATCCATCATTATTTGCATTTTATCATTGGTTGTTCTCATTCTCCCCCCCACTTTTTAAACACAAAATAGATGAACCCATATATATATATATATATATAGTGATTATTGAGGGGAACCTAAAAAGTCCATCTGCCCTCAAATTTTCCTCCCTGTGACAAAATGAAAAGAGCTTTAGACTTGATTCAATTAATCAACAATCATTTATTATCAATTATAAATACCTACAGTGTATCAGAGAAGTGACTAGGTGGTTCAGTGAATAGAGTACCAGACCTGGAGTCAAGAAGATTTATTTACCTGAGTTCAAATCTAAGCCTCAGGGGCAGCTGGGTAGCTCAGTGGATTGAGAGACAGGCCTAGAGACAGGAGGTCCTAGGTTCAAATCTGGCCTCAGACACTTTCCAGCTGTGTGACCCTGGGCAAGTCACTTAACCCCTATTGCCTAGCCCTTACCGCTCTTCTGCCTTGGAGCCAATACAGAGTATTGACTCCAAGATGCAAGGTAAGGGTTTATTTAAAAAAAAAAAAAAACTAGCCTCAGATTCTTCCTAACTATGTGACTCTGAGTAAGTCACTTAACCCTGATTGCCTCATTTTCCTCATCTGTCAAATGAGCTGGAGAAGGAAATGGCAAACCACTCCAGTAACTTCCCCAAGAAAGCCCTAATAGGTTTACAAGAGTCAAATACTACTGAAACAGCTAAACAATAAGATGTGCCAGATATTGCACTAAATGCTAGAGATCTAAGGACAAAAATGAAACAGTACTTGCCCTCAAAAAGATTCTCTAAAGATTGACAGCATGCACTGTAAGTAAATAAAGAAAACTAGAACATGAATGTAGTCTGAGTTTTCTGGCCTGGCCACATCCTACCTGTGTGAGGCAAGGCAAGTTACTTGCTTCTCATTTAGCAAATGTAAAATAATGCTACCTAACAGAGTTATTTTTTTTAAGGAAAGTACTTTGTAAATATTAAAGCTACCTAATTGTGAGCTATTATTACTGTTATTTGAAATTTCACTTAAGTCTTTTCTTAGTTGTGCCCAACTCTTCATGACCCCACTGGGAGCTTTCTTGGCAAAGATACTGGAGTGGTTTGCCATCTCCTTCTCGGGCTCATTTTACAGATGAAGAAACCAAGGAATGCAGTGTTAAGTGACTTACCCAGGGTCACACAACTAGTAAATACCTGAGGCTGGTCTCCTGAGTCCAGGCCCTGCACTCTACCTAATGTGCCACCAGCTGCCCCAAGCTTTGCCAAGAGTGCCAGAAGTCCTCTGATAATATCTTAGAATTCCAAGAACATTTGTATTTTTATAGTCATTAACACTTTAAAGAGGATTTCATCTTCAGACTGTCTTTGGGTAGATGGGACAATTAATTCATAGGGAATGGGAACACAATAATAACCTTCCATGAGGGCAGAGGGAAGGAATGGGCCAGGACACAATTTGAAGTTAGAGGGGAGTGGTACTCTCTCCTGAGCTAGGGGACAGTAGGAAGAACAGTCAGACAACCTGAGTTCAAATGCCACCTAAAACATCTCCTACTTGCAGATACTTAGAGGACCTAGGGAAAATCACACAACCTCTCTGGGTTTAAGTTTCCTCTTATGCAAAATGAAAGGATTCGATTCGATGATTTCTGAGGTTCTAAATCTATGGTGCTATGAAGTGCTGATGGATGTTGGGATTGAGAAGAGAAAATCTGGCCAAGATGTAGGAAAGTAGCAAAGACAAGTTTTGCCCTTCACAATTTTTCTGTTGGGGGTCAGCCCTGCCCACCTATAACCTCACCATCTTCAAAAGGATCAGGAGGTGGCTATAGAATATCTAGCATGTGATGATGAAACAGAGAAGCCAAACAGCAGCACTCTGTAATGGAGAAAGCCATTTGGATTTGGAGACCAAAGATCTGGGTTCAGATTCCAGCTCTTCTCCTTGGACAATTCACTTAACCTCTATAGGTCTCAGTTTCTGCATGTTTAAAACCAAGTGGTTGGTCTAGACTCTAGATCAAGGGGTTTTAACTTTTGGAGAGTTATGGACTCCTCTGGAAGTCTAGTTTTGTTAAACCCTCCTCAGAATAATTTTTTTTAATCAATAAAATAGAATTTGTTGTTCCATTGTTTTTTCAGTCATGTTGGACACTTTATGACCCAGTTTGGGGTTTTTTTGGCAAGAGACAGACTCCCAGGGGAGTGCCCAAGGAACTCTCCTTTGTAAACACAACAGGTGGCATGGTTATTTTTGTTATTGCCATTTCCTTCTCCAGTCCACTTTACAGATGAGGAAACTGAGGCAAGCAGGGTTAAGTGACTTGCCCAGGGTCTCAGCTAGTAAGTTTTTCTGAACCCAAATTTTCCTGACTCTAGGCCCAGGCTCTATCCCCTACACCACCTAATGGCTCCTTAAATAAAATACATAGGATTTTAAAAAAAGAAACCAAACACTGAAATATAGATATCAAAATATTTTAAAGAAATAAGTTCGTCCATATGGAAATCGATTTTGAGTAGAATTGCTTGTCAACTATGGGAGAGGGGAAAGAAGAGGGGAGGAAGACAACATGAATCTGTACCCCTGGAAACATATGTGTAGATTTGTTACTGGAATAAAAGAAAGAAAATTTAAAAAGAGAGAAAAATAATTTTAAATTTTTAGAAAAAGAAGCAATAATTCATGGACCACAGGTTGATTCGAAGGAACTTCTTCCCTTGGATCCTGTCTTAAGAAATGGGAATACTGGTGGTATATTAGATAATATTACTTAAAAGCAGAGTTAAAAAGGGGAAGGAGCTGCGGACACAAATTCTAGCAGCACCCAAGATTCCCAGCTCGCCAGCTTGCAGGCCACCTTGGGGTCCCAGAGGTCTCTGCGGAAACCTCCCAGTTAGGCAATCCCACCTGGATAGTAAAGTGAAGGGAAGCATACCTGAATGGCACAGGACTGAGGCGTCTAATGGGGAACTCACCGAACATAGGCAACCAAAACACTTGTTTTTCCCCCAGTAACTGGAGCGCGGAGCAGAGAGAGGTGGGGCCAAAAGTAAAACTGCTTTCCATTGGTCACGTAAGGACGACACCCCCGCTGACTTCACTCCCCATTGGCCAGTGCCCGGTTCCTCCCCCCGCACTGGGAACTCGAGCTCCCCAGGAGGCGGCTTATACAATAAACTGGTTAAAAAACCAGCTTTACAAAAACGATTTTGCGTGTTTTCCTCCTCTCTTTCCAACCCTCCGTTACGACACTCGGGGTTTAACTGTCTCCTGGAAGTGACCCAGGAAACAAAGGCTAGAAGCCATACAATCCTTAGACCCTTCCTTGGAAGTCGTCTGCCCACCTCCCAAGACTGCTGCCTTGTTAGCCTCCAAGTCCAGCTGGCAGAGAGACTCTCTGGGGAGCGCCTGCAGTATCTGGCTCTCTGCACCCGAAGGTCCTTTTCCCTGCAAACACGACATGGTTTAGTTATTGTTTTGTTATTTTCAATAGAGGATCAGGCATTTGAAGTTATCAGCAGCCCTGGTAGCCCCACGTTGCCCCCCCTAGGAAACTCCTTTACAAAAAACTCTCAGAAGAGTCGAAATGATTGTGTTCATTGGGCATCTCGAAGCATCGCCATCTTTGCTTGGGAAAAGATCTCTCTCTCCAGTGGCCAGTCACAGGACACCTGAAATTCCACCATTGTTGCTTAGCTGGGGAAAAGTTAACTAACAACCTTTTTGTGCATATATTCAACCAACATTTGTGCCTGGAATTTTATTAGCATTTTGTGCTAAATGCAACAGGGGTTCTTAACCTTTTCTGTGACAGTCCCCTTTGGTGGGGAATCTCAGTGAAACTTATGGACTTCACAGAATAATGTTTTAATGTGAACAAAATAAAACACATAAGATTACAAAAGGAAAACCAATGATATTGCAATAGTTAGCCAAAAAAAAAATATGTTTTTTTTTTTTTTTTTAGTTTATAGACCTCATCTTAAGAACCCCTTCAGAGGATGAAAGGATTTATAGAAAATACAATCCCTGCCTTCTTAGAGATTGTGGATCAACATAAGGTATAGATTTAGAGATGGAAGAAGCTCAGAGGTCATCTAATCCAACCCCTTCATTTTACCGATAAGGAAACTGAGGTCCAGAGAGGTTAGTTAATCCAGTCAAGGTCACAGAGGTAATAATATAAAATCACACAGTTAACAAGTTGAGGTTAGAGTCAAGTCCAAATCTTGATTCCATGTGCAATTCTCTACTCAGTAGACTGATTTTTTTTTTAATGTTACTTGGTATTTATTATTTGTATATGTACCCACCAGGTACAAACATCATGGTCACAAGGGTAGTAAGTAGTACAACTGGAATTTGAACTGGGGTCTGTGAATCCAGATTCAACACAAGTTCTACCACACTTCACTATCCAACCAAAAATGCAATTAATCATATAAGACAGTTTATGGCAAGTGTCCAATTAATGGAACAGATACACACACACACACACACACACACACACACACACACACACCATCAGTGAAGGGGGAGAGAAGGGATAGAATAAGGAAAGAAAGGAGTATTGGTTTTAGTCAGGTGATTAAGGGAGACAAAGTGAGAGTTGAGCTAGACAAAAAGTGATTTTGTTAGGAAGAGAAAAGAGGAAGAAAGTCTTGGCTGATTTCCACCTCTCTTCCTACCACCCCTCCCCTAGTTATTAGCATTCTTTCTTTCTGGGTCGAGACCTGGGATTTCATTGTACAGAGTGCTCCTGGATGAGGAAACTCCCTCTACCAAAGCAAAATGGCACACTGGCAACTTGGAGTCTTAATAGAGCTGCCTAGAGCACTCAGCGTTAAGTTAACTAATATAGGGTCACACAGTCAGTTTGCATAAGAGGCAAAACTTAAACCCAACTCTTACTTAGAGATGAACTCTCTGTCCACTGAATAGATCTCCCTCTAAGCGCAAATCTAACAGCCCACTGGACATCTCAAACCTAATGTCCTACTGACATCTTTTTTTTTTAAAACCCTTACTGGATATTGGTTCTAAGGCAGAATAGTGGTAAGGGCTAGGGCTAGGCAATGAGGATTAAGTGACTTGCCCAGGGTCACACAGCTGGGAAGTATCTGAGATCAGATTTGAACCCAGGAACTCCCATCTGTGAGCCTGGCTCTCAGTCCACTGGGCCATCCAGCTGCCCCATCCCATTGACATCTTAAACTCAACATGTCCCAAATTTAACTCATTATCGTCCCCCTCTACCAAGCCCTCCCCTCTTCCTAATTTTCCTATTACTGTAAAAGGCTGTAAGGGTAAAAAAGGGGTTTTATGGGTTCAATATATTAAAAGATGATTGCCAGAGGATTGAACTATTATCAATCCTCAATTAAGAATAATCTCAAATCAAAATTGACTTTTATGGAAGTTTATTTACATGAGAGAAGAGAGAGAGGAAGTAAGGAAATAAGAATCTATCCCACTAATTAATCCAGGTAGATCTTAACCCTCAGCAGAGGGTTAAAGGGCCTGAGGCCTGGAGGTGAATGGAGCAAACTTCATTCACAGAGTCTATAAAAGAAGGTTCTTAACAGAAGTTCAGGAAGATTCAGTCTTTAAACTCACCATGTGGAACAGTCTCCATCACGAACCAGCAAAGCTCCCTCAGGCCCCCTTCACAAAACCAGAAGCCTCACTCACTCACTCAACTCCCTCTTTTTAAAGGGGTCACTTATGCATCACTTCCAGTGCCTTCCCCTAGCCTGTGTGTCCAATCACAATAGATGATTCTCCTAGGCCCCCCAGGCGGCGGGTCAGTTGATTCTGATTCATCACTCACTCCAGCACACGTGGGTTAGGACCTCCCAAGATTGGAGATTAAATCTGAAGATGGGCAGTGTAGACTTAATCTAAATATCACAAGGCACTGCCATCTTCTCAGTTGCCTTGACTCACAGCCTGGGTATCATCTTTACCTCCTCACTTTCTCTCACCTCTATACCTATCTGTTGTCAAGCTCTGCTAATGTTACCTTTTTAACATTCATTATATCTATCTCCTTTTCTCCTCTGACATAACCACCACCCTGGTATGAGTGTTCATCACCTCATTCCTGGACAACTGAATTAGCTTTCTAGACCTCAAGTTTCTTTCCACTGCAGTCCATCCTTCACTAGTAAGGTAATCTTCCTAAAATACAACTTTAACCATGTCACTCCCTCTTCAACTAATTCTGTTGGCTCCCTATTACCTCCAGGATAAAATAAAAATCCTCTGCATGGCCCTCAAAGCCTTTCCTAACCTGCCCCCTCCCTCCTCTATTTCCAGTCTTCTTCTACCTTACCCACCCCCAACATACTTTGTAAAGCAGTGGCACTGAGTATTTCCACAGGCTGGCTCCCATGCCTGGAATTCTCTCTTTGTCTCTGTCTCCTGGCTTCCTATCTTCCTCTAAATCTCAATTAAAATCCCAGCTTCTGCAAGAAGCCTTTCTTTATTCTCCTTAATGCTAGTGTCTTCTTTCTGTTGACTGTCTCCAATTTATCTGTGTATGTGGCTTCTACAGAGTTGTTTTCTTTTTTTAAGCCCTTACCTTCCATCTCAGAATCAATATTGTGTATTGGCTCCAAGGCAAAAGAGTGGTAAGGGCTAGGCAATGAGGGTTAAGTGACTTGCCCAGGGTTACACAGCTGGGAAGTGTCTGAGAACAGATTTGAACCTAGGACCTCCCGTCTCTAGGCCTGACTCTCAAGACACTGAGATACCCAGCTGCCCCTTTTAATTGATTTTTTAAGAAACCTTTGCCTTTTGTCTGAGAATTGAAACTAAATATTTGGTTCCCAAGCAGAAGAGCAGTAAGGGCTTGGCAATTGGAGTTAAGTAACTTGCCAAAGATCAGATAGCTAGGACGTGTCTGATGTCAAATTTGAACCCGGGACCTCCTATCTCTATGCCTGGCTCTCTGTTCACTGCACCACCTAGCTTCCCCTAATTGACTTTTACTTACTTTACATTTATTACTTCTCTATTTGTTACAGGTACAAAAGGACATAAGCTTTTTGAGGGCAGATCAATGTGTTTGAAATAAGCAATTTGGGGGCAACATTGAAACTAGCTAGTGAGGGAGGAGAGGAGGACTTTAAGGAATAGTAAGAATTCAGTCTAAAAAATATCAGGTGGGACTAGTGTGTAAAGGGTTTGGGAGGCTGTCTTTATCCCATGAACAATGGGGAACCATTGAAGGTTTTTTTTGTTTATTTGTTTTTATTAATTTGTGTGTTTGTTATTTTAAAATTCCCAGGCATCTCCCCCTGCACTAGAGAAGGCATCATTTGACACATGCAAAAAAAATGTATATTTAAGACTATGTCTTGCTTGTTTCTATTTATCAGTTCTTTCTCTGGAGGTGGACATATACAAGTTATTCTTCAAATCTTATTTGTTGCTATATATAATATTATCTTGGTTCTGCTTTATTTGTTCTTCATAAGTTCATGTCTTTCCATGTTTTTTTAAATAACTTGTTAGTCGTTTCTTACAGTGCAGTAATATTCCATCACAATCATCTAAGCAGGTTTATAAACAGGAAGGTAATACGTGCTGCATATGGTAACGTTCTGGATGAATTGTCTGAAAAGAAGAAAGACTAAGGCAGAGACATCATTTGGGAGGTTCAAGGTTTCAAGTGATGAATGACAGAACTAGTGGTGTGACCAAAGGAATGAAAGAAAAAAGGATGAAGTAACATATTGCAATGGAAGAAATTGACAGAATTTGGCAACTGATGGGATATGCTCAGAACTCACATTCCTGTTGTAACTAATTTATCAAAACATGATAGGATTTGTTACTATGAACTATATAATAAGATTAGAACTTCTAAGATAAATAGAAAAAAAAAAGGTATAACCACACTGAATCAGAGTAATGCCCACAAAGGTCCTATCTTTGACAATGTCAACAAGAAACTTTTTGAGGGAGACTATGTTTCTGCCCTCCTTGAAATCAACCTGAAAGAACCCCAAAAGCTCTGTTTTTGTTTAATGGCTATTATGGATCTGTCATCCATGAATTTGTCTAAGCCTTTTAAAAAATCTATTCATATATTCAGCCTCTCTATGAACTCTTGGGTTAATGAGTTCCAAAATTTTACAACTCAGTATGAAACTGTATTTCCTCTCATTTGACCTAAATTTCTCTCTGTTAGGTTTTCAAAGAGGTGAGAATTTGTGTTCTTTGGTTTTATGATCCAGGATTTGGAACAAACCCATGTTTTCTTTCTCTACACTGCTCAGTGTATTATAGAATTAGATTTCATGCCTATTAGCCTTTAACTTTGCATATGAAAGACTGCCAATAATTTTAGTCTACAACTTTTTTAGTCTACAACTTCTTCCATTATAGTTAAATTTGGAGGTCCTAGGACTGATCAGATCCCAAAGCCCCAAATATAAAGGTCCAGGGATGGCATGGCTATCATAGAATGAAAGCCTTTTATTTTGGGCATCAAGAGAGAGGAGATTATTTCCTATATATGGCTGACTGGTTGAGTAGCCCTAAGCCCCAGACTTTCTAGCCTTATGTACATTCACATTATATCATTTCAGCTAAGAAAACAAAGCACTTTTTCCTTGGACTATTATTTGTTAGGGAAAATTACATAATGGGTAGCGCACTGGATTTGGAATCAGGAAGGCGTGGGTTTGAATCCTGCCTCAGGTACTTTCTGCCTGGGTAAACTTAGGCAAGTCATATAACCTCTGTGGGTCACGGTTTTCTTGTGTAAAATATACAACCCTGGGCAGGTCATTTAATTTCTCAGAACCTCAGTTTCCTTATCTGTAAAATTAGGATAATACCTAAGTGACTCTATATAAATGAGTTATTGTTATTAGTAGGCCCAATATTTTTCATCACCAATCATTATCTTAATCTCTTTTAGCATTATTTTTATTTAATTACCATAGTCTTTCAATATTCTTTTAAAATCTTTTCATTTTTTTCTGATTAAAAGCAGCAAAAAGCTTTAGTTAGATACTAATTTCTTTAATAATCTACTAACTCCTTTAAGAAGAAATAAGGAAACTGCAAGGTACAAAGGTATCAGGGGAATAGCTGAAGTGGTAGCAGACATCAGGAAGCAGTAAAAATTCAAAAATAAAAATACTGATGGATGCCATGAATCAGGAAGGAAAAATTCAAGATTATTAATATTTGTGTGAGAGAATAAGATACATTTCTCAGACCTACCCTGCTCTAGCTTCTAATTTGGGGCTTGGAAGAAGGCAGAAATCAGATGATGAAATAGGGAGGAAATCAGGAAAGCACTATCTTGGTGACCTTGGACAAGTGAGTTAACTTCCATGGACCCCAGTTTCTTCTACTAAAAATGAGGAAGTCAGACAAGATGGCCTCTAAGGCCCCTTCCAACTCAAGATCTATGATCCAATATAACGCTTTAAGTTGTCATTTTAGTAATATGTAATCATAAACCCGATAGCTAATAACATGATATTCCCAGCTACAGAGACAACTTCACAATGATAGTTGCAGCAGCTGAGTTGTTGTTTGACTAGGGTTCACAAAAACTGAAAGCCAAGAAATTGAAATTTATCACACCCCAGATGCAAGGAGACTATTATTAGAAGACAGTAATATTGCAGACCCTTTGAAATAATTTTGCAAGCAAACTATCTAGGGACATTATCACCAATTTTGAAATGCATGTTGATCAATCCCACGGTCTCAGAAGAGGGAGTCTGTCTGACAGAACCCAGGTCTCCTGATTCCCACTCCCTGCCATTCTTTCCTCCAGACATCCATATTAATTGAATTTACCCTTCCCAGCAAAGATTTGCTATTACTTGGATTAGGAAATAAATTAGGTTAAGGGCCTTTTCAAATGCCAAAAGTCAGCCCATTTTAAATCTCTGTTCATAATGGACTCTTAAAATAATGTCCATTGACTAAGGCTTCCTTCCAACTGTTAGCTATCACATTGATCAGAAGAATTCAATTACCCTATAAGAACTGCATGCCAAAGTTCCATTTGAGTTTGACAACAAAACCTTTAATGAAGTAGCTGAAAATAAAAAGGAAACAGTTTATGAAAGAGTTAATAACCATTCTCAGAGGTGTATACATGTTACATTTAAAAGAGTGTTGATTATGGAGTCAGAGGACCTTAGTTAGAATTTTACCTCTAATATTTCCTACCTAAATGGCATTGGACAATTTATAATCTCTGGGCCTCAGTTTAAGGGCTAAAAGGAAGAAAGCTGGACTTTTAAGGTCCCTTCTAGAACTAAATCTATGGTTTTATTTTGGGCTAAGGTCAATGTATTGTGGGTTTACCTTAAAAATACTTAAGGGTAGGGGGTAGCTGGGTAGCTCAGTGGATTGAGAGCCAGGCCTAGAGATGGGAGGTCCTAGGTTCAAATCTAGTCTCAGACACTTCCTAGTTGTGTGACCCTGGGCAAGTCACTTAACCCTCATTGCCTAGCCCTTACCACTCTTCTGCCTTAGAACCAATACACAGTATTGATTCCAAGATGAAAGGTAAGGGTTTAAAAAAAATACTTAAGGGTAGAAACTTTTGGACATTAAGTTTCAATATGATTTTATTCATGCTAAAGGACTTTTTCTTAAAATGATACAAAGCATCTACCTAAAACCATCAGCCAGTATTATCTACAATGGGGAGAAGCTAGAAGTCTTCCCAATAAGGTCAGGAAGAATGTTCATTATCATTAGCATTATTTAACATAGTATTAGAAATGTTAGCTATAGCAACTAGAAAAAGAAAAAAGAAATTGAGGAATCAGAATAGGCAAAGAGGTAATAAAACAATCTCTGTTTGCAGACAACATAATAGTATATATGAAAATCCTAGAGATTCAACTAAAAAGTTAGTTAAAACTATCAATAATTTAGCAAAGTAGTAGGATATTAAATGAATCCCTATAAATCATCAGCATTTTTACATATTACTAACAAAGTCCTGCAAGAAAAATAGAAATACCCCCATTCAAAATAACCACAGATAGAATAAAATACTTGGGATTATACCTGCCAAAATAAACCCAAGAACTACATGAACACAATTGTAAAATGCTTTGTACACAAATAATGTCAGATCTAAATAACTGGAGAAAAACTAATTGTCCATGGATGGGCAGAGCCAATATAGTTAAAATGACAATCCTACCTAAACTAATATACTTATTTAATGCCATCCCAGTTAAATGATCAAAAAAGTATTTTATCTAGCTAGAAAAAAATAATAAAATTCATTTGGAAGAACAAAAGATCAAGAATTTCAAAAGAATTAATGAAAAAATGTAAAAGGAGGTCAAGCAGGACCAGATTTTAAATTATTTTATACAACAGTAATTATCAAAACTATCTGGTACTGGCTAAAAAACAGAAAGGCAGATCAGTGGAACATGACGGAAATTCAACAACAATAAAAGATTATAGTAGCCTTATATAATAACAAAAGATCTGGGTTTGGGGGATAAAAAAAATCACAATTTGGTAAAATATTGTTGGGACAATGAGAAAATAGTTTGTCAGAAACTAGGTATAGACCAATATCTTATACCATTCACTAAGATAAGATCAAAATGGATGCATGATCTAGACATAAAAGGAGACATCATAAATAAATTAGAACAAGGAACATATTACCTATCATACTTATGAATAGGAGAGGAATTTATGAGTCAATAAGAGATGGACAGCACTGTGAAATGTAAAATGGGTAACTTTAAGTACATTAAATTGAAAAATTTTGTACCAATAAAACAAAGTATATCAAGATAAGAAGAAAAGCAGAAAATATCAGGGGTGTTATAAACAGCCTCTTAGAGGTCTCATCTAAAATATAGAGAGAACCTTATCAAATTTATAAGAGCCATCTCCTAATTGATAGTGGACAAAAGATAGGAACAAACAATTTTCAGATGAAGAAATCAAAGTCATATGTAAATGGATAAAAATGCTCTGCATCACTACTGAGTAGAGAACTGCAAGCCAAAACAATTCTGAGATATCATCTCATTCCATCAGATTGGCTAAAATGACAAATACTGGAGGGGATGTGGGAAAAATGGGGACACTGATGCACTATTGGTGGAGCTGTGAACTGATCTAACCACTTTGGAGAGCAATTTAGATTTACATGCAGAGTTATAAAACTGTGTGCATACCCTTAGATCTAGCAATACTATTGCTAGGCTTGTTTTTCAAGGAAAATCAGGGAGAAAGTAAAAGAACCTATATGTTCCAAAATAGTTCTAGCAGCTCTTTTTGTGGTGTCAAAGAATTGGAAATCGAGGAGATGCCTATTGGTTAGGAAATGGTTAAACAAATTATGGTATATGATTCTGGTAGAATACTCCTATACCATAAGAAATGATGAGCAGGTTAATTTAAAAAAATACTTCCCTTTTGTCTTGGAATCAATATTGAGTATCGGTTTCAAGGCAGAAGGGTGGTAAGAGCTAGGTAATTGGGAGTTAAGTGACTTGCCCAAGGTCAAACAGCTAGGAAGTGTCTGAGGCCAAATTTAAACCCGGGACCTCCCATCTCTAGGCCTGATACTCCATTCACTGAGCCACCTGACTCCCCAGGCTAAATTTTTTTTAATTGGGATGAACTACACAGTATAATGAACAGGTGGAAACCTGAAAGCCATAATTTGTGTGAACATCTCTATCTCCTGGATAATGCCTTCTATGATACAGGGACGGCAGGAAGGCATTGGGACATCTGTACATAATTTTTTTTTAAGATTTCAATCATGTTGTAAGGGCAGGTACCAAGAGCCTATTATTTATCTTGTATCTGTATATATACAAAATGGCTCTAAAAATCCCTTAGTGACAATATCCCAAAAGGTAGTGTTGTTCCTTAAGTAAAGGTCTCCTTATCTGTTTAACTTTTCTCTTTTAATGTCTGTTATAGGTATATAGCAGTGTTTTCAGTTCCTCTGTCTCTTATTCTATTTCTTCTTTTTTTGCCTAGTGTTTCATCTCACTTCCATTCCATATCTTTTAACTGACCATCCTCTTGAAGTGAATTTCTATGGTTATTGAAGTTTATTCTTAAAGAAAGAGGAACATTTTCTATTTCACTCCTTAAAAAAAAAAACACTAAAGTTCTAGAAGTCACATTATAGGAAGGACAAGGATAATCTGGAGTAGATTCTGGAGATGAAGGAGTATGAAAGAATTAGAGAATATGCCTCATGAGGACTGGTTGAAGAATAATAGGGGTGGATGTTTGGCCAAAAGATGGCCACCTAGCTATTTTGAAGTAGGTGAAGTGGATAAGAGGTTAGATTTCTGCTTGGCCCCAAAGGGACAGAACAAAGAGCAATTAGTCTAAGCTGCAGAGAGAAACAGAGATTCAATAGAATGAAAAACCTTAATAATTAGAAATATCTCAAGATGGGAAAAGCTGTCTCAGGACTTAGTGGAATTCATCTCATAAGCATTCTTTTTTATTTAACCCTTATTTTCTATTTTAGTGACATCTCTAAAACAGAAAGGTATCAAGGGCTAAGCAATCGGGGGTAAGTGACTTGCCCAGGATCACATAGCTAAAAAGTATTTGGAGCCAAATTTGAAACCAGAAACCAGGTCCTCCCAACTCCAAACCTAACACTCTACCCACTGAGCCACCTAGCTGCCCCCTCACTAGAAGTCTGAAACAGAGGCTGGACGACCTGGATGTTTTTGAAGGGATTGTGGTTCTAGTTCAAGTAGAAAAAGGTGGCCTCCAAGGTCCTTTTGATATTCTGAGATTCTGGGATTCCTAAAAATGATGTTAACAAACCACTAAATTCAAGGGGATTCCTCAACAAGGTGTCAGAAGGATGAATGATGCATTTCTTCAGCTACAGTACTCTTCAAGACCATCCCCTAAGTATCATGTGATAATATATGTAGAGCCCAGTGGAACTGCTTATCAGCCCCAGGAGCGGGGAGGAAAAAGGGGAGGGAGAGAACATGAGTCATATAACCATGGAAAAATACTTTAAAATTGTAAAATTTAAATTAATCCAATAACTCCAAGTATTATATTTATAAGGTTTATTAATAATCACTTGAAGTAGAAGAAAATAAAAAGAACAAAAGTAAAAATCTGAGTAAAAAACGCCTGAGTAAAATTCTCCTGCCTCTCACCTCACCCCACCTCCACAGCCACATTTCCAGGGGAAGAGAGCCAGGGCAGAGCTACACAAAACTTATATCCTCCCTACTTAAACATGCTATATAGGCATCAGTACATATATGTATAAATGCCTGTGCACATACATGTGTTTATATACATATGCCTGTATAGACAGTATATATGTGTATGTATATATTTAAGTTCAAAACAGAGAATTGCTACCCATAATTGTTTTGTGATTATATTGGCATCAGACCACCCCCCCACCTGGGAAGATCTCAACTCATCTATAACTCACCATTTCAGTGAGTTATCCAAGGCCTTTTGAGGTTAAGTGACTTTCTCTACATCTTTCAGTTAGAAAATGTCAAGAAGGTAGCTCAGTGGATTGAGAGGCAGGAGGTCCTAAGTTCAAATCTAGCCTCAGACACTTCCTAGCTGTATGACCCTGGGCAAGTCACTTAACCCCATTGCCTACTCCTTCCCATCTCTTCTACCTTGGAACCAATACACAGTATAGATTCTAAGGCGGAATGTAAGAGTAAATGTAATTAACAAAAAATGTCAAGCGTCAGAACTGCACCCAAGTCTTTCTGCCTCCATGCCATCTTATTTCTACCCAATGAATTTAGCATCAAAAAAGAATGGGTACTCAACAAAATGGTGATCACGCCAAGAATAAAATGCCACAGCTACCGATACCTCCTCTCATCTCTCCCTAACTGCCTCTGGCCAGAATAATTTGCTGTGGCTTTCAGACCAGTCCCCAATCACCTGAGATAGGACATTCTCAGAACATTTAAGATTTTAACATTGTGACCTTAAGTGTCCAAATGAACCATATCACTGAAAAATGATGGCAGATCCCCACTGAAGGGCTAACAGCTTGTCAGTTGTCCTTTTCCCAAACTGCTGCTGGGATGAAATGGAAGTCAAGGTGATGGAAGGTGAGACTGGCAAAGGACATAGAATAGTAAAAATCAAAAATAGGGAGACTTGAGAACAAAGAAAAAAAGAGCTTTTTTAAAAGTAGAAATAAGAGAGCAGCAGAAGGAAACCTTTACTTCTTCATCAGCATTAATGGAGAGGGGAATTAATTTTTAAAAGTTTAAATGAGGGGTGAAGGGGAAAGTAAGAGCATGAATCATGTAATCATGTTAACTTTTCTAAAAAAATAAAAATTATTAAATGTTAAAAAAGTTTAAATGAAATGGAGAAATGGAGACCAGCACTTACCCAAGAAAACCCATCATTATTTAAAAACAACATTGGTCTTGGTACCAGAATACCTAAACTCAGCCCCAGATTGGAGTATAATCCTGGACAAGTCATTTAATTTTTGTTCTCACTTAACCTCAGTTCTTCCATCTATAACAATGGGAACAATCATATTCTTGTACCACATGTCTTACAGGGATGCTTAGGGGAAAGCAACACCTAAACATGAAGGTCATACCTCTATATTGTTTAATGTATGAACAAGCAAACAAAACCACTATTTTTTTCTCAGTAACCTAAACACTTAAGATTTCCCAGGTAAATAAATTATCTGCATAACTTTCAGTCTTCTTTTTCACTTGGAATACTTTAAATCCAATTCCTTTGTCTCTGTATTCAATCAGTTAAATTTTGAGATATAAGAATCAGTTCCTGAAGTATAGAATCAGAATACCTGGGAGAAAACACACACCTCAATCCCAGCAAAAAGGATTAGGATGCAATGATGGTAGTAATGGAATCGAAAGGGCTAGGGTGGTAATACACATTTTAAAATCCAGTCATAATCAAGGAAAGAGGGAAAAGGAACATCTTCACACAAACTGCTAAGAACAAAGCCCTTAGAAATATTCAGATGACATTCGCTCCAGATAACATACTAACCTCAAACTCTAATTTTGCTCTGGAAATTTGCAGAGATCTTTGAAGCACTGAATTGTCACCAACTTCAAAGAGAACTTGGCATGTGAAGGAGATTTATGGGGGAAACCTGGCTTGAAGATAAAAGGAGAATTGGCAAGTTCATACAGTCATTAGTGTATGATAAAAATCACAAGGAAAGGCATTCAAATTCAAAAATCCAACTACCCAGAGTACTAAAAAACACAAGTGGTATGTGCAGATCAGGACAGCCCAACTGAACTTGAAACAAGTTGTTGCTGTTCGGTCATGGCTGACTATTCCTGACCCCATGGACCATCACATGCCAGGTCCTTCTGTCTTCTACTATCTCTCGAAGTCTGTCCAAGTTCATATTCATTGCTTCCCTGACCCTTCCATGGTACATCTCCATGATGCTATCCATCTCAATCCCTTCTCCTTTTGCCTTCAGTCTTTCCCAACATCAGGATCTTTTCCAATGAATCCCGTCTTCTCATTATGTGGCCAAGGTATTTACTCATCAGCATCAATATTCAACCTTCCAGTGAATAGTCTGAATTAATTTCTTTAAGGGGACTTATCATATTTAATTCTTTGTTATTTGGGAATAGAACAGCCAAATAAACTTATTCCACTCTGAGTTGCTGTGGAGATCAGTGGTGTAGGGGAGCCAGGAAGACTTGAGTTCAGCTCCAGCCTCAAATACTGAACTGAGCTGTGTGGCCCTGTGCAAATTATTTAACCTCTCTCAGACTCAGCTTCCTCGTCTATAAAATATGTGTGATAACAGTACCTACTTTCAAGGGTTGTCATGAGGATAAAAATGAGATATTTGTAAAGCACTTTGTAAACTCAAAGGTACTATTTAAATGCTAGCTAATGTTAGTATATTATTATTGCTTTAAATCCATCCTCAAAATAAAATTGTCAGAAAGCACTTAAGGAAAAAAGTTTAAGTTCAAAAAGCAGAAGAAGGAGATGGGGGGAGGGGGAATTGCAAAAAGAAAATATATCCCCTTCCTTTTAGCAATAAATTGATTAAAGAAACAAACTGGAAGTATCTATGTATGTCAAGTCTATTAGCAAACAGGACATGATTTTTATAAAACTTCTTTATTCATAGAAAAGATTTTCAAAAGTTCCTTATAAAATTAAAAAGAGAAAATACAAATGTGTAAGAGAGGGATCCTGATAAAATGGCATTCATGGTTAACAATTTTTCAAATGATAGCCAACATATAAAACACTCCTATTCGTGAGTACCAGCTGGCCCTTGATTAACCATCTCTATTTTCTCTGACTCCATATTATTTAGTAAGGGAGTCAATTTGGCAGGAGAAATAACTTTCTTGGCTCCTAGGTCTTCAGCTTCCTCCCAAGTGTTAGTCAAAGGTTTCCCGAGAGTTTCTGGGAGCATCAGTGTTAACACGCCAGTCAGAAAGGCCATAATACCAACAAGCAACTAGAAGAAATAAAACAGATTAGCATATCATCAACAAACCAATCAATGAACACTTAATAAGTATCTAATGTGTGCCAGGTATTGCGCTAAGCACTAATAAAGATAAAATAATGGGTAAATACTTCTGTCCAAGAAAGAAAAAAAAATGTTTTGGAACCTATAACATAGAACTGGATGCTGTCCTGCTTTGCTATGATTTTTACAACCGTGAATGAATAATGAAGGTCAGGAACTTTTCTGCTACTTTCAATCCTGTGGACATGCACTCATGTCTACTGAAAAATAACTGATTATAAATCACACAGCTTTTAAAGCAAGCCAGTTGAGGTAGAGAGGGGATGGAATCTAAATTTCTACTAACAGTATACTAATTTTAATAAAGGATCAATTTAAATTTGAGAAATTCAAGAAATATCCCCCTTATACAAACCCAACAAATAGAGTGACCAGGATTCTCTGATGCCAGATATTCCAAGTATAAAGCAGGAACTACCTATTATACCTGTGTCTTGAATTTCTCTCCCCCTCCTCTGTTCCCCTCCCATTTTGTGTTATTTTCAGGAATATCCAAGAGTGCTTTGCCTTCTGCTTTCACATGGCAAGGTTTTGCAGTGTTTGTTATAAGTGAAAAAAATCCATTTTTAAAATTCTGTTGGAGAAGCAACTAAGGCAACTGGATGGCTCAGTGGATAGATTATGGGGCCTGGAGTTAGGAAGATTCATCTTCCTGAGTTCAAATCTGGCCTCAGATACGTCCTAGCTGTGTGGCCCTAGCACCCTGTGTGACCTAATTCTATTTGCCTCAGTTTCCTCATCTGTAACATGAGCTAGAAAAGGAAATGGCAAACCACTCTAGTATCTTTGACAAGAAAACCTCATGGATAACTATGGTCCATGGGGACACAAAGAGTCAGTAACTACTGAACAACAAAACCTTTGCCAAGGAAACCCCATATGAGATCATGACATGATTGAAATAACTGAACAATAAGAAGTACTCAAGAAAAATGTTAGCTATTTTGCAGTTTGATTTGTGTGGAACAGCCCTTCTGAACATACAGCTTGGCATTTGCTCTTTCTTACTATTAAGACTGGCCTCAAACTTCTGAAAGGTACTTGGTGCTGATGGAGCAGGGAATACAGTGAAATTCTCTGTCTCTTCCTACTGCTTGTGAAGATAGGATTAACTCAATTAAATTAATCAACAAAAACTGAAAACACCCCTGCTTAACACTAAGTAGGGGAGGTCCAACTTGCTAAAGTGAGTGTCAACTCCAGAAGCAAATGACCATCCCCCCTGGGCAGTGCTAAGCAAATTGGTGGACTGCAGTTGGTCCCCGTAAAGTGGAGGAAGGGGCCAGAAGGGATGTGGAAAAAGGACTATAAAAGTCCTAAACTTCCTGTCCAAAAAAGTCTTTGGCCTGAATCTTGGGCTTGGAGGATCTTGGACTGGGACTGCAGCTTGGAGCTACAATTTGGGAAGTCAGCCTGGGACTCTGGCTGTTGGACTGCTTCTGGTAAGACTGCTCCTGGATCTTCTCCTTTGGAGCTTCACTTGGGTGAATGAGAAGCTGACCCTCTTTTCCTGGCTTCTGGAGAGATTAGTTCTGGAGAGGTCTTCCCCTCTTGGAGGAGGCCACATGGGTGGAAACCCTGTTTAATTCACCACCAGGTCCTCTGGCTGAGGTTTAACAAACCTTCTCGAGCTAACCCAGGGACCGGAGTAACATTTAGAGTGATGGGCTAGACATCTTCTCTACCCTCTTTTATATTTCTCTACTTTCACTCCTTCTATCTTTTTGTAAATAAAACTACTAAAAGTCATTTTGTCTTGAGCTATAATATTTTTAAATCGGTGACCACAGTATTACCTTAAAATTCCCATATATTTAGTGAAACCCTTAATTTTAATTCCATACATGCCATTGAAGAAGGAGAAAATAATGCCTCTGATTTCAGTGGTTTGGATGGGTTCTTTTGTAGAAAATCTCAAAGTGATCAGCTTAAACCGAGAGTTCTACCCACCGAGCCATCCAAATGCCTCAATTGTTTCTCCAACAGAGATAAAAACACATTTTTTTCCTTCACTTGGGGCAAATGTTGCAAATCCTTGCCACAGGAAAGCAGAAATCAAGACCCTCTCATGTGGTCCAGCAGATAGCACAAGTAGGAGGGGATGAGGAGGGAGGGAGAAAGTATAAGTCTTATACTATAAGACATGAGACAGGTGCTAGAGAATCAAACCATTTGGTAGATTCCTAATTAAACCAATTTTTCCTGATAACCAGGAACAAAAGGTAGTTGCTTCTTTACCCTTGGCAAACCTGGTGTTAGAGAAGCCAGATCTCTCTGGGTGTTAGGTTTGTATGTGGGGGAGGGAGGGGGATAGTACTCTTTTACCAAAAGATGCCTTTGCAGAAGGGGCTTGTGTTTGAAACCCAAACCAAACTCTCATCCTCAAAAAGTCTTAGTAGCATGTTAGAGCTGGATGGAACTTGAGGGATTATCTAGTTCAACCCTTTGACTTTATAGAAGAGGAAACTAAGGTCCCACAGAGAGGAAGTGAATTGCCCCAGGTATAAAGGTTCAGTGAAGCCTTATTGGAAATGAGGCTGAGTTGAAGTTGAGTCCAACGGAGCCTAAATCTCAGAAACTCAAAAACTATTAGAATTGGAAGTGACCTCAGAGAACTCCCTCATTTTACAAAGGAGGGAACAGACCCAGACATAATGTCAGTGTAGGGACTAGTACCCAGGTCTCCTGACTCTCAACCCTGCTTTTTTAGCCAGGTTGTTGATATATAGCCATGTTGTCAAGCCTATAGCACGCATGCCAGAGGGGGCTACTCCCTTCCCTCTCACCACACCTGAAGACATTTTTTCACATCACCCACCCCTCTGCCCAACAGAAGTGCTTTCTCTGTCCCCTGTCTAGGGTGAAAGGGTGGCTCACATGTGGCGTAAGTTTGGGACTTGGTCTCTAAAAGGTTTGCCATCAAAGATATATATATATATATATATATATATATATGTAGTCATCTTGAGGATGCAGGGAACTGACCCTTCCAATACCCCAGTGATGGGTATAATGATAAATAACAAGCAGGTAAGCAGGGAGAGGAGCCTTTAATCCTTCCAGGTACCCCTTGTACCCAAGAATACCCTGTTTCCTTTTTCTGGTGAGAAAGCTTAAGCAGTTTAGGAGGGCAAAGCTTCAAATGAAAGAAAAGTCCCAGGGACTGGGAAAACAGATATATATATATATATATGCAGGAAGAGATGGACCTCCATGGCCCTTCCTTGCCTTATCCTGCTTAAAGTGATTGTACACTCCCCTGCCTTGTCTGGGGGAGACCTCGCTGCACTGATAGAAACCTCAACCTTGGGTGGGCATCTTCCCCTCCTTGAGGCAGCCCAATCCCTCTCTTCTTTTTTAAAAATCCTTACCTTTTTAGGATTAAAATGTATATTGACTCCAAGACAGAAGAGTGGCAATGGTTAGGCAATGGGGATTAAGTGACTTGCCCAGGGTCACACAACTAGAAAGTGTCTGAGGTTAAAGACCTTGAAATGCCCCTCTCAAGCCACCATAATTTTAGCCTGGTCCTCTGCCACTCACATAACTCATTATATCTAACCACCATTATATATCACTAATAATTAGAAAAATACAAAGCAAATTTGAAATTCTACTTCAAACCTATCAGAATGGCACAGAATAACAAATAAATGGCACAGATGACAAAAGAAAAAAAATGACAAATGTGGTTGGAACTGTAGGAAAACAGGCACAATATCAATTACCCTCTTGACTTTGATACTTTCTTCTCCCTAGGTTTTCTTGATACTGCTCTTCCTTCCTTTTCCTCCAGACTACCCAACTTGTTCTTCCTAAGAACTTTTGTTGGATTTTTAGCCTAGGTCATTTTTGTCCTAGACCTTCTCTTCTCCCTCTGTACTGTTTAATTTAGAGAGTTCATAACTTCCCATGAATTCAATAATAATTTCTATGCAGATAATTCTATTTTCTTACACAGCCCTAACCTCTCTCCTAACCTCCAGTCTCACATCTCCATCTTCTTATTGGACATCTTAAAACAAATGTTGCACAGATATTAAATTCAACATATCCAAAACTAAACTCATTATCTTCACCATAACCCCTACCCCAAAGGAAAAAAAATCCTCCCCCCCTTCCAAATTTCCCTATTACTGTTTTTTGCTCATTTTTTAAAACCTTACCTTCGGTCTTAGAACAATACAAGTATGAGTTCCAAGGCAGAAGAACAGTAAGGGCTAGTCTACTGGGATTAAGTGACTCACCGGGGTAATGTAATCACAAAATCACAGACTTCATATTCTTCTCTTTCTGATGTGATTTCTTACATGAATCATTTCACATAACAAGGAAGTGTCTGAGGCCACATTTGAACCCAGGACCTCCCATCCTTATGCTTGGTTCTCAGTCCATTAAGAACCAACCTATTCCCCCTTCTCCTCCTTACTGTGAAAGGTACCACCATCTTCCTAAGTAACCAGGCTCTAAGACAACTTAGGTGTCATCCTTCTCACTCTCTCCTACCCCTTGCCCCATATTCAATCTGTTGTCAAGTCTTATTGATTTTACCTTTGCATCATCTCTTGTATCTGCCCTTTTTTCCTTTGAAACTGATACCACCCTGGTGCAGTCCCACTTCACCTCATACCTAACTAATACAAAAGCCTACTAGTCGATCTCCCTCCCTTGAGTCTCTGCCCATTCCAGTCCATTCAGCTATCAAAGTGATCTTCCTAAAGACAAGTCTAACCATGTGGCCCTATCCCCTATTCAACAAACTCCAGTGGTTTCCCATTACCTCAAAGATTAAGTATTTAAATTTTCTTAAAGTTTTAAACTGCACTGAGATTCTTGGACAGACTTTCTAAAATCCTCCACTTAGAAAGTGACCTTTCATAACCTGATTTCTTACTTTTCCATTCTTCTATCAACACATTGCTCTCCTCCACTATAATATTCCATCTAGCAACACTGACCTTGTTTTTTGCACAAGACATTTCCTCACTCAGATCATTTTCATTCTCTGGAACATTCTTCTTATTCATTCCCATCTTCTGGTTTCCCAGGCTTCCTTCAGCCCCAACTAAAATCTCACCTAATAAATTGTAAAGTGCCTTTCCCAATTCCCCTCCTTTAATGCTATATTTTATCAAAATATTTCTCTATAACTAAAGATAAAATTACATATTTTTCTCCTGCTGATGTGATTTCAATATGAATAATTTCCTTGCTATTAAACCATTCTTGCACCCTAGTTATAAATACCATGCTGGTTAATTTATTGTGTACTGCTATATTCTATTTTGGGGTATTTTAACATCTTTGTATTATTATCCATTCATCAGAGTGATCCACCTTTTTCTGTCTTGGCTATGTCATTATCAGGCTTAGTGATTGAAACTATCTTTACCTTGCAGAAGGAAATTGCTTTTCTCCATCTTTTTCTCCATACTGAAATAGTCTATATACTGTAGAATATGAATTGCTTGTAATTTAAAAGTTTAAGAAATTTTCATGGGGTGCGGTGGTGGAAATCAGCTGGGTAGGCCTACAGACAGGAGGTCCTAGGTTCAAATCTGGCCTCGGACCCTTCCCAGCTGTGTGACCCTAGGCAAGTCACTTAACCCCCATTGCCTAGCTAGTCCAGTGGTTTCCAAACTTTTTTGGCCTCTTGCCCCCTTTTCCAGAAAAAATATTACTTAGTGCCCCTGGAATTTTTTTTTTAATTTTAATAGCAATTAATAGGAAAGATAAATGCACCTGTGGCCATCACCACTCCTCTGGATCACTGCAGCACCCACCAGGAGGCGGTGGCACCCACTTTGGGAATCACTGGCTTAGCCCTTACCACTCTTCTGCCTTGGAGCCAATACACAGTATTGACTCCAAGAGAGAAGGTAAGGGTTTAAAAAAAATAAAGAAATAAAGAAATTTTCATGGGACTGTATCTGAACTACTTGTCTTTTTTTAAGGACAGCACTGTACCAATTTCTACTCAAGTCAGTCCATTTATATTTTCCACTTCTTGCTTTGCTAATATTTGTATTTTACGCCCTTATGAGTCATTATTAACTTTTTTTTAGATTCTTTTAGTTTACAAGTCAGAGCTATATGTAGTCATTTCTGATCATTTCCTTGACTTCATATTGCCCTTATGAACTCTTCTTTCTCCTTTTAATTTTAATCATTTGGACCAAACTCTTCTTTCTAAAATAATTTTGGGTTTATCATTTGAATTTGCTTATTTTAATTTGCTAAAGTCTGCTCTATCTTATTTATTTCTCTTTTTTGTTAGCACACTGCTTTGTTCTTTTTCTAGGTTTTTTTTGAAGTACAGACTCAACATTCTGTTCTTGGCATTCATGCTTTTAATTTGCCTCTGAGCACTACTTTGGCTGCATCCCATAGGATTTTCAAAGGTCATGTCTATTTGTACTGTCATTATCTTTTATATAATGTTGCTGTTGTTCTTATACTTTCTCTTTTGCCGGGAATTTTAATATTTATATTTTGTATTACACATCTTAATTTCATATTATTAATACTTAACAAAATGACTGTTTTGTTATATTTACCATTACTATATTATATTATATCTATTATTATATCATAGCATCAGTTCCATATGGGTTTATTCCTTTTATGTATTTGGTAAATAATTATTTGTCATAAACATTAGTGCATTCTGATCTGTAAATATAATGTACACAATCTCTGAATTTCTTCAACTACCTCTATTTCTTTGTGAGTCAACAGCATGTTTTCAATCCTTCTGGATAAACTCCACTTGTTTTTTTTCTTGTTTTTTTCTCTCCATTAAGCTCTCTCCATATATCAGTTATATTTAGTTTGTTTGGGAGACAGGGGTTGACAAGTTTATAAAGAACCTTCCTTTACTGAAAAAAATAAATTTCAGTGGTAGCTTTTTTCCATATTGTCTACATTTCCCACTATATATCCCCCTTCACACTCCCCACTGAGGCTTCCTAGAAAAAATGTTTTTCTGATGCTTTTTTTAAATATCATTTTCACTTCCCAATGATTTATAGCTCCCTATACTCCATTGTAGAACTCTTCCTTGTAACAAATAAGTATAACAACAAACAAGTAAGACAAATCAATATACTGGTCATGTCTAAGAATATATGCACCTCACTCTACACCTATTTGATGGGAAGGATGCTTCATCGTCAATTTCTCTGAAGTCATTAGCACTCTTTTGACCAAAATTGTGAAGTCTTTCCATGTTGTTTTCCTTTATTCTATTATGATTATTGTGTAAACTGTTTTTCTGGCTCTTATTTCACTCTGTATCAATTTATATATCTTCCCAAGTTTCTCTAAATTCTTCAATTCTTATGGTATAATATCCCCCTTTTTCTCATACCACAATTTCTTGAGCCATTCCTCTTTAAGGGAGCTTATTTTCTTTCTAGTCCTTTGCTGCTAAAAAAATGTATTGTGATAAATGTTTGCATATGTAAGACTTTTTCCTTTTATATTTGACCTTCTTTTAAATTAAAAAAAATTTAATTTATTTATTTTTTACATTCTTTTCTTCTTGAATTTTGAATTCCAAATTCTATCTCCCTCCCACCTGTTTCCCACCCAATGAGAAGGCGGGTAATTTGACATCAACCATACCTGTGAAATCATACAAAATAAATTTCTATATTAGCCATATTATAAAGGTTAAAATTAATGGTTGGATGATGATCATATGAAATTATGGGGTCACCAGTATTTATTATATCTTGAGTCAGAAATGTATTTACAAATAGAGAGGAAACAATAAAGAAGATAAATGTGAGGGGGATAGAGAAGTTATCTCTCCTATCAACCTAAATATTTTGCTCTGGGTCTGCTTAATCCAGGCAGAGATTAATTAGCTCTCGCCCAAGAAGGCTGGTAGTGAGTAACTATGTGGCCTCCTCCAAGATGGAAGCTAATCTCTTCAGAAACTAGGAAAGGAGTCATCCAAGGAAGCAGTCCAAGAGTTGGAGTCCAAGTTGAAGCCTAACTCCAAGCTCACAATCCAAGCCGTACTCTCCAGCGAAGCTCCCTCAAAGACTATCTTCAACTAGAAGACTATCTCCAGAAGACGATCCCTTCAGACTATCTTCTCAAAAACAATCTGCTCTGAAGGAGTTCAGGGCTTGCTTTTATGATGACTTCTTGTCTCTTCCCCTCTTCACAGGGGCCAATCACAGTTTCCAAATTGTCTAGCACTGCCCAGGGGGCAGTGTCTATGGGATGAACTTCTCACCTTCTGAAGGTTAAGTTTTCATCAAAAAGGTTCAGTTTCCTGATTGATTGAATTCCTAAGGGTGTGAATTCTCTAAGTACTTTAGTACCTTGCTAGCTTCTCACCTAGTACTAAGTAGGATGTTTAATCTTTTTTTGATTCAATTTAAAAGTAGACAAAGGAGAGTTAATACTGTCTTCAGTCTAGTGAGGTACTAAGTATGGGTACTTAAATTAGTGTTAACTCAGGATAGACAACAGAGTAAAGAATTCTCTTTCACAATATTGCAAAAATAGAAACAGAAAGGAAGAAAATTATACTTCACTTTGCATTCAGAATTCATCAGTTTGCTTTCTGAAACAAGTCTTTTGGAATTATCTTGGATTGTTTTATTGAGCAGAAGAGCGAAGTCTTTCACAGTAGATATTTATTATAACACTGCTGTTACTTTGCACAATGTCCCAAGTCTTCTCACTTCACTTTGTACCACTTCATATAGATCTTACCATGTTTTCTTCTGAAACCACCACCATGGTCATTTCTTACAGTACAATAGTAGTCTGTCACAAATCATATGCCACATCTTGTTCAACCACTGCCTAAATGATAAATGTCCCTTCAATCTCCAATTCTTTGCAGCCACAAAAAGAATTGACATATATAAATACATACATACATACATATATATGTATATATATATATA
>NC_058133.1:361070038-361084653 GCF_016433145.1 Gracilinanus agilis
TGTATATATATATATATATATATGTATATATATATATATATATATATATATATATATATACACCTGTTGTGAGGAGGATTACTTAGTTATATTTAGGAGACCTAGCAGGTAAGGCTTGAGAATTCCAAATGGAATGGGGAAGCAGGAAGTGTGTGTCTCTCTCTCTGAGACAGACTCTATGGTGGTTGGGACAAGTTGTAACTGACCCTGGGAGACCTCAGAGGAAGTGGAGTTTGTACCCTGATTCCCTGGGATCCTGAAGGAAGACTGTCATCTACTTGAGGAAGATTTTGGTAGAGACTATTAATCCTGACCTGAGTTACAGGTTAACTTGGGCTGGGTTAGCTCCCAGAATCTACCCACCTGAAAGAGTACAGCTAGTGGTCCTGCAACATTGGTGGAGTGTGTCAGGACTCTGCTGTGAGGATTCCCACTTCAGTCCTGCTATTCTCTGGGCCCTGTCTTGCTTAGGTCTCAGTTTGAAGATAAGTCCCTTCCCTGACCCTGTGGTTTGCCCTTAGTCTGGAAGTGTAGAAACCCCTATTCCCATCCTTTACCATAATTCCCTTAATTAAATTTGTTACAAACTCTTGTCATTTGCTTGCTAGTTTCCACAGGCCCCATGTCTAGATGGTGCAGGGTGACAGGCCAAACTGCCACTTCTGTTAACAGACATTTTCCTTAGCAGTTAAACCCAGTCTCCCTAACTTGTTAAGTCCCCATTTTTTGTCATTCCAGTCTCCTACACACCCTTCTGGACCCACATACAATATTTAAGTTATCTCCCCTGGTTTTCCTCATAAGATACCAGCCTAAAATCTTTACTATTACTGACTCTGCTGGGTTAGATAATAGCAATAATAAAGTTGTCCCCAGAAAACCATAATTAAAATAAATATCTGTTATTTGTAAGAAATCACTTCTCCCCTTGGCACATTAGCCCATGATAAGATTTATTTATCAGATAATGATACTTAAGAACTTGGATGCTGAAGGAATCAACTACAATACAAATTGGTTTCAATGAGAAAAGTCACACATGCATAGCCTTGGGTGATGAAAGACAGCAAGAGGACATCCCACCATAAAAATACTTGTTCTGGCTATCATGTGGCAAAAGATGAGGGAGACAATGAATAGAGGAAGGTGAGAAAACACAAAACCACTCAGTTTGTCTAGAATAAACCCTGATTCCAGATCTCATAAAGTGATGGAAGACGATCATTTCAACAATTATACAGTGATTATGATAAGGTAAAAGATAAGCGCTCTAAAAGGAATCCAAACCCAAGTGAATGTAATAACCAAATCTGACTCAAGAAAATATATAATGAAAGCTACCTTCCTCCTCTTATCAGACTAGAGAGGGACTATGGGGGCAGAATACTGCATATGCATCCAGAGGCAGTCACTTTGGTCTTCTATTTTTGTTATAAGGAAAGATTTCATTCCAGGGTGGGGCAGGCTGCCTACATCTGAAAATTATTGTGATATTAAAAACAGAAGACACCAATAAAACTTTGACTTTTTTAAATAGGAAAAGACAATCATTTCCAGGAATGAAAAAGTGAATTATTTTTAAAAATAAACAAGCAGGTATTTATTTTAAACCATCAACTAGTTACTTATCTCACTGACTGTGTTCATTAAATTCTAAATTAGCACTATCGACACAGTGCTGTCAATTGATACCTGTGGCATGAAGATCCACACGCTTGTGAGGTAAACACAGAAAGGTGCAATCACGCTTCCTACACGGCACAGCATGCTACCACTTCCTACAGCAAGTGACCTAAAAATTTTAAGAAATGTTGAAAAAGTAAGGGCATATAAATTAAGGAGTAGCAGATACATGACAGAAAACTAAAAACATTTATGGCTTTGGTTCTAGGAAGAATATTTGAACATTGCTAAATTTCACTGGTGGAAAGGAGTTCACAGTCCAAACTGCATTGATATATGGACTTCTTTAGATCCATACAGTTCATGGTCCCCTCTACACCTTCAAAAGAGGTTCTTTAGGAAATGCTGTGATCAGAAATATTTATCACTTGGTGGGCGGCTGGGTAGCATAGTAAATAGAGCACTGGACCTGGAGTCAGAAAGACCCGAGTTCAAATCCAGCTTCAGACACTTACTTAGTTGCATGATTCTGGGCAAGTCACTTTGCCTCTATTTGCCTCAGTTCCTCATCTGTAAAATGGGAACACACTGGAGAAGGAGTAAGCCACTGTGTATCCTTACCAAGAACAGTCCAGGGATAGATATGATCCATGGGGTTATAATAATTAAAATAAAATTATGAGGCAGCTTTATAACTTTATTAAATCAAAGTAGTAGTAGTAGTAGTAGTAGTAGTAGTAGTAGTAGTAGTAGTAGTAGTAGTAGTAGTAGTAGTAGTAGTAGTAAAGAGAGGGAAAGATAGGAGAGAGGTAGAGAGTTACTTAACTTTCTACTCTATTGGGCCTCCATGATGAATTGAAGCTCACAACCAACAGAAGTTCATTCATGTTCCTCACTCCAGCCAGAAGACCTCTAAGACCTCCTGGTCTTCCACTTATATATAAGCTGTTTCCTACACCCACTAGCTCTCACATGTCACATCTCAGGAACCAACCATAGTTTCTTAATTTGCCTGGGCAGTGCCTGTGGAATCAGCTTCCTGTCTCATTGGTTCCTTAACTTCCTTTCTCTGAGGTCTTGTCTATACCTGAATTATTTAGTGGTCTTTGATCTCCAGGTCACTGAGTGATAGCGTTAACAAAGTGGCATAATGGAGAGAGAAATTCTCTTCCAACAGGGTCATGAAAAGTTGGACAAAACTAAACAACAACAATGATGGAAAAGGAATTCTGAAATGAAGTTTTTCAAGAACACAGGCATGAAATGATTGGGGATAATTCTGACAGACTTATACCAGGGAATTCTAGTTGCCTCCAAAGAAAGAACTGCTAGAGTCAGATGCAGATCAAAGCATATTCTCTTTCACATCAGTTTATTTACACTTTTTGGGGTTTCAGTTTTAAATGAGTGTGCTCTTACGACAATGACCAATATGGAAGTGTTTTGAAGGATAATACATGAATTACTCAGATCAAATTGCTTGCCATCTTCTAGTTGGGAGAGGGGAAAAAAGGGAGGGAAATGATTTGGATCTTATGATTTTGGAAAATGTATGTTGAAAATTATTATTACATGTACTTGGGAAAATGAAATGTCTTTGAATTGAAGAACAAAAAGAATATTGGCATGAAACAAAGCCAATGCATGGGGTTTTGCAACCACAAGAATCAAAGACAACATTATGCCTCACCTTACACAAGTGATGGGCAGTTGAAAAATTGTACATAAATCTAATTTTTCTTTCACGTCAAGTAGTATTTTAAATATGTTAAATTTAAAAGTGGAGTCAGAAATAAAGAACTCAATTCAAAGGCTGCCTCAGACACTTTTGAACTGTGTGACTTTGGTCAAGTCACTTTACCTCTGTTTTTCTCAGATTCTTCATGTGTAAAGCAAAGCTAATAACAGATCCTACCTCACAGGCTTATTGCCTGGACCAAATGAGACAATATTTATAAAGCACTTAGCACCAGTGACAGTAGGCACTTAAAAAATTGCTGGGGGTCCAAAGGGGGATTACCAGCAGTCCAGTTCCCCTTGGGGGCAGGACAATTCAGTGAAAATGGAGTGGGAAGAGCCAGAGACCCAGTAGGTTTGCAGCGGCTGATCTGAAGTGCCATCTGCTGATCTTAATTTTTATAACATTTTTCTCAAGATTACATCAATGTTGGCATGAATTCCATTCCCGCCATACATCTTATCTTTGGATACAATGTGTTAGGTGTGTTTGACATATCTCTTGGGCCACAGTGGTAAGAAAGTGCAGGCTTTTTCATGGGAGACAATTTCTTCATATTTCATTCATTGTTCTTTTATATTAAATTACTGTACCAAATAGGATCTGGGATGGGGGAAACTTGGAGACTGTTCTGGCCTGTTTTTGTAGGCACCTGTGTATGGGAATCTGAGTTAAAGAGTTTTAAAATCTTTAACATTAACTCACTATATGCTGGTTTGTTGTGAAGTGACTGTACTCCCTGGGGTTGTGTAAGGATATTGATTACAATAATTTCAGTAAAAAGGAATGTTAGTGAGAAAAGAGTCACATAGGGGAAACTGAGTGGAACATTCATCCTTCTGACACCTGCTGCTGGTGTCATAACTGGTTATGAGCCATGCTAAACATCACGGGCTTTTATGGCTTCTGACAAAGAATGCTTATTCCTTCCCTTCCCAGTGCAAACCTGTATCATCACCTCTCTTCTGGACTTCTGGACCACTAAAAAGTATCTTTTAAAGTGAATTGTCACCCCTCTAACAAATAGTTTCACTTGTTCAAATGTTTCCATGTTGACTTTTTATTGAAGTGGGATATACCTCTAACTGAAAAGAAACCAACTTCTTTTCTAAAATTTCCATCATACTAGCTGCCTTTTTTATTGGTATTACATATACATATTGGTTGCTGGTAGTGGACGTCATGCTTTGAGGTTTGCCATGCACTTCACAAAATTCATCTCATTTGAACCTTATGACAATTCTTTGAGGTAGGTACTCTCATTATCCCCATTTTATAGATGAGAAAACTGAGGCTTGAAGAGGTTAGTTGAAGTGACTTGCCAATGGTCACAAAACTAGTGGCAAGGAAGGAATCAAACCCAACTCTGCCTGTCTCCAATTGCAGCACTCGATCTACTATGGCCACCCAGCACAACTATGAGGAACATACGTTCCTACCAGTGAATGAAATATCTCCTTTTCTCCTCAGTCCATGGAAATCATTCAAATTCTTCCCTGCCCTGAATTATAAAAAATCCCCCACAAAAAGAACTTTTAGAATTTGTGTCTACTACTATTCCTCAAATTAGGTCTTGCTTCATTAAAGGGAAATAGGTTTCTTTAACTGGATATGTTCCTTAGATCACTCCCATGACTTTTCCTGCCCATAGTTCTGAGTTCATAAATGAAGCCTAAGAGCCTCCAAATACAAGCAATTATAGCACTACTGGCTCTGCTTTCACCTAGAGGAGGGCACAGCAAAGTGCATCCCAAGAGCTACCACCCGTTTTTGTACAGCCCAATAGCTAAGAATGGTTTCTACATTTAGGGACATGGTTTGCCAACTCCCAATCTAGAGAACAGCAGTGATATATCATGAGAAAATAAGCCTGCTGTGGTACCACAAAAAAAAATAGGAGTCATAGGATATTGGGATTTAAAGCTAGAAATAGCCCAACACAACTGAGTTTTAAAGTTCTTTAGAACTGTGCATAACCTTCAAAAAAACGATTTTTTAAAAATAAATGTTTCAAAATAATTATTTTTAGTTTTCCAGTGCCAATGAACTATATATAACCAGTAATTAGTATAGTATCTGTATACATTTGATGCTTAATAAATATTTATTGATAGAGACGGGAGGTCCTATGTTCAAATCTGGCCTTAGACACTTCCCAGCTGTGTGACCCTGGGCAAGTCACTTAACCCCCATTGCCTAGCCCTTACCACTCTTCTGCCTTGGAACCAATACACAGTATTGATTCCAAGATGGAAGGTAAGGTTTTAAAATAAACACACAAACAAATAAATAAGTAAATGAATGAATAAATGAATGAATAAATGAATAAATGTTTTTGGTTGTTGGATAACCACGACCTTAGAGTCACAATATACTTTAAATAACATAATAAAAAATAATTTCCTTTATCTCTTTCTATATTATTATAGATGCAAAATGCTGCTGAATATGACATGACCCCAGAGCTATGAACTGCCTGAGGACTGTTGAGCTTGTCCAAACCAATCAAAATAAAATAACTGGGTGCACCTGGAGCCCCAAATTTTGAACAGATGCCTCCCTAGCATCTGGCTATTTTAAATAACTTAACTCTTTTCAGCAATTCTCCCTGGATAGCATTCTCTATGGACTTTCCATTATTATGCAAAACAACTTATGTAACAGCTTTAGAGGCTGTGCCTTCCATGAGACTCTTTCTCTGTTGAAATGTATTTAAACCCTGCAACCCCACCCCCAATAACCCCTCACCTCACTATCCCCTCACGGACACTCTTGCCCTGCAGTGCTGGGTGATGACTTGGTCTGCGAACCCCTTGCCTTTTATTGTTGCTTCTTTAATTTAATTCAGATTGACTAGAGAATACCTGGGACTTCTGTTTACTGAGTAACCAATTAAATGAATGATCTGTAACTGCAAGGTCTCCTAAAGTCCTCTTCCAATGTCTCCTTGCAGAGTGGAGGCATGCTTGAGTTCTCAGCAACTATACCAATAGGGTGCAAACTGGAATACCCTATTGAGTGACTTACCAACTGCAAAGATTGTGAGTTTATACCTGGCTACTGGACAGTTGTCTTTTGACAACAAGCCAAGTGAAATCCAGGGAGGTTCATTCCAGGTTGTTCAGGGTGGGAAGAACATAAATTTTTAGCCATAATAAATCACAAAGCTTTCTGAGGCACAGAGGAGAGTTGTTATCTATATCAGAGAAGGTTGCACCTACAAACCAGTCACATATCCTGAAATATCAAAGGATGTATATTCAACAATAACAGGAAAACAGGAAGATAAACCACCAACTCTCACCTTATGAATGTTGGATACAGCTCTGCTGTATACAGGTAAATGAGGCCAAATGCAACACCAATGGTAAATTTTCCTGCCATATTTGCCAAAACATTCAAAACACTGCAGTGCTGTGAAAACAATGCAAATGTGTCATCCTAAGGAGTTTGCAATATACTTTGATTCATTATCTACTTTGAACCTCACACAACAACCCTGAAAGAGGAGAACTACAGTTATTGATCACTCATTGAAAAATGGAAAAAATTGATGTAGAACCCAATTCACATTATAGCTAACAAGTGTCAGAACCCTGTTATCTAACCCAAGAATATTCTGACTCCAAGTCCAGCATGCTTGTCTCTACACCAGGCTGCCTCTTTCTTTTCTAGTTCTTTCTTTATTCACACACACACACACACACACACACACACACACACAAACATACATACATACATACATACTATACATACATACATCCTCTAGAGGTATCTAGAGCTAAGAAGTGGAATCAGGAAGAAAGATCTCATCAAAACCTGCTTCAGACACTTACTAGCTGTGTGACTTTGGACAAGTCATTTAACCTCTATTTTCCTCAGTTTCCTCATCTGTAAAGCAAAGCTAATAACAGCTCCCAATTCACAGCTTATTGCATGGACCAAATGAGAAAATATTTATAAAGCACTTAGCATCAGTTGACAGTAGGCATTTAAAGAATGCTCATTCCTTTTCTCCCCATTGCAAACCTGTATCATCACCCCTCTTCTGGACTATTTTACAAGCTTCCTACCTACTTTCCCTGTCTTACTTCTCTCCAAAGCTTCCTTTGTACCATTGCCAAATGATTTTCCTAATGCACAGCTCTCACTACATCACTCCCCTGCTCAGTGGCTACCTAAATCACTTAAGAATTCTCTCTCAACTTAGATGGGCACCTCAGCCTCAAAATAGCTCCAGGTTTTGTTTCCAGCTTTGTTACCCTTTTCAGGAACTACATTCCCACTGAACTAGATTCTGATCTCAATCTGCATGCCCTCACCTGGTGGGAGTCTTTCATAAAAGCAGCAAATCCCCTCTGAGCAGAATGTTCCCCTTCCTCATTCTTCCTGCTCCCCCACCAGTCTTCCTCATATGAGGTTCACCACACTGACCAGTCTTTTCATGGTACATTACCTGATCACTGTCACTTTAGTGCATTTTCTTAGTCATCAGATTTTCTTATAACACTTTGGCTATCTCCTTTGCCCTTAATACACTCTACCCTAGATTCTATTTATTTGTTTACATGATGTATTTCTCCCATAAGAATGTAAATTCCTTGTAGGCAAGATTTGTGTTACTATTCCTCTGTATTCCTAGTGCTTAATGCACCCACACATAGTAGGCACTTGACAAATATTTTCTGAGTCACTAGAAAAGAAAAATTAGGACTGTCCTTGGGTGTGTTTAGGTGATTTGGAAGGTATATTTGGTCTCCCAAATATGAGGATAAGTTACTACTACAGTATTAATCTATGCTCACTGGGCTAAAAGGGCTCTCAGAAAGCAATAGGATCCCAGGTGTGTCACAGTACAAACTTAGGGAAAGTTATTGAATATTTGTGGGCCTTTGTTTCCCCATTCATGCAAATGCAACAATACACCTAGGTGGCACAGTGGATGCAGCAGTGGATCTGGAAAGAGAAAGACCTGAATTTAACTCCAGCCTCAAACACTTACTAGCTGTGTGACCCTGAGCAAGTCACTTAGCTTCTGTCTATTTCAGTTTCCTCATCAATAAAAAGAGATAATGATAGCATTTACATTCCAGAGTTGATTTGAGGATAGAATGAGATAATATTTGTAAAGTGCTTTGAAAAATACATAAATACAGCTTAAAGAGCTACATGTGTTATTATTATTATCACATGCACATTATCATATGATACTTATCTTTCCCCTGAAACAAAGCAAATTAAACTAAATATATTTTATTTTGAGAAAGTGGAAACATCACAACACTGCTTGAGACAACTGGATACACTTACTAGCTATGTGGCCCTGGACAAGTCACTTAACCTGTTACATGTTCTTACTCCTTAAAAGAGATAATAATAGCATCTACATTCTAAGATTGTCATGAAGATGAAATGAAATAATATTTATGAATTGCTTTGCAAAGTACAGACATACAGCTTTAAAAGGTATATGTCTTATTATTGTTATTATTATTATTATATGCACAAGTATTGTTCCATCATGTCTGACTCATCATGACCCCATAGACTATACCTCTCCATGGAGTTTTCTTGGCAAGGATTTGTTTTTTGCCATTTCCTTCTCCAGTGGATCAGAAGTTAAGTGACTTGTCACACAGGTTGAAAATGTCTACGGTCAGATTTGAACCCAGGTCTTTGTAACTCCAGGCTCAATCCAGTGATGGGCAAACTATTCCCCACGGGCCAGATCCAGGCTGCAGTTTACCCATCACTGCCTTAAGCAATCCCTTAATCACTACATCTGGATGTGGGGGCATAGTGATTAGGGAATTGCTTAAGGCAGTGATGGGCAAACTACAGCCTGGATCTGGCCCGTGGGGAATAGTTTACCCATCACTGCACTGGACCATTTAGCTGTCTGCTAATAATAAGTATGATGTGGCATCTATCTCTCCCCTAAACTAACGTGAATTAAACTAGAATATATTTTATTTTAAAATTTTGAAAACATCACAACACTGCTTGAGATAACTAGGAATACTGAGGTATCACAAAGCCAGTGCTAAAAAAGCACAGTCATATATATATATATATAGATATATATATATATAATTTCCAAAGGGGAAAACCTATTCCATAATTTGAAAAGGAAGACTCATCTTTGTGAGTTGAAATCCAGCCTCAGATACTAGCTGTGTGACCCTGGGCAAGTCATTTAACCCTATTTGCCTTGGTTTCCTCAACTATAAAATGAATTGGAGAAGGAAATAGCAAACTACTCCAGCATCTTTGCCAAGAAAACTCCAAATGAGGTTACGAAGAATCAGACACAACTGAACCACAATAAAAAGTGCGGAGAACCTGAAGGAAAATATTGCCTATTGGAGGTCAAGTGAAATGAATAGTCAAAAGTGGTGACTTCTCCCTCTCACGTTGATAAAATTCCAACCCTGCCTGGGTCATCAATCAGTGTAATTCTGATCCCAAAAGAAAAGATCCTGATATTATTTCCTTTCAATCAGTCAAAAGTCCCTACTGTGTGCCATGGAGACTATAGGAGGTACTGAAGAAACAGACAAAGGATGAGACAATTTCTACTCATGAGGAACTTTCATTCTAACAAGAGAAGCAACAAGGGCACCTATAAGTAGCTACCAAATAAATATAAAGAGAATAAATATTGAATGCAGGGTGGTTTGGGAGGGAGAGTGGTAGTGGTTAAGGGCATCAGAAAAGGATAGTGCAAAGGATACCTGATTAGAGATGGCTCGTTGGCTGGATAGTAGAGTCAAGGATGGTGAGTAATACAGAGTGAAAATGAAAGATAGATTGGACCTAGATTGTGGGTGAGTCATGAAATTTTGAATGTTAGGTTAATTCATACCAAAAAAAATTAATAAATATTTTCATATGAATTTTATTCACCCAGCATGAATGATTTAAGTATTGTACTTTTTTCTTTTCATTTTTTTCAAACCTTTACCTTCCTTCTTAGAATCAATACTGTGTATTGTTTCCAAGGCAGAATAGCAGTAAGAGCTAGGCAGTTGGGCTAAGTGACTTACCCAGGGTCACACAGCTAGGAAGTATCTGAATCCAGATTTGAATCCAGAACCTCTCGTCTTAAAAATATGGCAGTGAAGAGATGGCTCAATAGATTGAAAGTCTGGCTATTGAGCCACCTACTTTCCCATGTATTTTTTTAAAAAATTAATAAAACATACCTGAAATATGTGAGCCTTCATCTCAGATGAACTCACAAAGAACTCTGCTCAAACAGAAAAAGAATTGTGCCTATGACAGTCACCCAATTCTCTAATAGTGCCAACTTAAAAATTCAGTGTACCTCAATTCCTCTTGGCAAAAATTACTGAGCCTTGAATCAAGAAAAGTCTGAGAACCACTGATTATGGGGCACAAACAACTCACCTGAGGGATCAGCATAATCACCATACAGATCAGGGCACTAGAGATAAGAAATGGTGTCAGAGTGTTTCTTCTTCCAACTTTATCCATTCCAATGCAAGCAAAAACATAAGCGGGGAGTTCCACGGCACCTGTCAATGGAAGATTAAGCAAACTGTAGGGCTTCTACTTGTAGAAAAGAGGACAGAAAATGGGGTTCCTATCTCTGTAGAGGCAATGTCCTATATAATGGGGAAACTCTCCATTGGACATCAAAACACCAAGATACAAATCTAACTGTATGGCCTTATCTCACCTTGGACGTCTCTGGACCTCACTTTCCCCATTTGTCAATGGAAAAATTCTAAGGTTCCTCCAAGCTCAAACTCCTCTGACTGATATGAAATGAAGAATTTATTCTGAATCTATTTTTATCTGGATTCACTTTTATTTAGGCCACTGGCTTCAGGCCTGATCCTTTTGCAAACACTGATTCTGGAATGATAACCATATCCTTGGAAAAGGCATCTCCTAAACTTGCAGATGTTCTGTCTGTAATTTAACTAAGGTTATAAATAAGAATAGCATTTTCGTGGGAAAACAAATTATGACTACAAAGCAAACCCTTCCATCCTTGGGTCCCAAGTGAATCTTTCCAAAGGGACTCCTCCCCCTCATCCTCACCCCTTCTGCCCAATACCACACACACACAAAAAAAAATCAAATTTCTGCCCTGGTACTGCCACAACGTGGGTCCTCCAAACAATGTAGTTTGGGTAGAAACTGGCTCATAAGTGTTTCCATAACAATTTTAAAGTATCATTGAATCATAAACTGGGAGCTACAAGATACCTCATTGGCCATCTAGTCCAGTGGTTCCCAAACTTTTTTAGCCTACCGCCCCCTTTCCAGAAAAAATATTACTTAGCCCCCTGGAAATTAATTTTTTTATTTTAATAGCAATTAATAGGAAAGATAAATGCACCTGTGGCCATCACCGCCCCCTGGATCGCTGTAGCACCCACAAGGGGGAGGTGGCACCCATTTTGGGAATCACTGACAATCCTCCCATTTCACACACAGGTATAAGTGTCTGAAGGAGAATTTGAACCTAGGTCCTGACTCTAAATCCAGTCCTCTTTCCACAGAACCACATTATCTGTGAAATGAAAGAATACTTCTGGTTAAGACAATCTCTACCTTCAGAATTTCACAAACCAATATACAAATATTTGCGGAGAAGGGAAAAATGGAAAAACTCCAGCAGTGAGGAAGGGGGAAAAGTTAATCATCTGCTTAGGGCAGTCCAGTGGATACAGTGCTGGATCTGGAGTCAGGAAAGCTCATCTTCCTGAGTTCAAATCTGGCCTCAGACACTTACTAGTTGTGTGACCCTGGGCAAGTCACTTAACCTTTTTTGTCTCAGTTTCCTCATCTGTAAAATGAGCTATAGAAGGAAATGACGAACCACTCCAGAATCTTTGCCAAGCAAACCTTAAAATGAGACACAAAGAGTCAGACATGCCTGGAAATGTCCAGACAGCAGCATGTATCCTATTCTCTCCCAAATAAAATGGAAATACAAATTTAGCTTTAAAAGATTAGCATTAGGGGGCAGCTGGGTAGCTCAGTGGATTGAGAGCCAGGCCTAGAGACAGGAGATCCTAGGTTCAAATCCGGCCTCAGACACTTCCCAGCTGTGTGACCCTGGGCAAGTCACTTGACCCCCATTGCCTACCCTTACCAATCTTCCACCTATAAGTCAATACACAGAAGTTAAGGGTTTAAAATTAAAAAAAAAAAAAAAAAAAGATTAGCATTGTGATAGCACCTGGATAACCTATATCAAATTGCTTACTGTCTAAGGGAGAAGAGAAGGAAGGGAGGGAGAGAGAACTTAGAACTCAAAATGTTAGGAAACAAATGCCCAAAAAAAATGTGTTTTTAAATGTAATTGAGAAAAAATACAATATTACTGAAAATTAAAAAAATAAAAGATTAGCATTGCTAAGCCTAAAGAATAATAATTTCCAAAACACTTTCCCAAGTGCTTTCACATATAATAAGTCATTTCACCCAATAATTGCTTAAAATTTCCTGTAAAACAGGAAAGTAGTATTGCTAGATCCATTTTACTGATAAAGAAATGAAAGATTCCTATAAAATGTAAGCTTCTGGGGGACAGAGATTCATTTTGTTTTGTCATGTGATAGCCTTGATGTACATTGCTTTGGGTAGGGGAAGTGTTAATAAATTTGGAATTAGGAGCAGCCAGGTAGCCCAGTGGAATAAAGAGCCAGGCCTGGAATTGGGAGGACCTGGGTTCAAATGTGACCTCACATACTTCCCAGCTATGTGACTCTTGGGAAATCATTTAGCCCTAATAGCCCCCTGCTCTTATGCCTCAGAATCAATTCTAAGATAAACAAACAGGGGCAGCTAGATGGCCCAATGAATAGAAAGCCATGCCTAGGGAAGATCTTGGGTTCAAATTTGACCTCAGACACTGTCTAGCTGAATGACTCTGGGCAAGTCACTTTAACTCAATTGACATCTTTACCATTCTTCTACTTTGGAACTAATACTATCAATTCTAAGACAGAAGGTAAGAACTTAAAAGTAAATAAATAAATTACAAATTACAAAACCTAGATTAAAATCCTGACTTTTCTGCTTCTTACCTATGTGATCTTGGGTAAGCCATTTAACCTCCCCAAATCTGTTACTCATTTGTAAAGTGAAGACATCAGTCTAGATGGCCTCGAATATCCTCCTGAGCTCTTAATCTGCGATTCTATTATCCTATAAATGTTTGTTGAATTGAATTATGGTTCAAAAAGATTGACTTGACCAACTTGGTCATGTTAAGGTCTTAAAAACAGGTCTGTTTCTTGAGGGCAGAGTCTACATCTATTTTTTCCTCCATCCACATTACTGCTCCCAATTTACAAGAGGAAAAAAACTAATTCATCAATTAAGTGACTTACCCAAGGTCACAAATTTAAGAAATAAGGACACAAATTCAGCCCTTCTGACTCCTAGTCCAGACCTCTTGGCCTCTCTGATACTATATCAAAGAGAAGGAAGTTTGAACAAAGGGATTGAGTTTAACTACGAGAACATTTTCTGGACTGCAAAGAGCTGAACTCCCGAATACTTCACCAAGGGTGATTGTTGAGACTCTTTTCTCCAGTGATTTTCCAAAGGAGAATTAATTAATAAAAGTAGCTAGCATTTGTATGGCACTTTAAGGATATATATATATGTACATATATATATAGAGATAGATAGATAGATAGATAGATAGATAGATACACATATATATGTCTATAGGTATGTATATATTTCTATATATATATAAATATAAACATTAAATATTAAATAATATTTAATTATAAGCACTTTGCAAAGAACCTTATCAATATCTTATTTTACCTTCACCACAACCCTGGTTCTATTATTACCTCCATTTTACAGAAGAAGAAACTGAGCCTAGGATAGGTTAGGTGACTTGCTCAAGGTCACACAAACTATTAAGCGTCTGAGATTGGTTTTGAGCTCAGGTCTCCTTGACTCCAGTCCAATTTTCTATCCACTCTGCCAATGAGTTTAAAGTGATATATTTTGAAATATCAAGTTTGGTTTTTTTTGTTTTGTTTTGTTTTAAATAAAGGCAATGTGAGAGGGAGGAAAGGAGAAAGAGAATGGAGAAGAGAGGGTGATAAGGTAATATAACTAGGCTGCCTTATGCTATAATTATTTGAGTTCAAGTCTTAGCCCTCACACTAGAATGCCTAACTAGAGGCCAAAGATCATAGTCATTAATAATAGATGAATGATGCTAATTGAATATTATTTTTATCAATTG
>NC_058133.1:361088975-361106076 GCF_016433145.1 Gracilinanus agilis
AAGGAAGGAAGGAAGGAAAGAAAGAAAGAAAGAAAGAAAGAAAGAAAGAAAGAAAGAAAGAAAGAAAGAAAGAAAGAAAGAAAGAAAGAAAGAAAGAAAGAAAGAAAGAAAGAGGAGTCTGGTTAAGTCTATGTTTATCTTTACTATAGTAATGGAAAGTTTCCACCTGCAAATGACATTCACCTGATGCATTATGTAAGGAAGGAAGAAGAAAACAATGAAAAAAGATTTTTTAAAGCTTTTTAATAGAATTCAATTCTTTCTTTCTCCTTAAAGTTGTTGTTCAGTCACATCCCACTCTTTGTGACCCCATTTGGGGTTTTCTTAGCAAAGATATTAGTATGGTTTGCCATTTCCTTTTCCAGCTCATTTTACAGATGAGAAGTCTGAAACAGTGTGATGTAACTTGCCCAGGGTCACAAAGTGTCTGACGTCATATCTGGAGTCAAGAAAATGGGTTTTCCTGATTCCAAGCCCAGTAGATAGAAAGCCAGAACTAGAGATAGGTAGTCCTGGATTCAAATCTGATCTCATCTTCTAGCTATGTGACCCAGGGCAGGTCACTTAACCTCAAAACCCCTAACTAAGCTTTTCAGACTTGCAACTAACAGTATTGAGAAGGGAAGGGAAAGATGGGAAGAGAAGAAGGCACTAACTGAAAAAGTTGGAATTTTAGCTGAAATTTACAGAAAGCTAAGTAAAGTTGGGAGGCAGAGATGAGGGAAACCATTCCAAGCATGGGAAACAGATGGTAAATGTGGGAAGTGAAGAGATGAAGTGTCTACTGCAAAGAACAGCAAGGGGGGCAGTGTCCCCTAATCACATTGGAGGGGAGTGAGGTGTAAGACTGGAAAGGTTGGAAGAAAGCAGATTATGAAAGGTTTTAAGAGTCAAACAGTGAAGTTTCTGATGCCAGAGGTAGTAGGGAGTTTACTGAATGGAATAGTGGCATGGTAAGACTTGTACTAAGAACTAAGCAGGCTTCTGCACTATTCTACGAGTAAGGGGATGAGGGCTTGGACCAGGGTAATAGGAGTCTTAAAGAAAGGAACTTATACAAGATAGATAGCAAACGCAGAGTAACTGAGTAACAAATTGCAAACGAGGAGTCAGAAAGATTGAGATTCATCCAATATGGCCCCTAGGTTGTGATTCTCACTAACTGGGAGGATAGTATCCTCAAGAGCAACAAGGAAATTAAGAAGAAGGGAGGGTTGGAGTTGAGGGGTGGGGAAGATAATGATTTTCTGTTTTGGATATGCTGAATTTAAGATATCTATATGGCTTCTACTTTGAGATATCCAATAGATAACTGAAGATTTGAGACTAGAAGTCAAGAAAGAGACTGGACAAAAAGGGATAGTTCAATGGATAGTGACATGCTTGGAGTCAGGAGAACTAAATTGCCTAGCCCTCACCACTCTTCTGCCTTGGAATAGTTGGATATTAAGCATCGATTTAAAGGCAGACGGTAAAAAAATCTTTTCCAACCCCTTCGTTTTACAGATAAACAAAGTGAGATTCAGAGAGATCAAGTAATTTGCCTACAACAGGAAGTAGGTGGTAGAAATGGGAAATGAATGTAGGTCTGTTGATGGTAAATCCAAAACTCTTTTTGCCATTCCATAAAGTACTCAGACCTGGCGTCTTAAGCTGTCTTTTGCACATGTAAGATGAGATTTTGTTTGTTTGTTTCTCATATTAAGCTATTAGGGGAAATTCTAAAGGGTGTACAATAGTCACATAACTCCTTTGGTTAATGTTGATGGCAAAGAAAGCTCCTGCCCCAATTCTCCACTTCCAAATATCTCCATCACTAAGTCAACTATAGTTGTAATTTTAGAGGAACTGCCTTATCTTGACCTACTTCCTGCAAAATAGAAGGACAATTTCCAGGTATGTATTTTTGATAAAGTATATGGAATTCAGTTCAATTCAACATTTATGAAGTAGTACTATGGGTAAGGCTCTGTGCTGATACTAGGAATAGAAAGACAAAAAAAAAATAGTCCCTGGGTTCAAGGATCTTACTTTCTACTGAGAGAATATATGTAGGAAAGTACTAACCTTTACATTATAAGGAAATTATAAAAGACAGATGGGGGTGGCTAGGTGGCTTAATGGATAGGGCATCAGACCCAGAGATAGCAGACCTGGGTTCAAATCTGACCTTGCACACTTCCTAGCTGGGTGACCCTGAGCAAGTCATTTGATGACAATTGCCTAGCCCTTACTACTCTTCTACATTGGAACCAATACTTAGTATTAATTCTAAAACAGAAGGTGAGGGTTTAAAAAAAAAGCAGATGAGAGTTAGAGTAGGGTCAAGGGTAGAGTGCTAGACAAGGAATCAGGAGGATCTGGATTCAAATTTTGCCTCAGACACTTACTTGCTGGTATAAGCATGCATTATAAGGTATGCCTGAGTACACCTTAATGTCTTCCCTGAAAAAAATATTTCATTTATTCTTTTTTAAGTCAGAATTTTTAAAGTAAAAGTTTTTTTATCATTTAGTTGTTTTAATTTCTTTCCTTTGATAAATAAAAATAACTTCCTTTGTGACAGAATTTTCAATAAATTTTCACTTTAAAATAATAAAATTCCTTTAATATATAACCAAATGAAATATGCTTTCTACCCCTATAATGATTCTATGACCCTGGATAAGTCACTTACTCTTTCTTATACTCAATTTTCTCATTTATAAAGTGAGAAGAGTAGTAGCATTTATCTCAAAGGCTTGCTGTAAGAACCAAATAAAATTATATTTTACTCAAGTAAAGCACTTTGCAAACTTTGAAATGCTGCACCAATATTGGCTTTTATTATTCTATGTAAAGTGGAGGCTTTGGAGAAAAAGGGACAAAGCAGAGGGTTAAGAGCCAATAAGAGATTTCTTGCAACATACAGGTTCCAGTTTTCTGATTTTCCATCATCTCAAGGATGACACAACTAAGCTTAAATTGAGATGTGCCAGATTTGAAGGGCTGTGTTTTCCCCAGACACTCACCATAGCAAGAAGGAAGCGTACGGCTATGAAACTGTAATAATCAAATGTAAAAGCCACTGCGACTCCCAGGAAGAACTGCCCAATGCTTGTGAACCACATCACAAACCGCCTTCCTAACCTGAGAATTATACAATGGAAGAAAGAAAGCATTGGTATACAACCAGATTGAACAACTGACTCCATTTGACAAATATTACCCCATATATGTATAAATGGAGACTGTGACAAGCCCCTGACAAGACTGAGCTGGCATGTCTTTCCTTCTAAAACAGGCTTATCTTCCAGTTAACAGGAAAGCATTGCCCTAAGCAGGTAATGTATAGAGAGAGTACAAACAATCTCTCTGTCTCTTCTATGTCTCTGTTCTGTCTCTGTCTCTGCCTCCCTCCTCACTCCATCTCTCTCTAATTCTGTGTCTCTGTCTCTCTCTCCCTTCCCTATCTCTGTCTTTCTCTCTGGTTCTCTCCCTTCCTCCCATCTCTTTGTCTCTGCCTCTTCTCCCTATCCCTCATCTCTGTAACTCCCCCTCTCTCCAATCTCTCTGTCTCTTTCTTTCTCTGTCTCTCTGTCTCTCTGTCTCTGTCTCTGTCTCTCTCTTCCCCTCCCTCCATCCTTTCCTCCGTGGCTATATCTAATCAGTTGCCCAACCTGCTCAGTTTTATTTCCATCATCCCTCTTACTTCAGTTCCCTTCTCTAAACTCTCATGGCCACCACCTTAATTGAACCTTCCATCAACTATCATCACAACTCTTCCAACAGCTTCCTAATTGATATCTTACCTTCAATTCTCCATCTTCCCTAAGACACTGGCCACAGAGCTGACAAAATAATTTTCCCAAAGCATTGACCATGAAGGTAACATTACATAATGGGTACAGGATTGGATTTGGAGTCAGGAAAATCTGGACTTAAATCCTGCTTAGACATTTCCTTGCTGTGTAACCCTGGGCAAGTCATTTACTCCTTCTCAGCTACAGTTTCTCATCTGTAAAATGGGATAATAATACCCCCTACTTCTCTGAGTTATTGTATGTATTGAAAACCATGATAACTATCATCATCATCATCATCATCATCATGATGTCATTTCCCTGATCAGTAAATCCCAATGATTCCCTATTGGCTCTAGAATCAAATACAAAATTATCTGCTTGGCATGTAAAAAACCCCCATAATCTGGCTCCAAACTGCCCTTCCAGCTGGATACATTCCTCCTTTTCATATACTCTCCAGTCCACCCAAACTGGCTTTTTTTCTGTTCCTTACACAGGACACTCTATCCACCATCTTTGTGCCTCTGTAATGGCTGGAATGTACTCTCTTTTAACTTTCATTGTCTCAGAATCCCTTCGTTCTTGTTCAATCAGGTCCAAATCTTCAAGACCCCATCTGGGATTTTCTTGGCAAAGATACTGGAGTGGTTTACCATTTTCTTCTCCAGTTCATTTCATGGAGGAGAAAACAAAGTTAAGTGACTTGTCCAGGGTGACATAGCTAGTAGGTATCTGGGGACATATTTGAATTCAGAGAGATGAGTCTTCCTGACTTCAGGCCCCCAACACTCTTACCATTCCACCACCTAGATGAATCTCTAGTTTCCTTCAAAATTCAATTCAAGTGCCATCTTCTGTATAAAGCCTTTCCTGATCTTCCCAGATGATACTGTCACCTTCAACTCTTTATCTTCACTCAGCCCACATATTGAATCCACAGCTAGAACTTATCATCTTTCTTTCATGATATTTCTCATGAACATTGCCTTCTCTCCTCAAATACCACTACAATCCTAGTGCAGCTCCTTATCATCACCCCACACTTGGATTATCACATAAACCTTCTAATTGGTCTCCCTGCCTCAAATTTCAAGAATTAATTCCAAACCATCCTCTACTGGGCTTCCAAAGTAGTTTTTCTCAATTGTAAGGATGGCCATGATACCTTCCCCCATTCTGGACCACCTCCACTCAATAACCCCCCAATGTCTCACTATTACCTTCAGAATAACAGTCCACTGTTTGCATTGAAAGCTTTTCTTAACTTTCCTATCTTTCTAGTCTCCTTATACTTTACTCCCAAATACATACTCTATAATCTAAATATGCTAGTCTACTTCTGTTCTTGTACACAGTACTCATTGATTTCTATATGATGGCACTGGCTCTCCTCCATATCTGAAATGTTCTCCCTTTCACCTCTGCATCTTAGCTTTTGTGGCTTTCTTCAAAATTCAGTTCAAATCTCACTTTCTCCATTCCTGGAGCTGTTAGAGTCTTCCCCTGTGAGATTACCTTCCATCTACTCTGTACATATCTCATTATTTACATAGACTCCTGTATTAGAATGTAAGCTCACAAAGGAAAGGGACTGTTTTGTTTCAGCATTACCAGTGCCTAGCACACTGCTTAGCATGCAGTAGGAACTTAATAAATGCTTTTTTTTTTTTACAATTAATAGACAAAGTCACTTCAGAGGCCTTTTATATCAATAAGCTATCCTACCTTTTTTTTTTAACCCTTTCCCTCTGCCTTAGAATCAATACTATGTATTGGCTCCAAGGCAGAAGAATAGTAAGGGCTAGGCAATGGGAGTTAAGTGACTTGCCCAGGGTCACACAGCTAGCAAGTATCTGAGGTCACATTCGAACCTAGGACCTCCTATTTCTAGGCCCGGCTCTCAATCCACTGAACCACCCAGCTACCTCCTTATCCTACCTTTTCTTAATAGTTTTGACTTTAATACTTCCATGGATTTGTCATTTCATCCATGTGGGTTCTCTGTACAAGAGTATATACTTTCTTATCCCAAGTGGCACAATGGATGGACCACTGTACCTCGAGTCATTAAGATCTGAGTTCAAATAAGGCCTGAGACAATCGCTATGTGACTTGGAGAAATGTCATTGAATATCTATCTATCTGCAGGACTCTCTATGAGCATTAAAAGTGTCATTTAGACTAAGAAAGTATGTATCCTTGGGCAGAGTACTCAAATGGATGAAATGACAATTCCATGGAGGTATTAAAGTAAAAAGTATTTAAATTAATAAAGATCTCATTTTTAACACCTTTCTTCTTAGGTCCCATAGAATAAAGACATCAAGGAAGATGGACCAATGACTATTGTAGCAGTGTAAAAAGTTTAAATAATCCTAACACACCTCCTAGTAGACAAATTGGGGTGACAAATGGTGAAAAAATTGCTAGAAAAATACTTGAGATGGTAACTAGGTTGCACAACGGATAGAGTGCCTGGACCTGGGTTCAAATCTGGCCTTGGACACTTCCTAGCAGTGTGATCCTGGACAAGTCGCTTAACCCAATTGCCTAGCCTTTGCCATTCTTCTATCTTAGAATCGATACTAAGACAAAAAAAAAAAAAAAAAAGGTTTAAAAAATCTGAGGACATGCTGAAAAAAAAAAAAGGATCTAAAAGTTTATACAAATACTGTGTTACAAAGGTGTGACAACTATATTTTACCTGTCAGAAAGATCACCAAAAATTACTGCTCCCAGAAGGACTCCAAGCATGAAAGTAGGCTGGATTGATTTTGCAAACCATTCCCGGTGACAGACCAGATCCCATTCGGTTACCACGGTGCTCTTCCACTTATTGTGGTCATAAAAGTAGCCATCGGTGCAGGGAAAGTCAGATTTGTTACCATCGTACTGGTATTCAAAGTAAGGGTTCACCCTTTTGGACCTGCTACACTGAGCAAGTTCCCAAACGTCTCCATTGTGTAGCTGCACCACCATGTAATCCTCTTTGCCTGGTGTGAACAGTGCCCAGGCATCCTCTATCTTCAGGCTAGATGAATTAGAAACAAGGATCCGACTTATGTTCCCAAGAACCCCACAGGAAAACTTGGGTGTAACAGCCATGAACACGGAAGCCAAGTAATGGATGCCACAAGAGATGGTTTGGAAGACTGATGCAAAGTAAACAAATGCCTGGAATCTGCAAGAGAAGAAAAGACTGTTACTATACCAGAACTTCCCATTGAAACATTAAAAAAAAAAATGATATGTGTATTTTTGGTCACAGTCAATGAGAGAATTTGCTTCACTTGACTATGAATATTTATTTAAGGGATTTTTTTCCTTTTTTAAAAAAATTGGGGATCAAAAGAGAGAAAGAAAGAGAATAAATGCTTGATAATTAACAAATCTTTTTTTAAAAACTATTCTCAAGACTTATGAGAAAGAACGCTATCCACATTCAGAGGAAGAACTGTGGGAATAGAAACACAGAAGAAAAACAACTGCTTGAAGACATGGACTGATGGGGATATGATTTGGGATGTAGACTCTAAATGACCACCCCAGTGCATCTATCAATAATATGGAAATAGATTTTGATCAATGACACGTGTAAAACCCAGTGGAAATGCACGTTGGCTACAAGTGAGGGGGGTGGCTTGGGGGGGGAGAAAACATGAATCATGTAACCATGGAAAGTTTTTCTAAAAAAATTTTTTAAAATTAAAAAAAAATCATCCTCAAGTCTTCCTTGGCTCGAGGAAATAAAGATTTGAACCACTGGCATTGCTATCGCTTCCTAGGTACAAAAAAGCCAGCCTAAAAGGAAGACAATCTCAAAGTTCCTTTGAAGCTCTAAAAGTATGATTCGATATGAATTATATATCCAGAAATAAACCAACATTATAAATCATTTCCTCTGTAGTCAATACAATAGTGATAATGATGATGAAAATAACTTAATGGGTGTGTACCAAATTCATCTACATCCTAAGAAAGAAATAATGATGCTTTGATGTCTTTGAGCTAAAGGTACAAGAATATAGCTAGCAGTTTTGGCAACTAGGGCAAGTAGAACAAAGAAAATGCCATCATATCAACTTTATAATGCATAATGTGAAGGAATCATGACAAATTCAGTTCAGTGGGAGGCAAGAACCCAGGATATTTCCATATAGAGGGGGATCCAGAATGCACATTCAGTCAAAATAGAAAACTAATAAAACTATTTTATAACCATCAAACATTCTGAATTATTCAAATATTTTTGAAAGCTTTTGTGCAAAGTGAGTAAAGCTACAATAAGAAAAGAAATGGTTAATTGAGAAAAAAATCTTTACATCAAATATATATTTCAGATATCAAAATTCAGATATCAGAAGTGTTGCCATATATTCACAATATGAGAGCAAAAGCTACTCCACAATAGATAAATGGTCTTCAGGTGATATAACATGGGCAGTTTTGTTTTTTTAAAGCAAACTTCAACAGAATAAAATTGAATCTCAGGGTCAGTAAGATGCTCAGTAGATTGGGAGCCAGGCCCAAAGACAGGTTCTAATCTGTCCTCAGACACTTCCTAGCTGTGTGACCCTAGGCAAGTCACATAATTCCCATCACCTACCCCTTACTGCTCTTCTGCCTTGGAATTGATACACAGTATTAAATCTAAGATGAAAGGCAAGGATTTTTTTCTTTTAGTTGAATCTCCAAATCAGTAATAAAAGAAATTCAAATTAACCTTATATCCTAAGGCTGGCAAAAGATAAAAATGGTCATTCAGTGTTGTAGTTGTTATGGGAAAAGTAGTACAGTAGATACTGACAGTAGAGTTGAGAATTAGTGAAGAAACTCTGGGGAATAATTTCAAATCAGAGAATTTGGAGAAATATGGAAAGATTTTTTGAAGTGATACAGAGGAAAGTAAACAGAACCAGGAGAACAATCTACATAATGATCACAATTGAAAGACTTAAATTTTTATCACAATGACTAATAATGAGTCTAGAGGATTGATGATACAGAATTCCTCCTGCCTCTCAGCAGACAGATGCTATAGGTACAGAATAAAGCAGATATTTTCAGATATGGCCAACTTGATGGCTTGCTTATATTTCTTTGTCATTATATTGAGGGCAGGGAGAATTATAGGAGTTTCTGGGAAAAGACCACAGTGCTTTTCAAATAAACACCAATGATGGAATACTACTGTGCTAAAAGGAATAATAAACTGGAGGAATTCCATGTGAATTGGAAAGACCTCCAGGAATTGATGCAGAGTGAAAGGAGCAGAGCCAGAAGAACACTGTACACAGAGGCCGATACACTGTGGGGTAAAATAGAATGTAATGGACTTCTATACTAGCAGCAATGCAATGACCCAGGACAATTCTGAGGGATTTATGGAAAAGAACGCTACCCACATTCAGAGGAAGAACAGCAGGAGAGGAAACACAGAAGAAAAACAACTGCTTGAATACATGGGTTGATAGGGACATGACTGGGGATCGAAAGTACCACACCAATGCAACTATCAACAATTTGGAAATAGGTCTTGATTAATGAGACATGTTAAAACCAGTGGAAATGCATATCGGCCAGGGGAGGGGGTGGTCTGGGGATGAAGGGGAAAGTAAGAACATAAATCATGTAACCATGTTAACTTTTCTAAAATATAAATATTAATAAATGTTTAAATTTTTAAAAAAACATCAATGAGGGGTTGGGTTTTTTTAATGTAAATTTAACAAAAATTGAAATTGTATACTCTTTTAAAATTGTTATTTTAAATTTATAATCTCTCTAAATGTTAATATCCTGGAGAAGAGCCCTGATTACACTGCTCTAGGTACAACTCTGAAAGATACTATATATAAATCCAAGGTATATTATACATTATTTCTATGTTTCTTTCATGAACTCATTTTCCATAAGCTAACCTGTTTCCTGGACTAAACTGAAAAGAATTTAAAAGAATGATACTTGTTCAGTCTCAGCAGTGTCAAGTAGAGAGTTATTATCATTTCTGTTGTCCAGTCTAATGCCTCTATATTAAACCTTTTTTAAATCACATGAACCTTTTGAGAAATTTCCCAAAATGATAGCCCTCTATAATTTCAACTTCTTCATTTACAACTTTTGCTCCTTTGTGGGGCAGATTTATGAGTCAAAAGGGAAATATACTTGCTCTTTAATCTTCACGTGAACTAGTCCATCTCTCTTCATTTTACAGGTGAAGTAACTGAGATCATGAGAAAAAATAATTTGCCCAAGGTCATACAAGAAATAAATGCCAAAACCAAGACTGGTTGCTATTTCTCCTCACTCTAAGCCCCGTATTTTCTCTTCAACTTTTATTTTACTTATCTAAACTGATATTGAGGCTATATCCATACAGCACAAAAATAAATCAAATCAGTTATTTGAAGTAATGAAAATAACTGAATGATAAGTTGTCTTGACACCTTTTAAATTTCATTCTGTTCTTCAACTGACCTTCAATGGATGGTTGTGTATGAGTGTGTGTGTGTGTGTGTGTGTGTGTGTGTGTGTGTGTGTGTGTGTGTAGAGACAGAGAGACAGAGAGAGACACAGACAGAAAGAGACAGAGAGGAAGGAAGGGAGGGAAAAAGGGAGAGAGGGAAAGGAGAAGAGTGAGGGAGGAGTTCAAAGGTTTAAAACATCTCTAAAGCATAGAAAATTATTATGGGCCTGGTCCTATCTTGAATAGTTTGTGGTTTCTCTAAAAATATTCAGTTAAATGTTGTCCTAAATTTCTGGAAGTGCCAGACCAAAGTGCTAAGAAAATTTAACTAAAAAGGAAAAGCTGAAAGGTATTAGGGTACATGGGGAAAAAATACTGGATTTGAAGTCAGAGGATCTGGGTTCAAAGCCCAGTAACTCACTCAATCTCTCTAGGCCTCAGTTTCCTAATCTGTTAGGTGTGGGTTTGGATTAGAACTAAGGTTCCTTCATAGCTCTAAATCTGTGACTTTGTAAGCAGTCTCTTTCTTGTCTCTTTATTAATGCCTTTTTAAAAATCTATTAATATTAAGAAAGTTATTTTTAAAAAGGATTTGGGATAAGAGATTATGTAGAAGGGCAGCTAGGTGATACAATGGATAAAGTATCCAGCTTGGAATCAAAAAAGATTTTAATTCAAATCTGGCCTTAGATACTAACTGGGCAAATTACATAAGAGAAATCTTTTGAAACCAAAACTACCCATATAAACAAGTGAAAAGCCATATGTTTTTCTTCTGTGTTTCTACTCCCACAGTTCTTTCTCTTGATATGGATGGCATTCTTCCTCATAAGTCCCTCAGGATTATCCTGGATCATTCCATTGCTGCTAATAGTAAAGTACATTACATTCAATTGTTCCACAATGTTTCACTTTCTGTGTACAGTGTTCTCCTGGTTCTGCTCATTTCACTCTGCATCAGTTCATGGAGGTCTTTCCAGTTTTTATAGAAATCAAGCAATTCATCATTCCTTATAGCACAATAGTATTCCATCACCATCATATACCACAATTTGTTCAGCCATTCCCCAACTGAGGGACACCCCCTCACTTTCCAATTTTTTGCTATCACCAAGAGCGTGGCTATGAATATTTTTGTTCAACCCCTTTTTATTATCTCTTTAGTTACAACATTTTTTTAAATAAATAGTCTATGGAGGGTTTTTGGAAAGGCATACAAAAGAAAGACAGAGCTATATGAATCAACAATCTGAATATAGCAATGAAAAAGGCTAATGTAATGTAATATAATCATTAGCACAATCCTAGCATCTAGATTGAAGAAAATGGTGATCTCTGATCTTGAGATTCTAAAACTGAAGTACTAATTCTGGCCACATTTTAGGGTGGCATCCAAAAGCATTAGTCTAGTCAAAGGAAGATGAGGCTACTAGAAATCATATCATGCAAGAATCTGATTCAGAAATTGGGGGCAGCTGGGTAGCTCAGTGGATTGAGAGCCAGGCCTAGAGACGGGAGGTCCTAGGTTCAAATCTGGCCTCAGACACTTCCCAGCTGTGTGATCCTGGGCAAGTCACTTGACCCCCATTGCCCACCCTTACCACTCTTCCACCTAGGAGCCAATACACAGAAGTTAAGGGTTTAATAATAATAATAAAAAAAACTAAAAAAAGAAAAAGAAATTGGGGTTTGTGGGCAGCTAGGTGGCAAGGTGGATAGACAGCCAGGTGTAAAGATCAAATCCTGGGTTCAAATCTGGTCTCAGATACTTCCTGCTCTGTGACCCTGGACAAGTCACTTAACCCCAATTGCCTAGCACTTATCCCTCTTCTGCCTTGGAATCAATATGTAGATGGAAAGTAAGGATTTTAAAAAAAGAAACAAAAAAGTAAAGAAATTTGGGGTATTACATATACCATAATTTTGAGTTTTTTAAGGCTCCCTTACCAGAGGGGACTGCCTTCAATGGCTTTTTATAAATGTGTTGGAAATTTTCTTTAGTACCTTCTTAACATGATGTTAAAAACACCTAAGCCTCAGAGTTGAAAACCTTGATGAAGTTCTAGTTAAAGAGAAAAAAGAAGGAAATTCGGGATTTTCACCCTAGGGTGATGATGATAATGAAAGCATTTGTAAAGTGTTTTAATGTACAATACGCCATACAGTAAAGCCCCAAATCTAAAAGAGATACATTCCAAGACCTACCAGGGAGAGAAGAAATCATAGGTATATAAATACCTGCTGGCTCCACATATAACACAATTTTCTAACATGTGCATACATATAATAAAGTTTAATTGATAAATTTAATATACAGTAAACATTACCAACATTAAATAGCTAGAATAAAAATTTTATTGTTGTTGAGTTGTTTCAGTCATATGCAACTCTTCATGACCCCATTTGGGGTTTGGTTGGCAAAAACACTAGAATGATTTGCCATTTCCTTCTCCAACTCATTTGACAGATGAGGAAACTGAGGCAAACAAGGATAAGTGACTTGCCCGGCATCACATAGCAAGTGAGGACCTGAAGCTGAATTTGAACTTGACTCCAGGCACAGCGCTCTATCTACTAGCTGCCCATAATAATAAAGTACAAGGTACATTATTTATTATATAATACTGTAGAATAGACACCCCCACCGTTTATCCACAGAGCATACATTCTAAGACCTCAGGAGATGCCTAAAACTGGAATTTTTAACACTTATTTTAACTTTCCACTGTAGGTCTGTGCTTTCTCTCTGCTCCTGCCCACAGCCTCCCTTCTATCATCAACCCCCAAAAAAGAATCATCCATGGGAAAGCAGGACTAACTTGCAGAGAGACCCAGGTAGACCACTGCCACTGGGAGAACTCCAGAGCAAAGAGGAGATGCCTTTGCCCCACTCTGCTCACCTGCCCCCATGAATGTCTCTCTTCCATCTGTCCATGCTTAAGTCTGGGCTTCCATGTGTCCCTGAACCATGTGCCAGTCTTCTTTCTCACCCAAGGCAGCCCCGTTCCCACTTCCCTCCTTCCCTGAAATGATTACAGGTTACTGAAACCTCAGAAAGTGAAACCACAGATTGAGGAGGAACTGCTGTATATGTTCTCTCATTTGAACCTCACAAAATCCCTGTGAGGAAGGTGCTATTATGAGTATCATTTTACAGATGAGAAAACCAAAGTGATTTTCCTCAGGATCAGGCAGCTAGTGTCTGAGGTGGGATGTGAACTGGGATCTTACAAACAAAAAATGTACAAAACCATATATTTAGTGCCAGAAGGGACCCTAGAGGCCATCAAATCTAATTTCCTTATGTTAAACAACTTGCCACTTGAACTCAGTTCCCAGGTGACTCCAAAAAGACTCAGTCTTCATTCCAGCACACCTTACTACTTCCCCAAGGATGGGTGAGTAGGGGTAGGGGTGGAAATGGATGATAGCCATCTTCAAGTCTTAAAGGGATCAAATTTGAGGGGCTTGGCACCAAAGGCACAGGAAGGAGGGATGGCAAGAAGTTGCAAAAATACCCATTTTGGTTCACTACAAAGAAAAACTTTTTAACTAAAGAAACAATTCAAAAAATAAAATGGGCTTCCTTTTGTAGGCAGTGAACCCCTCATCAATGAGGGTCTTCCAGAAGAGGTTTATGTCCATTGATCAGGGAGGCAGTAAAGGATATTCTTACTCAGATACAAGATAGACCACATGACATCTAAGGTCCCTTTTAACCCTGAGATTCTATAAGTTTAGGAAAGATGAAAAGAAATGGAAGAGCATATTTTCCTAGGCTTCACATCGTGCTAAAAGAAAGAAGCAAAATATTCGAATGAGTTGAAAAAATATACAATTTATTCTAAAATTAAGCTAAGGCCTTTTTCCTCTTTGATTTTGTATCCAGTTCTCAAAGCTAATAAAATCATCCTCTTCCTTTAGACCACAAGCATTTGTACAGGATGGAAATTATGACTATGAGGTTCCGGTTTCCCACTAAATTCAAGATGCCTCCAAAGGAAAGCTATTATTTCCTTTATGCATTTTTTAAGTTCTGCAGGGAAAATAATGGGTTTAAGTAGAAAGGCTGGCCAATGAAAACAACAAAGTAAAGGACATACTCAAACTGATGCAACATTGAGACTGTTCACTGCTTACTATTTGTGGTCTTTGGAGACGATGGTTTCTTCCTGTTAAGATTAAGATTTCAAGATGAAAATGCACTTCTGTTAATTCTCTGAACTGTTCCTTTGAACATATTCTCATCCTTTTTTCTCTCTGGCTTTCATTTGTCTAATTTTTCAACTCAAAGACACTAGATAGGAATTACAGCCATACCTCAGAGATTTTGTGGGTTCATTTCCAGACCACTGCAATAAAGTGAATATTGCAATAAAGCAAGTCACATTAATTTTTTGGTTTCCCAGTGCATATAAAAGTTACGTTCACACTATAATATAGTCTATTAAGTCTGAAATAGTTATGTCTAAAAAAATGTACATACCTTCATTTAAAACGACTTTATTGCTAAAATAAAAATTGCTAACCATCATCTTTGGTGAGGTGTAATCTTTCTGCTGGTGGAGGATCTTGCCTTAGTGTTGAGGGCTGCTGACTGATCAGAGTGGCCATTGCTAAAGGTTGGGGTAACTGTGCCAATTTCTTAAAGTAAGACAGTAATGAAGTTTGGTGCATCAATTGACTCTTCCTTTCATTCGAACTCTTAGAGAACATCGTAGGGTTATTAATTGGTCTGGTTTCAATATCTTTCTGTCTCAGGAAATAGGGAGACCTGAGGAGAAGGAGAGGGATGGAGAACTGGCCAATGGGTGGAGCGGTCAGGATACACACAACATTTATCAATTAAGTTCTCTGTCTGAAATGTAGGGGGTCATGGCACCCCAAAATATTCACAAAAGTAACATCAAAAATAACTTGCCACAAATCAGTGTAACAGATATAATCATGATGAAAAAGTTTCAAATATTGCAAGAATTACCAAAATGTGATACAGAGACGCAGTGTGAGCACATGATGTTGGGGAAATGGTGCCAATAGACTTGCTTAAAGGCAGGGTTGCCACAAATCTTCAATTGGTCAAAATTAAAAATTAAAAAAATAAAGCATCTGCAAAGCACAATAAAGTGAAGCGAATAAAATGAGGTATACCTGCATGTAGCTCCAAGTTCTTTAGGATGTAGTTTTGCTGCAATTAATAATAACACTTACCTTCCAGGGTTGTGAGAATCAAATAAGATAATATTTATAAAATGCTTACATGGTTCCTGGCATATAGGAAAAGCCTAATAAATGGTATGTATATGTATATGTATATGTATAATAAGGAGATATAGATATATGGAGATATATTTGGATCCCAGGAGTAGAACAGGTACTAGACTTATGATTTCACTGGTGCAGGGATTCTCAGATGAGAAAACTCCCTCTACCAACTTCTCCGCAACTCAAAGTCTGAGATAGTTGCCTAGACTTGCCTAAGGTCACAAATGACAGAGGCTAAACCTGAATCCAAGTCTTCTTAGTTCTCTAAAAATTATGCCAACTCTCTAAAATATATCACTTGCTCTCCAAACCCAACTGAGAATAAAAATTTTAAAGTTCTTGTAGGAAATACTTTAGACTCTCAGAACTCTTCCTTTAGTGAAGATTATAAGAAGCACTTTGCACAAAGGGAGGTAGTATAACCAACCACCATCTCAAAAGTTAAGAGACTTTTTATCTTGATGGATCTTTTCATCTATTTTTTAAATCAATCCAATGGGAAAGGTACAAAGCCTAAAAAGTCAAGAATTAAAAAGCTCTCATATTTTATTGTGGAAACAGTTTGATGAGAAAATAATGGCTCATCTTCTAAATTCCTGCCAAGGAGACCATTAATTCATTTTCCTTTCTTAAATTTTTCCTCCTCTCAGACTGATAACACAGTAAAGAAAGTGTGATCCCCAAAGGAAAACGTCAGTCCTATCAGATCTAAAGAGTTACTTATCATGAAAATGGGATAATGACTTTAAAAGTGCTTCAGAACAGCAAAATATTACATTAATGGCAACTAACATCATTATTACACAAAGCTCCTCTATGATCTTTTGGCCAATGATGAATTGGTGGTGGCCAGCCTGGAGTCTAGAGGGCACCTTAAGCCTATATTAAGTGTATCTTAGTAGCAAAAAATAATGATTCCAATCTGATTCAGTTACAGCATCATTTTCTTAGCCAAGCCAAAATACAGATGAGTAAGGCACAGCTTATTTTAACATGGTTAATATTTTAGGTTAGTATATTAGAAAAAGAGGAGACTTCATTAACAATCCATTTTGACTCAAGATGGTCAACAATGGAAAGAACCCATTCCAAACAATCACAGAACCACTGTTAGAAGTAGCAAAAAAGCAGGAAACAAAAGTATCTGCCTGATATTTGGGAAATGGTCAAACAGACTGTGGCAATGAATGTATGGCATAAAGGATGGATATGAAAAATTCAAAAGAAACATGGGAAGATGGTATGAATTGGGTCAGATCACAAAGATATATAAAGACTACAGTAATATAAATAAAAAACAACCCTAAAAGAATTAGAATTCAAGTCAAATACAATAACCAATGTTGGTATCTATTGACTAAGGTTAAAACATAATGTTTTGGGGGCAGCTAGGTGGTAGAGAGCCTGGCCTAGAAACAGGACGTCCTGGGTTCAAATCTAGCCTCAGATACTTCCTAGTTATGTGACCCTGGGCAAGTCACCTAACCCCCGTTGCCTAGTCCTAGAGGTCCTCTGTCTTAGAATCAATACATTGATTCTAAGGATTTAAAATATATATATATATATATATATATATATATATATA
>NC_058133.1:361111072-361205119 GCF_016433145.1 Gracilinanus agilis
GAGGTCCTAAATTCAAATCTGGCCTCAGACACTTCCCAGCTGTGTGACCCTGGGCAAGTCACTTAACCCCCATTGCCTAGCCCTTACCACTCTTCTGCCTTAGAACCAATACACAGTATTGATTCTAAGGTGAAAGGTAAGAGTTTAAAAAAAATTCATGAGAACTGGGAAAATAAGCTAATATAATGCTCTATTCCTCAGATTTTTCTGACCTATTAATCTGGAAGAAAAGGAAAATATTCCAGCTCGAAAATCTAGGCCAAATGTTCTTCATCACATCATGGAGAATCACAGAATATTTGCCTTGGGAGACCTTAGGACACATCTAGTCCAACCTCCACCTCCTCGTTTTATTTTACAGATCAGCAAATGAAGGCCTGAAAATGAAGTGACTTTACTGTCTCCATTTCTCCATTTCTTCACAATAAAAGACGGAATGAAGTTGGTATGTGCAACTTCAAAATGAAGACAGCTTTAGGCTCGAGTCTATCAGGTGATGGATGGTGATGCCATCTACTAATGAAGCAATTGCTGCACAATCAATCGAATTTGAGAACTAAGAGGAAAGGGGTGAATAAATATCACCTAGTTAAGGTGAGCATGGAATTTTTAAACTGGAAGGAACCTCAGCAGCTTTCTAGTCTACCACACACCCAAAAAGGAATCTTAAGCTCAACACACCTGACAAGTAGTCAGCCAGTCTCTGCCTGAAGACCTCCAAGAAGGGAGACCGTGTCACCTCTCCAGAGAGTCCATTCTGCTTTTGTAAAGCCCTCAGTGCTGGGAGGTTTTCCTAATATCAAGCTTAAATTTGCCTTCTTTGGCAAAAAATTGGAAAATAAGGGGATGTCCCTCAATTGGGGAATGGCTGAACAAATTGTGGCATATGATGGTGATGAAATACTATTGTGCTGTAAGGAATGATGAACTGCTTGATTTCTATAAAAACTGGGAAGACTTCCATGAACTAATGTGGAAGGAAATGAGCAGAACCAGGAGAACGTTGTACACAGAAACTGAAACACTGTGAGATGATCAAATGTAATAGACTCTGCTAATAAAAGCAATGCAATGATCCAGGGCAATCCTGAGGGACTTATAAGAAGGAATACTATCCACATTGAGAGAAAGAACTGTGGGACTAGAAATTCAAAAGAAAACCATGATTTATCACTTGCTTATATGGGTTTAGGATTTGGAGTTTTTATTGGGGGTTTATATATAAATTTTATTTGGGGTTTATATATAAAACCAATTATTTAATTGATTTTAAAAGGTTACAAAAATGAATAATATGGAAATAGGATTTGAGTGATAATATATGCATAACCCAGTGGAATTGCTTGTCAACTCCAGGAGGGGGGAAGGAAGAAGGGAAGGAGACAACAATAATCATGTAAACATGGAAAAAAATACTAAATTTGCCCTCTTTGTAACTTTCTCCCATTGTTCCTAGTTAGGGGGTGAGGCAAGGTAGAGCTCACGCCTGGTAATTCAGAGCATTCACCAGGACCAGTGTGAAGAACCAAGAAGGAGGAAAAGGAGGTAAGAGCCAACCAAGCCTAATTAAAGAAAAGACTAAACCCTAAGCTAGGAGACCATCTTCCACATGGTAGTATTCTTAAAGTACAGGTCTAACTGTGTCACTTCCCAGCTCAATAAATTCCTTTTACCTCCAAGATTAAATAAAAAATCCTTTGGCAGTTAAAATCTTTTATGATTTCCCTTTCCTTTGTTATTATATATTAATCACCTTCATTCATTCCTTCAGTTTGGCTAACCTGGCCCCAGTTGTCCTTCATACACAATCATCATTTCTCCATGTTTTTTGAGGCTATTGTTGGTCAGTCAGTCATGTCTGTCTTTTTGTAACCCCATTTGGGGTTTTCTTGGCAAAGATACTGCAGTGGTTTGCCATTTCCTTCTCCAGCACATTTTACAGATAAGAAAACTGAGGTAAACCGGGTTAAGTGGCTTGTCCAATGAGTAAGTGACTGAGGCCAGATTTGTACTCAGGAAGATGAGTCCTCCTGACCCCAGGTCCAACACTCTATCCGCTCTGCCTCCTAGTTATCCCAGTGCTTTTTCATACTAAGTGGCTTTTAAATCATTAGATTATTTTTAAAAGCAACAAATGTATAATTGAACAATGTGACAAAATGAATTGTAGTAGTAATTATCTGAAATAATGAGTTGTAATATTGCCTTTGCTTCAGTTATGATAACAACCAAAAGGAGAAGACACTGTTGGGGGAGAGAAAGAAATAAGAAGCCCCTGCTGTCATGGAGAAAACACAGGGCTCTTAATCAATTTCTACCTAAACTTCAGACTCCATAAAGTATGCACCTTTGGCCGAAATACTTTCATATTATATGCTGTTTTCTAAACTGAGTAATTCCATGCTTTCTGCTCAAATCACAAGAATATGAAAGTTATGAGAATAATAATCGCTATTATTCAGTCATTTTTTTGTCAGGCCTGACTCTTTATGACCTTATTTGGGGTTTTCTTGGCAAAGATACTGGAGTAGTTTTGCCATTTCCTTCTCTGACTCATTTTGCAAATGAGGAAACTGAGGCAAACAGAGTTAAGTGACTTGCCTGGAGTTATACAGCTAATAAATGTCCGAAGTTGGATTTGAACTCAGGAAGTCCAGGCCTGGCACTCCATCCACTGCACCACCTTGCTGTTCTAAGAAAATGATAGCAATTCATGTTTTCTTTAGCAACCTGGGAGGTCATCCTTACCACCTTATGAGGTAGATGGTACATTATTCTTTCCATTCAGCAGATGAGGATACTGAGATTTGGAGAGGCAATGTATGGCCCAAGAGACTGACTTGGAAGCAAAATCTTGTTTTCTTTCCCTACTCCTCCACATTTTAGAACACTTTGGAATTGGACATGAGGAAAATATCACAGGGACATGTTGTTCAGTCATTTCAATCATATCCAATTCATCATCATCCCATTTGAGAATTTTTTGGCAAAGATACTGGAGTCATTAGCCATTTCCTTCTCCAGTTTATTTTATAGATAAAGAACTGAGGCAAACAAAGCTAAGTGACTTGCCTAGGGTCACCCAACTAGTAAATATCTGAGACTAAATTTGAACTCAGGTCTTCCTGATTCCAGGCCTGGCATTCTATCCACCATGCAACCTCGCTCCCTCTATATGGATATTGAGAAGACTAATTTTTAAGACTGATTCCTATGTCTCCAACCTTATCTTTATTCTGGGCACCAACTATGATGCTGAAATAAACATAGGAGGGCAGCTATGTAGCTCAGTCGATTGGGAGCCAGACCTAGAGAATTTGGCCTCAGATACTTCCTGGCTGTGTGACCTTGGGCAAGCCACTTAACCCCCATTGCCTAACCCTTACTGCTCTTCTGCCTTGGAACCAATACACAATATTGCTTCTAAGATGGAAGGTAAAGGGTTTTATAAAAATAAAAAATAAAAAAGAAGTAGATATAAGCATAGCCAAGACACAGCTGGCTACACACTCTAAAAACTGTCACTTGTTCTATTTAGTAGAGGGCGACTAGATAGCACAGTGGATAGAGTGCCAGGTCTGAAGTTAGAAGGACCTGGGTTAAAATCTGGTCTCAGACACATCCTAGCTGTGTGACTCTGGGTAAGTCACTTAACCCTTATTGTCTAGCCCTTACTGATCTTCTGTTTCATAATTGATACTAAGAAGGGCAGGAGTGGGGAAGAATTGCTATTAAGATAGAAGGTAAAGGTTTAAAAAAGAAAAAATGGGGGTGAGGGAATAGGAAAAATAGTCTGGGGAATTTTTTTTAAAAGGCAGTAGTAAGGCAGAGAGAAAAGAAAGGAAATCAGCCAGGCAGAAGGCTGTCTATATGACTGCTGAAATTCTCACATTTCCAGAGCATTCTAGGATCCATAAAGTCCCTTCCTCATAACAACCCTGGCAAGGTTGGGGCTACCAGCATGATCCCTATATAACAGATGAGGAAACAGTTTCTGGCTAAGTGAGTTGCCCATGGTTACACTCCTACATAGACTCAGAAGCAAGAGTCAAACCCTAGTCTCCCACCAAGTCTCCAGTACCCTTTCCATCAATACCATGTTTCCTCTTTACCCAATATTAGTTTCTGTCAGGCAACATTTGTCAAACACTTACTCTGCCCCGGGCACTGTGCTAAGTTCTCAGGATACAAAGAAAGACAAAAAACGTGGTCCCTCGCTCTTAAGGAACTCACAATCTAATGAAGATGACACACCAGTAACTGTGCACACACAATGTATATACAGAAGAGATGTAAGGGAGAAACAGAGGGGTGGCACTGGGGGGATGGGAGGGCAGAGGGAGTAGGAATAACCATTGGCAGAAGGATTTGAGCTGTCTTAAAGAAAGCCAGGGAAGTCAGAACACAGAGGTGAAGAGGGAGAGAAGCCCAGACTGGGGCATGGCTAGTTCGAAGGTAGGAATCAGGAGATGGAGTCATGTGTTTGAAAAACAGTAAAGAAACCCGTCAGCCTGGTTGGATCAGAGTAAGTGGAAGGAAGCAAAATGTAAGAAGACAGAAAAGGTAGAAAGGGGCCAAATTTTCAAGGACATTGAAGGCCATCCACAGGACTTTATATTTGATGGAGAAGGTAATGGTGAACCACATGGTCAGATCTGTACATCAGGAAGATGACCATGAGAAGTCTTTTTCCTTATATTATTTCATTTAATCTTCATAACCCCTCTGAAAGACAACTAAATAGGGCAGATGAAGAAACTGAGGTTTAACTCTGGAAAACCAATTAGTTACGCGGAGAGCATAAAAAGAAGAAAAGCCAATAATGACCAGAAGTTGCCACTGTTTTATGTTCTGCTCTCCTCTTTTTAGTTCCCAGGCTGCTTTGATTAAATGGTTTTAAATCAGCCCACCATAAGCTATGCCTCATCATCCACATATGTATCCTTAGATGGAATATTTAGCTACGTAAACTTCTTTACACGAATTTGAGTAGAGGAACTATTAGAAAAAATTAGTTCAGGGGCAGTTAGATAGCTCAGTGGATAGAAAGCCAGGTCTGAAGTCAGGAGAACCTGGGTTCAAAATTGGACACTTCCTAGCTGTGTGGCTCTTGGCATTAGCTGGCATTGTGATAGCAAGTGAAACTCTGAGACTTGGCAAAAGTCAGAATCTCTTACAACAGGTTGTAGGAGGGCAGAGATCATACTTTATCTAAAATGTTTATCTCCTCATCACCTAGCACAGTACTCTATATACAGCAGGTGCATAATGTTTGCAAAATTTGTTGTTAAATGGTCCAATTCATCTCTATACCTTGAGTCAGGACCATGGATAAATTCCTCCTTTGAAAGTCAACTGGAGGGAAAAATTGTAAGATTCCTATCTCTGAAGTATTACAGTGTTGCCATCCTGATATCAAGAAATTGCCTAGCCCTTACTTCTCTTCTGCCTTGGAACAATACTTAATATTAACTCTAAGACAGAAGGGAAAGATTTTTTTAAAAACTACAATTCAAATTTAAATCCTAGTAATTCATTCTTTTATACCTTTTTCTTTAATGGCAAATGGAATTAAGGTATTCTTCATATGGGGAAGGCCTCGGGTAGGGCAATGGACAATGGAAACCAAAATGGACTTGGGATCAGGAGAAACGCAGGGCTGTCACCTGTGAGCTGTGTAACCGTAAGTTAAGTTCCTTAATCTCTCTCTGAGCCTCAGTTTCCTCATATGCAAAATAAAGATAATAACATTTGTAGACCCCACCTACCTTCCAAGGTTGTTATGAAGCTCAAGTGAACCTCACAGGTTAAATGTTTGTAAACTTTAAAGAGCTATTAATTAGCTATAATTCATCTTCACTAGAGTGTACTTTTCCTTCTATGCCCAACACATAGAAAACCCTTAATAAATGCTAGTTGTTTGGGGTGGGGAAAAGAGTGACACTGAGGCTCAAAGATGTTAGGTGACTTAATAATAATAACAATAGCAATTGGAGTTTATATAGTGCTTTACAGTTTACAAATTGACATATGTTATCTCATTTGATCCTCACAACAACCTTAGAAAGTAGGTGCTATTATTATTATCCATTTTACAGATGAGGAAGAGGCAAGCAAAGGTTAAGTGACTTGTTTGGGGGCAAAGGGCTAGTAAGTGTTGAGGGCTGGATTTGAACTCAGATTTTCCTGCCTCCAAGTCTAGTACTCTGTCTAGAACTCTAGATAACTGCATCAACTAGCTGCCCAAGGCTTCCTGTTTCAAATGCTATGTTCATTACATTGCAATACACTGCCTCTTGATACTACTTAAGGGAGAAAGAAATTGGTTATTAACTCTAAGAATTTCTTGATATCAAGATGACAACACTGTAATACTTCAGAAACAGGAGTCTTTCTTTCTGGCTGACTTCCAAAGGAGAATTTATCCATGGTTCTCTCTAAAAGTAGGGGGATGAATTGGACCATTTAACAACAAATTTTACAAACATTATGCACCTGCTGTATATAGAGTACTATGCTAGGTGATGAAGGGATGAAATTTTTAGATTAAGTATGATCTCTGCGCTCTTACAACCTGTTGTAAGAGATCCTGACTTTTGCCAAGTCTCAGAGTGTCACTTGCTCTCACAAAGCATTGGAAGATTGTTATTCATCCTTCTTTTCTTAGGAGAACCAATGACATCATGAGGGTGATATTTTGACTTGTGTGTGAATTGGATTTAAGTGAGACAGAATTGCATAAAGTTAACCTCACTCTTTTTCCAGAGTCATCATAGTCCAGGCAAGACAAAGGTTGGTTCAACTGGTGATGACCCTGGATGTTGTGGATAACTAAGCTCTAACCACCCTCAGTCACCTTCATGGCCTTTGGAAAAAAATTATTCTTGTCTATTCCACTGGGGAAATTTTTCACATACTTGGGATAGACATCCCTCCTAACTCACTGTTAGATATGAGGTCCATCATATCCTTCAACCTGGTTTAGCCTGTCAACCTGTAGTCTAGTAGGGAAAATAAGACACAATCACAGAATTAATTTAATGAGAAATTTATGTTGATGAGGAGACAAACCATTCGAAAACAACATATTCCAGAGCTGAGGGCAAGGTATACTATTAAACATTGAGGATAAATAACCAAAAAAAAGTCTGTGTTCTCAAGGAGTTTATCTCCTACCAAGGGATACAATAGTCCAATCAATCAACCAACAATATTTTACAAAAGCTTACTATTACTAGACATGGTGAAGGTAAGAAGTGATAGCCTGAATTAAAGAATGGAGAGAATGAGGATGGGTATTAAAGATGTAGTGAGGGTAGAATTGACAAGATTTATATACTGATTAGAAAAAGAATGAAGATCATTTATTAATCACCTACTATGTGCCAAGCATTATGCTAAACCTTGGGAATACAAATACAAAAGAAAAATGACCCCAGCTTTAAAGGAACATACATTCTTTCTTTTTTTTTTTTTTTTAAACTTACCTTCTCTCTTAGAATCAATACTAAGTATTGGTTCCCAGGCGGATAAGTGGTAAGGGCTAGACAATGGGGGTTAAGTGACTTGCCTGGAGTCACACAACTAGGAAATGTTTGAGGCCAGATTTGAACCTAGGATCTCACATTTCCAGACCACTAAGCCATCTGACTGCCCCTAAAAGCATATATTCTAACAGGAATGATGCCTGGGGAAGAGATTTATGGTCTGAGATCTTACAGAGATGGGGATTGGGGGGGGCAGGGGTGGAAGCATAGACAAGTCAATTAGCATACCCTTTCCAGAAGCAATGGAAGTATTAATTTAAGAGTGAGATCTCAGAGCAAATGAGGGAGAGTGGGATGTCAAAGAGAACTCCAAAGCTGTAAACCTGGGTGACTGGAAGAATGGTGGTGTCCTCAACATAAACAGGGAAGTTGGGAGGACAAATGAGTGAATTTCATTTTGAACAGGTTGTATTTGAGATGCCTATAGAAAATCCAGGTAAAGATTTCCAGTTGGTAGAAGAGGGCCCAGGATAGTACCCTGAGATATGCCTGCAGAGAGGGAACAGAACTCTTTTCTTTACCCCACATATCTAGTCAGTTGTCCATTCTACCTCCAACACATCTCTCATATCTGTCCCATCCTTCCACTCAGTCACCACTTAAGTTCAATCATGCCTAGAATATTTTCCCTCTTTACCATCAACCCTTAGAATCCCTGACTTCCGTTAAGGCTCAGGTTAACCCCATCTCAGCCCCATCTCCTCAAGAGGACTTTCTTGAAGAACACTATCCACATCCAGAGAAAGAACTGTGGGAATAGAAACACAGAAGCAAAACATATGATCAATCACATGGTTTTATGGGGATATGATTAGGGTTTTGGCATTAAAAGATCACTCGACTGCAAATATGAATAATATGGAAATAGGTTTTGAACAAAGATACATGTATAACCCAGTGAAATTGCTTGTCAGCTCTGGGAGGGGGGAGGGAAGAGAGGTGGGAAAGATCATGAATCATGAAACCATGGGAAAATATTCTAAATAAATAAATAAATTTTAAAGAGGACTTCATTGGTCCTTCCAGTAACTAATATATTCTCCTCTATGTTAAATTCCAGAGTTTATTTCCTTTCATATTAGTTTAAAATGGAGAAGGTTTACTAAAAACCAACACCTGTGGAATGGAAAAAGGTTTGGAACCTTTGGCTTAAACAATATTTATTCAATTAAATTAAGTAGAACTTCCTAAATGAAAAGAACCTTTATTTTTCGTCTTGCACATTCATTCACTTTGCCTCCAGATAGCTTATATTCATCCTGTTCCTTAAAGGATCAATAACGTACTGGGATGATGTCTTGACTTGCCTTTGAATTGGATTTAAGTGAGACAGAGATGCACAAAGTCATCAGCCTCACTCTCTCTTCCAGTTATCCAAGTCTAGTGACAAGCCCGGATAACAGGTGATGAACCAGAATGCAGTCAATGGTCTCAGCCTCTTCAATGTCTAACCAACCTCTAGAGCCTCCACAGAGCCTGCTTCAGTCACCTTTGTGGCCTTTGGAACAAATTGCTTTCATCCACTCATTCCACTGGGAGAAGTCATCACATGCTTGGGACAGACATCTCCCTCACTCACTGACAGGCTTGAGGTCTGTCAGTTATCCTCAACCTGGTTTAACCTATCTATCAAGATGATTTACCAGATTGTGGCCATTCCACATGCTACAGTTTCTTGGAGCTACAGGTTAGAGTTGGGTGAAAAGTAGACACCAAAGGTGGATAAGCAGCCCTTAAAAGGATTTGGCAAGCCCCAGAAGTGCTAGTCCTCCCTAAACATGCCAACTACCCCATATCCAGATAAAGCTACTTCTAAGCCACCCTGTTTTTTTCATTCTTTTTTATAGAGCTAACAGAAAGATACACCTTACCTTTCCCATCTCTCAATTTGACTTTCGATCAGCACTCTATAAAATGTTATTTTCAAATATAACATAAATACCTTATATTATGATTATACTTATTTCTTCTGTCTCTTGAAAAAGGGGGGAAAGCCACCACCATTTTATGAACTCTTCACATGCTTGGGAAAATACTCAGTCTTCAAGTTTCCACAACAAACAAAACGAAGTCCTTTAACCTCTTCTCAAAGGCTCTATTTTCCAACTCTTTAATCATCTCTGTGGTTCTCCTATGACCTTTCTCCCAATGTTACCATTCCCTGTTTTCCCGCGGTAGGGTCTTCTGTCCACTCATCCTACCACCCCCTCCAGTGCCCTGAATCAACAGAAATCACCCATTCTAACCAACAATATAAAAAGATATTTTAAAGGGAAAAAGCCCAAGTACAAGAGCCAACAGCAACCAAGGGTATGCTTGACAGAGCAATCTACTATGGAAGGATCACCTCATCACCCAAAAAATATTCCACTGAACTAAGAATATAATATTCAAATCTACCTAATGAGCCACAACATACAAGTGTGTTTTGTATAATAAAAATAAAATTCTTTAAGTGCCTTCCATGTGCCAGGCACCATGTTAAGCACTGAGATCAGGGGAAATAACAATTATGCAAATAAAACATATATATATATACATATATATGTTTTATGTATACATAAAATAAATACAATACAAGGTCATGTTGGCATAGAGGAGGCACTGGTGGCAGTTATGGAAGGGGGTATGGTAGTGATCAGGAAGGGTTTCAGGGAGGAAATTAGAAAGGGAAGTCTTTAAGGTGTTGGATCTGAAAAGGAAGAATGTTCCAGGAAAAGGAGACAGCCTATGCAAAGGCTTAGACAATGGAGATGGAATGTCTTGTGTGAAAGACAGCAAATTCAGCCAGTTTGTGGTAATATAGCTTACATGCAGTAGAGTAATATTTACTAATTATTATCAAGTCTGGAAAGGTTGTTTGGACCATGATTGCAGATGACAAAAGATGGAGGATGATACTCACCGCCTGAGGTGGATAGATTTCAGAGCCTGGAGTTAAAAGATCTGTATTCAAATATGGCCTCAGACATTTACTAGCAGTGTGAGCCTGGGCAAGTCTTTTAACCTTTGTTTGTCTTAGTTTGCTTATCTGTAAAATGGAGATAATAGTAAGTACCAGAATTGTTATGAGGATTGAATAAGATAATATTTGCACATATTAGGAGCTTAACAACTGTTTGTTTTAGGAGCAGCTAGGTAGCATGGTGGATAGAGCACCAGGCTTGGAATTGGGGAAAAGCGAGTTTAAATTTGGCCTCAAAACACTTTCTAGCTGTGTGACCCTGAGCTAGTCACTTTAATCCTGATTACCTAGCCCTTAACTCTCTTTTATCTCAAAAGGGATACTAAGTGCTTATTTCCTGAAGAAATAGGTATAAAATGAAAAAATATGTGTATTTTGGGACATAGCAAATGTGGAGATTTGTTTTGATTAACTATGTATATTTGTTCAAGGGTTTTGTTCTCTTTTCAATAAAGGAGATGAAAGGTAAAGAAAACAGGTTTTTGTTAAATAAAAAACTAATTGAATGTAACATTGAATAAACTGATGTTGAATAAGAAAGAAAAATTGGAGTCAAACTATGAAGGGCCTTTAAATGTGTACAGGAGAGTTGGTATTTTATTCTAGAGACCATAGGGAGCCACTAGAGTTTTTTTGTTTGTTTGTTTGTTTTATATTTTTTTTATTTTAAACCCTTAACTTCTGTGTATTGACTTATAGGTGGAAGAGTGGTAAGGGTAGGCAATGGGGGTCAAGTGACTTGCCCAGGGTCACACAGCTGGGAAGTGTCTGAGGCCGGATTTGAACCTAGGACCTCCCATCTCTAGGCCTGGCTCTCAATCCACTGAGCTACCCAGCTGCCCCGTGTTTTTTAAACCAAAAGGAAACATATTCAGATCTGTGTTTTAGGAAAATCCCTTTGGCAGCTATGTGGAGGATAGAATTTAAAAAAAAAAAAAAAAAAAAAAGGAAGGAAGGAAGGCATGAGGCAGAGAACCCAGTGAGGAAACTGCTGTAAGAGTCAAGGTAAAATATGATAAGAGGTAGCAGTTAAAGAGTTGAAAGAAGAAGAAGGATGAGAGATATTGCAGAATTAGAATCATGGAAGGGTAAGAAGGTGGTTAGGAATATAGGTGAAAGGTGATGGGATATGGTTTTTAAAGGATGGTGTCACCCTCCACAGAAATAGAAAGTTTGAAAGAAGGATGGGTTTAATGGGAAACATAAGGAGTTTTGAAGATAGTAAACTTGAGATACCTATAGATAACCCAGTGGATAATGTCCAATAGGCCATTTGTGCTGTGCAACCAGAATTCAGTACCAAGACAAAGGCTGGATACATAGTTCTAGAGTCACCTGCTCTGATCCAGGGTCCAAACCATACCTCTGATACTTCCTACTTGTATGATCCGTGTAATTCAATAAATTACTCAAATATTCAATTTCTCATCTTTAAAATGGAGATAAATAAAACTTGTATTATCTTACTCAAAGGGTCATTGTAAAGCTTATAGGAAACAATGGAAGAAAAGGATTTTACAAACTTTAAGGTTTTGCAAATGATATATGTTATGATAAATTACTAAATTTGTTTCTACTCCAGATACATTTCTTTTTTTTCCCTAATTTTTAATTAGGCTTATTTTTTGCTTTCACTTAGTTTGAGATCATGATTGCTAACTCTTGCCTTTTTCACTTATTTTATTTTTGTCATGCAAAACACACTTCCATGGTCCTTGTTAAAGAGCAAACTCATTCATAACCAAAAACCCAAAGCAAAATCCTAAATACACTGATGTGAAAGACATCTCCAACAGTTCTTTCTCTGGAGGTGGACAGCATTCCCAGTCATAAGTCTTTCAGGATTGGCCCAGATCATTGCATTGCTGAGAGTAGCCAAGTGGTCACAGATAATCATCCAGATATATTTCTTTAGACTGCCTAAAACTATTCAACTTTGGGCATAGGCCCCCTGCTATTGGTTTTTTCCCCCAACAAGTATATTCCTAGATACCAGATCGTAAGTCATATTACAGCAAAATCCTGACTGGATCCCATCTGTACATTCCTGTTTTCCCAAGATTGTTTGGCATCATCATGGGAACAGGGGCAGATGTTCAGAGGTAAATCTTTTATTAGGCAAGGAAAGAACATATGTGAGAGAAATGGACACCATTTATTCAGGCGCTAAATACACTGCTCATAGCACATTTCTGTTGACTTGATAAAGCCCCCTTGGTTTGGTCTATCTAAAACCATCTTTGTCCAGCTGACTAAAGCCAAGCCCCATCTGTGCACTTTCTCTGATCTCTCTCCAACAGAATTTCAAGAAACAAAATAACCCAAAAACTGGTTCTGGAAAAAGATACAAACATTAAATAAAGAGTGGTCTCTCCTTTCATCGTCTTTTTTTTTTTAAAACCCTTACCTTGCATCTTCGAATCAACACTGTGCATTGGTTCCTAGGCAAAAGAGCAGTAAGGGCTGGGCAATGGGAGTTAAGTGACTCACCTAGGGTCACACAACTAGGGAGTGATTTGAACCTAGGACCTCCTGTCTTTAGGCCTGGCTCTCCATCCACTGAGCCACCCAGCTGCCCCACTTTCATGGTCTTAAAGTGACTTTTCTCTGAATTGTCACTATCTCTTCCCTGGCCAATAGATGAAAGGTGGCTCTTCCTGCTCTTTTTAGCACTCAATGAGATTTAAGGCTTCTTCCGATTGTCAGGTGGTCCTTTTTCAACTTTTGTGTAATCATAAAGCACCTGCTTTAAAAATGACAGCACTTTACCTTCATTACAATCATTCATTCATTCATTCAACATTTAACTGAACTTCGATTATAGGAAAAGCAGCAGTTTGGGAAACGGGAAGTGAAAACCAAGAGTGTCCCTCACAAATCTAAAAGGCATTCATTCAACAAATATTTCCTGGGCACGTACTCAGCACAAGGCATTGTGGTCCTAGAAGTCCAAAGAGTTAGCAAGACTTGGGAGAAGCAGCATTTGTTATGGCAAGTCGGAGAGGACAGCATCCAGTCTTAGACGTTACGGGGAAGGATGTGAGTGATGCATAGAAGGTCAGAAAGCCACACCTGTAACCCATCTATTCTGAGCCAGGGACTTTTTTTTTTTTTTAAAGTGCCGAGGGCCTAACCAAACGTTAGACTTTCCTGGAACTCCCTGGACCTGAGAGTTAGGGGAGAGGCATTCGTCTCCTGCCCCAACATCTGTAAGCTTTTTCCAGCGCCTCCCATTCCGCTAGTCCTCCACCAACAACAGGAGTCAAGTGAGGACAGCACCCGCCTAGAGCCTGGGGAGGGAATCTGGGGTGATGACTCCCCAGGAGAGGCAGAACGGTCCCCAGCCAGTGCCCTCAGCAGGAAGTCTGATTGGTTACACAAGTCCCTGAACGCTCGAACCCAGACACCCCACGTACTTTCAGGGGCAAAGATGAGGAAAACTTCCTATGTTGCCCGACCCATTTTTGTCCCTTTTTCTGTTAAAGGAAAGCATGGAGGAGAATAAGGAAAGAAGAAGAGTTAGGGGATAGGATGAGCAACGATGGAAGAGAGAAGTAATAAGAAATGGAAAGGGAGAAGAAGAGAAAAGGAGAGGGGGCAAGAGAGGAAGGAAAGAGAAAAATGGGGTAGAGAATAGGAAGAGAGGAGGGAAGGTGACTGGAAGAGGGGGAGAGAGAAGGAAAGAAAAGAGTTTTCGAAAAGAAAAGAAGGGGGAGAGGAAGTGGGGGAGGGGAGGAAAGAAAAGGCCAAAACGGGGCAGGTCCCTCTCTCTTTTTTCTCTCTCCCTTCTCCAAGAGAAAGAATAAGTTAAGAGGCCAAGGGGAGAGGGCTACTGCGGGAAAGAAAAAGTCTTGGTGCCAAGGTAGGAGCCACCGCACCACCCCAGCTACCTGCCAAAGTGTCCAACCCGGTCGAAGATCAACTCGAAGTTGCGCGAACTCATCTTGCCCCGGTACCGGCTCCAAGAGAGAGAGTGATCCAAAGGCGAGCAGCCTGGAGTGCGCTTGTCAGCCGCCTTCCCTCCTTATCCCGCCCAGCCCAGCCCAGCCAAGGGCGTCTCCCTAAGAGACCACCCCCGAACCTCCAACCCGACTCCGAGCATAAGCCCTTGGGCGTGCAGACGTAGTGACAGGCTGGCACCCAAGTCTGCTCGTCGCGCTCCGGGATCGCACCCTTCCCCCCCCTCCCCAGTATCGGGGGCCCTTGATCTCAGTGCCTGATTCTTCCCTTCCGAAGTTGGGCAAAGGACTGCGTGTGTGTGTTGGGGGAGGAGTGGGGAGGGGAGCGGGGCGAAGGAGGAGGGTGTTACTTTATCATCCATTTGCACCTGGGAGGCCAGGGTTGGGCAAGCTGGCTTGGGGCGAGGGTTGTACTACTGTACTTCTGGCTGCCGCCCCCGCTTACCCAACTAACTGTCCTTTGTTTCTCTCTTGCCTTGCATTTTTTGTGGTCTCCCTAATATCCTCTTTAGCGCCTCGCCTGTCTCTGCCTCCCGCTGCTGCACCCTCTCCCATCCCACTCTGCTGGCCAGCAGCTAGGTGGTGCCGTAGATTTAATGCTGGGCTTGAGTTCAAATCAGCCTCAGATATATACTAAGTTTTGTGACGATGGGCAGGTCATTTAACCTCCCCCGGCCTCATCAATAAAATGGGAATATTAAGAAAACTATCTTCCAGGGTTGTCTGAAGGGTCAGATGAAATAATTTTTGTGAAGTGCTTGCAAACTTCCAGTGAGGAGCAAGAAAAAGAAGGGAGTAGTAATGATTCACTGATTAGGGAAACTGAAGAAGCCATTTGTTAACCTGATAAAAACCAACCGAGAGGTCTGCTCTCTTCCTGCTTTATGGATCCAGAACATCCTAATTCTCAGCAAAAGAGATGATCCATGTAGACGCTTTCGAAGTGGAATCTAGAGACCCCAAACTTGTGGCTTAGTGAGATCTGGTGAACCCCAAGTTTTAGAAATAGCTTGTAGGCTGGAGACCCCCCAAAGCTTGTGCTTCCCTGTTCCCCTGAGAATCCACCCTGAAGGGAATCTCAGGCTAGTCTTAGCAGACTGAATAATGGACCCTAGCGTAAATGCTAAATATCCTTTCGTCTTAGGTCTTAGGTCGACTTCCCCATTGTATCAAAGACCCTTTCCCAGGAAGGCACACCTGGGCAGGAACCATCCTTTAGTATCCCTGGTAAGCAGCCCCTTCCCTTACACTCTAGCCTCTGGCTATGATTCCTTTCCCAAGCTTGATTGTAAATCCCATCCTTACCAGTATGTCAATCATCTTTCCCAGCACCTGGATCTTCCCAAATGGTATATAAGTTCCCCAATTTCCTTTGTTCCTGGGAGTGGTCATCTAGCGCTGTGTCACTCCCAGGGGGTCAGGGAGCAGAGCGAAGCAGTGTTCAATCCTCGGTGTTCAATCCTCGGACTCTGCATAAGAGGCCTAATCAGCCCTGTTCCCCCTTTCCCTTGATTAAAGAGTGGTTATGACTATTTAATAGTTCTGTGTTTTTCTAAGTTAAAACACAAAAGGCACTGCCAAAAGAAACCTAAAAAGTATCCCCAATGATTTAATAGTGTTGGCATGGGCTTTGAACCCCCAAAACTATAGAAGTGTTTCAGGCAATCTATAAGTAAGGAAATTCTTTTGCTCCCTTTTATCCTTGTGGCTCCAAACCCAAAACATCTGATAACTCCTATAAGATCCTGAGAGAATTATTCTCCTTGGATTGTCCTATAGATGGACAGAGAGATATACCTTCTTGATATCATCAAGTTGCATCTCAGACATCCATCTGTCCTCTAAACTATGAGGGGTGGTCTCCTTTGTCTTCAGGCAAACCTCCCCCCCTGCCCATGCCTCAGTGCATACCACTCTGGAGTCATATCTTCACCATGGAACAGAGTCACATCTTCACTGCTGTCGAGTATAACAGCCCCAGAATTGATGTCATCTGGGAACAGCTTTCCATCTATGCTGTTCCACGTAGGAGGCAGTCTTCCACCTATGCTGTCCTCCTAGCCAGATTCAACATTACCTTGTAAATTAATAAATTTCTCTTTTTATTTTTAAACTGTTTTGGAGTCTTGCATCTTTGCAAAAGGTACCCTTCCCGAACCCTGGGGCTTCACTTCAAGCCCCCCTCAACAGATTTGGGCAAAAAACTGAAGACCATAGAGGAATGGACTATTTCTCTTCATTATTGATAACTAAAGGCCAAGGAGGTTGGGGGGGGGGGGAGGGAATTAATTTGGGATATGAACAGCTGGCTAAGAAGGTGGTGCCAGAAAATGATATTGGGATTTCTAGATCATGGCTTACAATACAGTGTTGACAGATCCCTGAACAGAGATGGAGGATACCTATGAATATATTTGTTAAGACAATTTTGATTACAGAAAAATGAAAATTTTTTGCATAAACAAAAGCAATGAAGGTAAAATAAAAAAAAAAAGAAAAAGTTAGCTAGAAAAAATAAAGTTTGTTGCAGTTTCTCTGATAAAGGTTCTAATTCCAAGTTATATAAGGAACTGATTCAAATTGATAAGAATAAGACCCATTCGTGTATTAATAAATGGTTCAAACATGAACAGACAATTCTCAAAGGAAGAACTCTAAACTAACAACAACCACATAAAATGGTTTAAATTAAAGAAATGCAAATTAAAGCTACTCAGAAGTTCTACTCCATCCTCATCAGTGTGGCAAAGGTGACCCCCCCACACACAAAAACAAAGACAAATGTTGAATGAACTAAACAAGCACATCGATGCATTGTTATCAGATCTGTGGAAAATGGTCTGGCTTTGGAAAACATGTTAAAAATTGTTATTGTGTATAATTGAGAAAAATTAAATACTGTCAACTGTGTTTTGGGGAACCCCAGATTTGCCCCTGTCCCCAGAGAATTTGCCAGAGGGAAGTCCCAAATTCACATGTTTCAGACTGAACAATAGACCTACAGGTAGACCTGATCAGTTGTTAAGTCCCCCTTTTGTCCTAGTAGTTTCTCCCACTGTATCAAAGTCCTTAAAGAACTTAATGATTTTAGATAAGATTAGCAAGCCATCAAGTCTTAGGTATCCTTTTTGTCTTAGTAGTTTCTCCTATTGTATCAAAGTCCTCTCCCAGGTAGCCCAGTCCTTGGCTGGACCCTTTCCTTTTATATTCATTGTAAAACATCAGCTTCTCCTGGATATTCCTACCTTGGACTTCTCATTTCCTGGTAGTGGCAGTAAAGCCAATTGATCATTCTTCCCTGTCCTTAGTTCCTCAAAAGGTATATAAGATCCCCAAGTTCTACTATTCTTTAGAGAATCATCTTGTAGTGATTCTCACAGAGATACTGTTCCCAGCATCTCAGAGCCCTTGGCTCTGTGTGGTTTTTTGGCATTTGACCCTATGTGGCATCCAATTATTGAACACTATCTCTTTCCTGATTAAAAATGTGGTTTTGCTGACTACTTTAGTAGTTCTGTGTTTTTCCAAGTTGACAATGTTAAATAATTTTTTATATGATCTAACCTTTCTAAAAAGCTATTTGGAGCTATGGTCCAAAAAAAGCACTAAATTGTACATTTCCTTTGAACAAGCAATACCACTGTTAAGTCTATATCCCCAAAAAGATGAAAGGAAAAAAAGAAAAAAGCCCATATATACAAAAAATATTCATATTTGCTTTTTTGTGGTGGTAAAGAAGTAGAAATTAAGGGGTCATAAGAATGTAATAGAATATTATTGTATAATAAGTAATAATAGAAGGGACATCTTAAGACAAGGCTAAAAAGACTTTTATGAACTAATGAAGAGAGAAATAAGCAGAACCAAGGGAATAATTTATACAACAACAACCACATTGTAAACACAGTTTTGAAAAACTTGATAGCTCAGATCAACAAAATGACAAATCACAATTCTAGAGGAGCTACACTAAAACGTGTTGCCCATTTCCTAACAGAAAGCTGATTTAAAAAAAAAAAAAAAAGACTTAATGGATATATGTGTTGTGTGAAAGGGAATTCTTTATTCCCTTTGTCTATTTTGAATTAATCAACCAAAAACTTAAACACCCCTACTTAACACTAAGTAAAGGGGTTCACAAGTCACTTACTTGAAGAGCCCCACCTTTTTAACTCAATCAATCCTTTGATAAGAATTTATACCTTCAGAGGATGAGAGATGGATGCCCCCTGGACAGTGCTAGGCAATTTGGAAGCTGTGATTGACCCCTGTAATGTGGAGGAAGGGATAGGAAATGACATAGAAAAAGAACTATAAAAAAGTCCTGAAATTCCTGTCCAATGGGGTCTTCGGCTTGAGTCTTCAGTTTGGATCTTTGGCTGGTGACCTCTTGGAGGTGTCTTTGGTTTTGGGGACTGCTCCTTTGATCTTCAGCTTGGATCTTCTCCTGGTGAATCAGCTTGGACTGGGACTTTGGTTCTTGGACTGCTTCTGGAAGGACTGCTCCTAGATCTTCTCCTTTGGAGTCCATATTGGGTGAGTGAGTAGCTGGCCTTCCTTTCCTGGCTTCTAGAGAGACTAGTTCCAGAGAGGCCTTCCCCTCTTGGAGAAGGCCACAAATGGAACACTGGGTCCTCTGCTCGAAGGTTAACAAGCCCTGCTGGGCTGAGCTAGGCAACAGAGCAACATTTAGTGTGGTAGGCTAGACATCTTCTCTACCCTCTTCTTACATTTCTCTACTTTCACTCTTTCCACCTCTTTGTAAATAAAGCTACTAAAAGTCATTTTGGCTTGAGCTATAATATTTTTAAATCATCATACACAATATTAATTTAGAATTCTCATATATTTAGTCAAACCCTTAATTAAATTCCTTACAGTTGTCAATTTGAAATCTGGAGACCCCAAGTCTGCCCCTGACCCCTGAGAACTCAACCCAAGGGAAGTCCCAGACTCACCCATTTCAGACTGAACAATAGACCTACAGGTAGACCTGATCAGTTGTTAAGTCCCCCTTTTGTCCTAGTAGTTTCTCCCACTGTATCAAAGTCCTCTCCCAGGTAACCCAACCCTGGCTGGACCCTTCCCCTTTGTATCCATTGTAAAGCATCAAGCGCTCCCTGATAATCCTGTCTTGGACTTCTTATTTCCTGGTAGCCATGGTAATGCCAATCAATCATACTTCCCTGTCCTTAGTAATGTGAGTACAACCCATGAGGAAATTTGTTTTGTCTGACTATTCATATCTGTCACAAGTGTTTTTCTTTCCCTTTTTCAAATAGGTGGGAGAGTTAGGGAAAGAAAAGCTATATTTTTGTTAACTGAAATTAAATTTTTAAAAATAACACTACTATTTTTACACCTCACAGATCAAAGAAAGAGCAAAAGGATCCATATGCACAAAAATATTTATAACGACTCTTTTCGTGATGGCAAATAAATGGAAACTAAGGTCCATCAATGGGGGAATGGCTGAACAAATTGTGGTCTATTAATATGATGTCATATTATTGTGCTTTAAGAAATGATGAAAGACATAGTTTCAGAGAAATCTAGGAAAATTTATATCAAGTGAAGCATGCCAAAGTGAGCAAACCTGGAGAACAATTTATGCCATAACCATAACTGTAAAGACAAAGAACTTTGAAGGACTTATGAACTCTGATCACTGTAGTGACCAATTAAAATTCCATAGGACTCATGATGAAGTATATACTACCTCTCTCCTGGCAGAGAAACACTGGACACAGGATACGAGATGAGACACAGTTTTGGATATGGCCAATGCAGGAAATTATTTCACTTGAGGATGCATATTTGTTACAAGATTTTTGTTTTCCAGTGATAGAGTAACAGAGGAGAGCAGTTGGGAGAGAGAAGAAATAAATTCTTGTTCATATTTTTTAAAGTTCTTTCATGTATTTTCTGGACATTTTGCAAACATAAACACTAACAAGAGATGGCTAAAGTAGAGAACTTCCTGTATACATTACTGAGATTAGATAGTATAGCCTCAAAGAAGGAATAACAACTGGAATATCTAGAAATTCACAGGGGTTAAAATCCAAGAAAAGAGCCAATGTTACAACCCATAATACAATGGCATTAAGTTCAGGCAATAAGCAAGAACTAAAGATCCTCATACAAGGAAGGCAAATTTGATCTCATAAGAATTGCTGAGATATAATGAAGTGAATCCCATGACTTGATTATAGCTTTGGATACATGTGCCTTATTTAAAAGAAAAGATAGACTGAGGAGAAAAAAATGGGGACAGCGGAAGTGGATGAATGGAAATTAAGAAGATATACTCATATGAAGAAAACTAAGAACCTGAGCAGGGAAGCATGAAGAGTGGATATTTGGGTGAAAGTTAAAGACAGAGAAATAAAAGGAATTTTGCTGTTGGAATCTACCACAGAGCTCCTAGATAGAAAGAAACAGATGGAGAATTTGGGAATGATCACAGATCTGGAAGAAACACATGATATATGGAAAGATTTCAATTATCCACATATTTGCTAGAGTGCTTTCTCCTCCATCAAAAGCAAGAGTTATTTCTTTTTTTTTTTTAATTTATTTTTATTTTTTTTTAAACCCTTGTACTTCGGTGTATTGTCTCATAGGTGGAAGAGTGGTAAGGGTGGGCAATGGGGGTCAAGTGACTTGCCCAGGGTCACACAGCTGGGAAGTGGCTGAGGCCGGGTTTGAATCCAGGACCTCCCATCTCTAGGCCTGACTCTCACTCCACTGAGCTACCCAGCTGCCCCAAGAGTTATTTCTTGACCTGCTTTATTGATAATTTCATCATTTAAAAGGTGGCAAAAGTGGGGTAGCTGGGTTGCACAGTGGATAGAGTACTGGGCTTGGAGCCAGGAAGACCTGAGTTCAAATCTCAGCTTTAGCCATGTATTAGCTATATGACCCTGGGCAAGTCACTCAACCCTGTTTACCTCCAAAAAAAAGTAGCTTCTTCTCACTTGGGGCAGCTAGGTGGCTCAGTGGATTGAGAGCCAGACCCAGAGATAAGAGGTCCTGGTTTCAAATCTGGCCTCAGACACTTCCTAGCTGTGTGACCCTGGGCAAGTCACTTAACCTCCAATAGCACTCTTCTGCCTTGGAACCAATATTTAGTATCAATTCTAAGATAGAAAGCAATGGGAGAGAGAGAGAGAGAGAGAGAGAGAGAGAGAGAGAGAGAGAGAGAGAGAGAGACAGAGACAGAGACAGAGACAGAGAGACAGAGACAGAGACAGAGAGAGAGAAACCATTAGGGGAAATTGTACCTGAATGTCATTCCCTCTAACAGAGCTAGCACTGAAAGGGGAACTTTGCAGAAAGTGACCACTCTGTCCTAGAATTTATGATAAAAATGAACAGGATACCTGGGCTCAGATGGAAGATAAATATGATACCAAAGACTAAAATGCTTTAGGTGGATTCAGCTTAAGAGGATGGGAGAGGCTTAAGAATAAAATTCTATATAAATAAATTTCTGAAGACACAAAAGCAAATAATTCCAAGGAGGAATAAAAATAGGCCTTGCATGGAGAAAAAAGTGAATGCACAAGAAATTTACCAACTTACTTAGATTTAAGACAGATTATAAAGAAGTTGGAAAGTCTAGATCTCCTGATTGATGTCTGGGTCCACTGAGCTATTTTGCTACCTCCATCTCATTATTCTTGAGGAGAAAAATAGAAAATTATAAATTTGACAATAATAAAATCACATGAACTGTTGGCTGATCAGACTCAAAAATTAGTTGTTAGGGGGCAGCTGGTGGCTCAGTGGATTGAGAGCCAGGCCTAGAGACTGGAGGTCCTAGGTTCAAGTCCAGCCTCTGACACTTCCAGCTGTGTGACCTTGGGCAAGTCACTTGACCCCTATTGCCCACCCTTACCACTCCTGGGCCAAGGACCATCCCTAGCCCGGATGAAAAAGGAGGAGGGTTGGGCGTGGGGCTAGCAACCCCACCCTGTAAAAACTACATCTGCTAAAGAAACTGCAACCTAAAGTAGGGGCAGCTGGGCTAGCTCAGTGGATTGAGAGCCAGGCCTAGAGACAAAAGGTCCTAGGTTCAAATCTGGGCTCAGACACTTCCCAGCTGGGTGACCCTGAGCGACAGTGTGACCCATTGCCTACTGGTTGTGGCCCTATGCTCCTAGAATGGAGTCCCAGGATAAATTAAAAAAAAAAAAATTAGTTGTTAATGAGTCATTGTCAATGTGACAAGAGGTGTCCAGGGGAGTGTTCTGTAATATTTTTATGAATGACTTGGACAAGCCATAGATGGTATGTTATATTTGCAAAAGACACAAAGTTGGGAGGGATAACTAACATACTAGACAATTGTCAGGATCCAAAAGGATTTGATAAACAAGAGCATCAGGCTGAATCTTAAGTTCAGTAGTATGCATAAATAGATGCATATATACACACATATATACATACATAAATGAATGAATGAATGAATGAATGAATAAAAAATAAATAAAAAGTCTTATGCTTAGATATATCAAAAAATATAAAATGAAAGAGATATAGCTAGGCAGCAAGTACTCTGAAAAATATCTGAGAGGTTTGGTGATGGGCAACTTCAATATAAATTATGTAAATTATGTATACAATTAGCAGTGTGATATGGCAGCCACAAAAGCTAATGTGATCTTGGACTACATTAAGAGTGGAGAAGCTTCCAGAAATAGGGAGGTGATCGTACTCTGCACTCATCTGTAACGTTGTGTTCATTTCATGGACAACAGTTTAAGGACGCCAATAAGTTATAGATTGTCCAGAGAAAGGTGGCCAAGTTGCTGAAGGGCCTTGATTTCATAACATGAAGTTTGGATACAGAAATGGGGCATGTTTAGTCTAGAGCAGGGGTTTGCAACTCTAGAGCCCTATCTGGCTCTTTTGAGGGCCAGATATGGCTCTTTCTGCAGGAGCCATAAAGTCCATTTTTTTTCAGGCGCTGTTACAGGAGCGGCACTGTGAGCACTGACAGACGAACTGCGGCACAGTAACTAACAGTTTACGCATGACATCATGCGTCACGTGTCACGTACCTTTCAGTACCGCGACTATCTTCTAAGCTAGAAGGCTCCCTCATTGATATTGCCGCGCAAGATGAATCCTGGTCTTTAGTTCGGCTTGGTAGGTGTGCTGTGTGTTCCTCCTCCTGCCCTCCTTTTACTCTTTCCACACCAGTTACTGACATCTTGGGGTTCTGTATAGTGATTGATCACTTTTGTCTACATTCTCTACCCCTCTGCCTCTGATTTACATGGCTTTATCTCAGTGCATATATACATTTACAATCCTGTCTCACTTTTTTTTAACTGTTCTGCTGCTATATTTATTTTTCAGTGAGGACATTGCCTTGTTTGTTACCCCTCTGCCTCTGATTTACATGGCTTTATCTCAGTGTATTTATACATTTGCAATCCATCCCTGCAACTGTCTCACTTGTTTTACCTATTCTGCTGCTATATTGATTTTTCAGTGAGGACACTGCCTTGTTTGTTACCTCTTTTCATGGGGTCTGCACTCCCTATTTGTGGGACTGTTATTGTTTTTAACTTTTCTACCTGCTCTTAAAGGGGAACTATAGTCAGATTACATCTTTACATATGCTTCATTAGTGAGAAGCATTTCACCCCAGTAATTGTTTCATTTGATACAGAATGATTGAGTAGGCAGCACTGATAAACACCTGTACCAGGAAATGTGTGTGATGTGTCCTGGCCAGTTTTCCATGAAAAGGTACCCTCCTCCCCCACTACTTACTAATGCCTGCACACAAGTCATGTTATTTTCTGTAATCTCCTGATCTCCTATTTAATTTATGTGGCCAAATGGCTTAACCAGCAGGCCGGCAGCTTTTTCTTCTCCTGTTGTCTGATTTGAGAGAGGAAGAGGAAAAAGTATTCTTCCCTGAATTTTTCTCTCTTTATTTCAGCAATTTTCTTAGTGTAAAGGAGTTTTATATGTATGTGTGCAGTTATATCAGTACTATAGTGCCCCATTAAGTCTTGTTTTTTGATTAATAAAATAGCTTGAATTGGATGTTTTTCTTTCTTTTTGTTTTCACAGCTGGAGAAGGGGACAGGCCTTTGCTGGTATTTATCTTCAAATTTTCTAATTAAACTGAACTGCACTTTCCTTCCTTTTAATAAAATAGTCAGCTAACTAATTACAGAAACCCTTTTATTGAAGAAGTTGGCTAAAAGAAGAAGAGGAGTATTAAAGGATGACAAGTATTGTACTTTTCAGCAGAAATGGACAGAGGAGTTCGCCTTTGTGGAGAGAGCAGGTTCTGCAGTGTGTCTAATATGCAATGAACAAATTTCATCGATGAAATGGTCAAATATAAAACGACACTTAACTTACACCATACTACATTTGCATTGAAATATCCTTCGGGGGACAGCAGGAAGAAAGCATTTGAAGAGCTACTGTTCAGAGTACAAGCTAGTCAGCAGCAACTCCATGTTTGGACCCAACAAGGTGACTGGAATTTGGCTAGCTTTGCTGCTACTTTAGCAATTGTGAGAAACGGAAAGCCATTCACAGATGGGGAGAATGCCAAAACATTCATGCTTGATGTTGCCAATGAACTTTTTGATGACTTTTCAGATAAAGACAAGATAATCAAACGAATAAAAGGCATGCCTCTGTCCGCAAAAACTGTTCACAATCGTATGATAATGATGGCAAATCAAATTGAGGAAACACAACTGAAGGACATAAATGCAGCACTATTCTTTTCTCTCACTGTGGATGAGTCAACAGACATAAGCCATTTATCCCAGTTCAGTGTGATTGCAAGGTATGTTGTCGGTGACACATGTAAGGAAAGTCTTGCTGTTTTGCCTTTGAAAGGGACAACAAGAGGGAAGGATTTATTCAAGTCTTTCACTGAGCTTGCTAATGAAAAAATCTACCGATGTATAAACTTATTTCAGTGTGTACTGATGGTGCTCTGTGCATGGTGGGGAAAAACAGAGGATTCGTAGCGCTTCTTCATAAACATGAAAAGAGACCCATCCTAAGTTTTCATTGCATCCTACATCAGGAGGTGCTTTGTGCTCAGATGTGTGGGGAATAGCTTGGTGAGGTGATGTCGCTGGTCATTCAGGTGATCGATTTTATTGTTACCCAAGCTTTAAATGATCGCCAGTTTAAAACACTGCTGGAAGAAGTTGGGAATAATCCTGGTCTTCTTCTGCACAGCAATGTGCATTGATTGTCAAGAGGGAAGGTGCTCAACTGTTTTGCAGCTTGCCTGAGAGAAATCCAGACTTGTCTTGAAATGAAAAATGTCAAGCATCCTGAGTTAGCCAACACTGAGTGGCTCCTAAAGTTCTACTATCTTGTAGACATAACTCAACATCTGAACCAGCTCAGTGTAAAAATGTGAGGCATTGGAAATACAGTCTTATCCCTTCAACAAGCAGTGTTTGCATTTGAAAATAAGCTAGATCTTTTCATCTCTGACATTGAAACAGGTCGTTTACTACACTTTGAAAAACTGGGATAGTTTAAAGATGCATGCACAACAAGTGACCCTGCTCAACATCTTGATCTTCAGCAGTTAGCAGGCTTCACATCTAATCTCCTGCAGTCATTCAAAGCGTGCTTTGGAGAATTTCATGAGCGCACTCATCTTTTTAAGTTCATAACCCATCCACACAAGTGTGCAGTGGACAGTGCTGACCTGAGTTACATCCCTGGTGTCTCCATCAGAGATTTTGAGCTCCAAGCTGCTGATCTGAAGACCTCAGACATGTGGGTGAATAAGTTCAAGTCACTGAATAAAGATTTGGAAAGACTTGCACAACAGCAAGCAGAGTTGGCGAGCAATCACAAGTGGGGAGAAATGAAAAATCTTCAACCCACGGATCAGCTGATTGTCAAAACTTGGAACACCCTTCCTGTCACATAACACACACTGAAGTGTGTGAGTATTGCTGTACTGACAGTGTTTGGCTCTACAAATGCATGTGAGCAGTCTTTCTCACATCTAAAGAACATTAAGACCAACCTAAGATCACGTTTAACAGATGGAAGTCTCAATGCCTGCATGAAGCTTAACCTTACCACATATCAGCCAGACTACAAATCCATCAGCAAAACCATGCAGCACCAGAAGTCACATTAATGGTAAGAAGTATTTTATTCATCATTGGTTAGCACATAATAACGTTATTAAAAATAGTTCAGAGACTTATTGTACTTTAAAAGTGTTGTTCTTACATAAAATGCACATATTTACTTGTATTCGATGTTAAACATATTGTATGGCTCTCACAAAATTACATTTTAAAAAATGTGGCGTTTATGGCTCTCACGGCCAAAAAGGTTGCAGACCCCTGGTCTAGAGAAAAGAAGACATGAGAGACATGAGAGCTGTGTTCAAGTATTTCAAGGCCTGTCATTCAAAGGTATTAGATTTGTTCTTTCTGTTCCTGAAGGGCAGGGGCTATAGATAGAAGGTACAAAGATGCAGATTTAGGCTTGATATGTCCTGACAATCAAAGCTGTCAGGTATGTCACAACCCTTTGTTGTAACACTGCCTAGCCCTTACCCATCTTCTGCCTTGGAACCAATACTTGGTAGTGATTCTAAGATTCAAGGTAAAGGCTTTAAAAAAATAATTAAAGCTGTCCAAAAATGAGATGGCTTATCCCAAGAAGTGATGAGATCCCCCTCCTTTGAGTCTTCAAGCCTACAGAAAAACCATTTGTTGGATAAGTTATAATGCAGATTCCTTTCATGTACAGATCTGACTAGACAGCCAACAAGATCCCTTCCACCTCTCAAATTCTGTGATTCTATAACTCAAAATTACCATATGGTAACAAAACTGCTGCTTCCTTGAACTGAATCTTCACCTATTAGCATTCTACCTTTCCTTCAAAGGCCAATAAAATGTCCTCTCCTCTGTAACCTTTCCTAACCACCCCCCAATTTTAATTCAACAAACAATTATTAAGAACCTACTGTGTGCAAGAAGAGCTGAGGGAACAATAAAAATAAGAGCTATCCTGAAATAATCAACCATCAATATCACAAAATTACAAAAGGAAAAATACATGGCCCCAAAAGAGATGTAAGAAGATGCTCCCCTTCATTTTTGAGGGTATGAGAGATCAATGGAGTTGAAATATTAAATATAATTTCAGATTTGATCAATGTGTTGTTCACTTTTGCAGATAGCTTTTTTCTCTTCCTTTTATTTTTTCTTTTAAAAATCTTTGTTATATGGAATGACTTTTTGGGAGAGGGATGGGGTTTGGATGAGATTTTGACAATGTAAAAGAAGATTAAAACTCTTTCAAAAGGAAAGCAGGGGAAGGGTACAATAATACCATATGTACACAAGAAATAAGTACTAAATATAAACTGAATAAAGGGATACAGATGAATTTTAAGAGTGAAACAGTACCAACTACTAGGGGATAAGAAATGGCTTGATATAGAAGCTGGCACTTGTGCAAAGATTAAATTTTAAGAAGTGGAAGTGAGGAAGATATGTATTTCAGATATGGCGAGGAGGAAATACTTATACAAAGATATGGAGGCCAAAGATGAAATGTTTTCTAAGGGGAACTAGTAGCAAGTCAGTTCAACTGGAGGCATCATTGCCTAAAGGCAAATATTATGAAATAACTGAAAAGGAAGATGGACTCCAAATTGTGAATGACTTTAAAAGATGAAGTGAGGAATCTCTGTTTCATTCTAGATACAAAAGAAAGATATTGAAGATTAATGTGTGTGTATAACAGAGGAGGATACAACGTGGTCAGATAGCTGTGTTTTAGGAATGTGGATTTGACATCCATGTGGAAGGTGGATTGGAGGTGAGAGGCTGAAGGACCAATTTGGAAACCATTGCAGTACTCAGAAGAGAGGTAATAATGACCTGAACCAGAGTAGAGGCTATCTGAATGAAGAGGAGGGGATAGATTCCAGAGATGATGTGGGAGTAAGATTGACAAGACAATTAACAAATGAACATGGTGGAGAAGGAAGAGAATAGCTTCAAAGTTGTGAATCTGAATAAGTAGAAAGAAAAATGATTATGTCATAAATAGAAATAGGGAAGTCTGGAGAAAGGATATGCTTTGTGGAAAATAAAATATGTTCTTTTTTAGACATGTTGAATTTGAGATACCTCCTGACATCCAAATGGAGAAAAATAGTAGACAACTGGTAATTTGGGAATGGAGTTCAGGACTGAAATTAGGGATAGATATGTAAAATGAGAAGTTTGCATGGTGATAATAACTGAACCCAACATGAAAGATAAGATCATCAGGAGAGAAAGATTAATGACTTTTTAAAACTCCTTTCCATAAATATTGTCATTAAAATAATTTAATCACTCCCTGCACAATATCCACTATAAATTTATAGTATATGTGGTATTGTGATGATAATATATGGGAGTATGTGTCTTATTACACCTACTAAATTATCAATTGTTTGAGGACAAGGTATATTTTGGTTTCTATATCCCAATTGTAGGATTTAAATTAATGTTTAATACTTCAAGTATTAATTTCATAAAGTTTATTATCTGACAAAATAGAACCACATGATTAAGTTTGTTCTACCTGCTCAAAAATCCTTGCTCCACCAAAGCTTCAACAGGAAGGAAAGGGATGAGACATGGAACTCCACCCAATTTATATCCTGTCTACATAGGCACATAACAACAGGAAGTGAGTAGGGTGCTGGGAATTGTAGTTTTGCTAGGAATTGTAGTTTTGCTGGGGATTAGAGTTCTTAGGGTAATAGATTCTAATTTCACAATCCCCCCTGGGATCCTTTGGGAGACTAGTATCCTGAATGGATCATGTAAACATAACCAACTTATAAATTACAATAATTTGGGGATAAAAGGGAAAGAAAACAAAAGCAATGATTTGTAGGTGATTGACAAAAAGCCAATTGGGGGCAGTCCCCTTTGGCATAAGAGTATATATACAAAATAAATGTGTTACAACCCCCCACAGTTCAATCAATTATGCTCTAGGGTTCATTCTGGGTCTTCTGATGATTCATGGTACCTTCTTCAAACAATTCATCTTCTAGATTCAAAGAGTTATCAAGTTCCTTTTCCTGAAATGTTTCTTTCTTAAAAGAATTTTTAGTTTTATGGCAATCCCCCCTAAGGAGTGTGTTGCAATCCCTATGACAATTACACAATACTCCCTGAGGAGGGTGTTGATCAACACTTGGATCCACTCAGGTAGCCACTGAAGCTCATGGCTTTCAATCTTGGCTGAAATGCTCCCTCTTGGGAGCCATTTAGGGGTACCATGCCCCTTAGGAAAACTTTATTAGACTATAACCTATCATGGGATTACCAACTCCTTGTGTCTGCTCCCTCCTTTGGCATGAGACTGTAACAGCACTAAAAGGCATGTCTTTCCTATGTCTCATCCATTTTAATGTGGAGGGGAGGAGTAGTGCTCTTATAGCACTTCACTTCAGCTACTAAATGGACCCTTACCTCTTGCTATGAACAACTCAAAGACACTTTTACAGTGGTATCTTCTCCAGTCCAGTCATAGGAGAAAGGTGCAAATAAAGACAGTGATAGCTAATTGTCAAAACACAATAACTTAAAGTGACATAGTGTAAAAGAACTTAACAAACAAAATAAATCTTAAAACAAGCAATCAGCAAATACAATAAGCATGGTAGGATACAGTCACTGAATTCAAGAGTTCTTTTTTCAAGAGATCCATTTTTCCTGCCCAAACCCAGCCCAGCGGGTGATCCCTTCCCCTACTAAACCCCTGCTGGGCTGCTAGATCTAAATCCCCCCCAACCCCAGCCTAAGAGCCTAAACCCTAATGCCCCTTACCTCTGCCGCACTAAAACCCAGCAAGGGGTCTCACTGGAAAATCCAGCAGGGTTGGGAAAAAAAAAAACAGACTCTTCCCCTACACTTCCCCTGCCCAGCACCTGTGCCTCAGCAGGGGATCCAAATCCATCAACTAAGCCCCAATCCCTCACCCAACCCAGGAACTTAGCCAGCCAGCAAAAACCCTGGTCCCCTAGGAAAAACCCAGCCAGCAGCAAAAGACCCAGCAGGGGGTCTGCCAGGGGCGGGAAAGCAAGATCTGCCCCCAGCAGTCTGCTGGTAGGAAAACCTAGATCCCTCTCTACCTTCTACACCCCTACTAGCTTCAATCTCTGCCTTTGGAGAGATTTTGCCTTTTAAAAGGCAATACTAAAATCCCTAACATTTAAAAACCCCACTTACCTTGCTTATCAGCCTGACAGCTGTCATTGGGCTTTCCTCCATTTCACTGCTTCCCCACCTTTCTCCTTAGCTGCAGTACTACCTTGGCCACTAGAGGCCAGCACTGAGCACGAAGTGTGCTCCCCGCTCCCTTTTTTCTGCTAAGCTGCAGTGCTACCTTTCTGCCATTGGAGGGCAGAACCAAGGATAGCTCCAACAGTGCTACTTTTCTGTCATTGGAGGGCAGCACCAAGGACAGCACTGATAATACATTAAAATAATAATAATAATTTTTCAAATAAATAATTAAAAACAAACAAATAAATACATAAATAAGAACAAACAGTTAAATATAAAAAAATTAGAATTAAAACAAATGGAATAAATACTAAAGGCTAGCTAATTAAATAAACAAATAGAAGCCTCCCAACATGTTTGCTTCTATACAGGAAAATCTTTTGGCTTTTGCCAAATTGGACTGCCTCCTCCTTCTAATGTTGCTAGGGAATCTTGTTTTCTTAATTTTCAATATGATGATGCAAAAGGCTGCAAATAGGAAAATGTAAGCCCAGATCCAAGCAGCAGTACAAATCCAATTGGACAATTTCAAATGTGCTATGCACAACGCACTAGAAAAGGAGGATCCAATTCAAAAATCTGATTCCGAATTTTACGAGGTTGTTCCTGAAACACTCAGAGAGGAAAGTCCTATTTCTCTTATTTCTTCTGAAATAGAGAAAAAGACAGCTGTAACAAAACTCCTCTCTCATCTTGTGCATCTCCTGACCAACTCTCCCTCCCCTCTTCCTTCTCCTGACACTTCGTCCTCTCCTATCCCTTCTCCCAACCCACAACCAACCCCAGTCTAGACCATACCAGTTCCTACCAATACTGCTGAGACATACACACAAACAACTCAAAAGACACATAGTGTCACGGTAAGCACGAAAACACCTAAAAAGATCTGTTCTGCCTCGGTAAACACCAAAATGACTAAAAAGAAACCAAAACCACACTATGATTCTGATTCTGATTCTAATTTTTATTCCTGTGATGGCCTTTTCCCCTTAAGGAGAGTGCCTACATTAGACAGATCTGGGGATATGATAAATTTAACACACCATACTCCATTCACTCCTCAAGATATCAAAGAATTTTAAAAAGATGTTCTAAATTATAATGATGAACCCATAGCTATAATGAAAAGGATGGAAGATATATTTTTCCAATACAATCCTTCCTATGAGGATGTGGAAAAATTACTCAATATCTTCCTGACAGAGAGAGAGAGAAACAAAATCATCTCTCATGTAAATAAGGCCCAAGGACGAAATGCAGCACACTGGTCACATGAGGAACCGAAATGGAATTATAATGACTCAGAGGCACATTTGCAGTTAAATAATGCTAGGGCTGCAATATTAAAAGCAATGAAAGAATGTGCAGAATGTCCAGACAACTGGAACAAATGTGATTGCCTAATGCAAAATGATGATGAAATTCCCTCTCAGTTTATGGACAGGCTTATTGAATTGGGAGCTAGATATTTGGACTTGGATTTATCAGTGGAGCAAGGCATAGGACAAATAAGGCAACAGTTTGTAAACAATTCCAGCAGAGTGGTCCAGGATTACTTTAAGATGCATTGTCCCAAATAGCCAAAAATGGATCTGGATGAATTAAGGAAAATAACTGTGTATGTCACTAAAGGACATGAAGAAACAAAGGTACAAACTAATGACCTTTTAGATACCATACAAAAAGAACTGAAATCATTATGAAATAAAATAGAAAAGCAGGAAAGAGGGCATGATAATACATTAACACCATTTGCCCCTCTCCGAGAGTCTAATTATCAATCTCTGACCTGCCACTTCTGTAACAAGAAGGGCCACTTAATGATGAATTGCCGGAATTTGTTATGGATAATTAGGAATAATAATAACAACTACAGAAACAATACTAATTTCAGAAACAATAATTATAGGAATCACAATTTCATGACTGATAACTATAGGAACTGGAATTTCAGGACTGATAATCAGGCAGATAATCCACAACAAATGACCCCACAAAAATATCTCCAAAGTGGAGCTTGTCCACACACTAATCAGGGTGCCTCTGCTCCTCCACGTGGGGCAGAAGGAGGTGCCTCTTAAATTCTATTAAACTCTATTGCTTTTGTTGTTTTGTTGCTATTAACCCTTTTCAGTTTTGTCACCCTTTAAAAATAGCAAAAGAAGAAAAAAGAATTTTGAATACAGTGACTTGTCTACCCCCTTAAATTTATTTGTGCCATCCTATATTTGACATGTGCCTTTGTACTGATAATTTGACAGACTTGATAATTTGGAAGTCTTGTATTTTGTGTATTTGAAAGATTTGAACATATATTACCTGTATTAGGAAACCTGTATTTTATTGAGTTCTTTTTGTGAAATTTGTGTAATTTCTTAAATTTCTTAAATGTATTATTGCATTTATAACTCCATTGTTTTACCTCATTTGCACTCACACTATGGATCATGGCTAAGCTAAGAGGAAATGCATCTAAATTCTTGGGTAAGAGCCTTTATATTCTACCCCTCCTTAAGTGACATGAATTGCAATATACACATACATATATTTATATTTTTTCTCTCATTGTCACTGATTATAGGATATATATGTGTCTGGAAATTTTAGCATATATTTTATAATGTACAATTTTTGTATTTGTCCTAAGCACATGTCATTTATCTAAATTGAACAAGTATTTGATTATTAGATTAGTGTAGGTTTAGTATATCCATTTGTTCTAACTGTAATTGCCTGCCCAAAAGCCTTAGACTATTGAAACTGCCATTGGTATTTTGCTATTATGGGACTTAGTACTTATGTCTGATTCAATGAAATGTCTGAATCAACGAAATGGGATCAACAAAGGAGTACAGATTTCATCAATATAGTGCCAAAGAAGCACATACCTGCATGATGCCAAAAGAGCACACAGGTCAAACAGAGAAACCAATCCTACTAAGATTGCTAAGACTTCTATGCCAATAAAAAAGACTTGAACCTAGTGTGAGCATCGAGGTTGTGATGCTTAATATATGTTAAGATGTAGGACTCTTCGAACCACACTTTTTGTGAAAATTTATATCAAGTACCTAACAACTGGCTGTTCTGGCTCCATATTATATCCCTGAAAAGAAATGACGAAAGAAGAAAAGAAGAAATGATGTAACATCAGACCAATAAATATAAATCTAGTCTTTTTTCCTAACTTTCTTACTATGGTGGTTGACTATGGTACTGACTGCTAAGTGGGTAAGTGCATGATACTGGACATGGATTACTTTAATTGGACATTATTCAAAGACCTAGTGTGATTTTCTACTTTTTTCTTATCTAGAATTTTTTCCAAATGAAATTTTAGGATTGGATGTTTAAAATTTTTCATCTACTACTTATTTGGCTTTTTTGTGCTAAATTTTCTGATGAATTTGATTGGCAGTGATTCATATGCCTCACACCTCAGCCATGTTTTCCCTGTGCAATTTCATTGTTTCTTTCTATCCTCCTCAGGGGGGAATATGTTTTTATTTCATATGGAAAATTTAGATTGTTTTAGAAAAGAATTTTACTGCTTCCTGGAATCGAAATGGAGATGCCCATGAAGACCACATGGAGAAAGAATGATCCTAAGAGAGCAACCAGATGAGAAAAATTTTGAACTTTGGTGGGTTTTAAATTCATTTGTCTGGTTTTAAAATTAATTTGTTTTGTTAAATTCATCTGTTTTGTTTAAATGAATTTGTTTTATGTATGTATCTATTTTGTTGTGAAAAAAGGGGACTGTCCCCTGAATATTTTTGTAAAAGAAGCACCATTTGATTTCTTTATATTATAAAAATTGTTACCTTTCTCCCCTTGTATTGATGTATATACCCTTTATTTATTGTGATTGTAAATTTATTTATGTTTGTTATGATCCATTGGGGAGATTGGTCTCCCAAAGGATCACAGAGGGGAATGTGTCATTTGAAATTATTGTAAGCCCTGGAAGACTATGTCTCCCAGGACTCTCTCTGCTACAACTTCCCCTGATACCTCCTACTTCCTTTGGGGGAGGTGTTAGGGAAAGTATAAAAGGGAAAGTTTGGTGCCTTTTCTCTCTCAACCTTGGAGGCTGGCTGGGCTCTCCCTACTCTGAGACCTTGATCTCTCTCTTGGCGCCTTTTTCCCTTTCTTCCTACCTCCTAGTTTTCCCTAGACCTTTCCCTTTCTAATTAAAATAAAACCTGCTATTCAAACCCTAAAGTTGCTCTCTGATAATTTCATTAGGGGCTCTGATCAATTTCCCCTTGCAGGGCTGGGACTACTACCTTCCTTTCCCTTCCTCTACCTTCCTCTCTCCTTTCTCCCATCCATCCTACCTTCCTACCTCTATCCCTTCATTTTCCACACACATCCAGACTCTTTAATGTTCCTTCCTCTCCCCAGTATCATCATCCATCTAGGTTCCTTTTGGTCACACCTCTGGGACCTCCCATAGTGAGGGAGAATTCTGAGCTGAACATAGTGTGGAGGAATCCCATATTGAATGTATTGTAGAGATTGGGCAGGCCAAAATGACAAGGGTGTGTAAGGAGATGAATCTGCCCCCTGAATTGTAGGATTACCCAGGCTAATTGCAAGCATCAGTACACCCAAGAATGGTAGGAAGAAAAGACATCCTAAAACCAGGAGCTATTTGAGATAGGTAATGCACTGCTCTTTCAAAGAGTGGGCCATGCTTGCAATTATACTTCCTGTTTGGAAGAGTAACCTTCTTTCTCCTTCCCCCAGGTGTAAAAACACCAGGGAGCAGCTTGCTTCCCCTGCCATGTGGACAGGGAGTTAAGAGGGTAGAAGCTCTCCTCAGATAAAAACCCTTTAGGACAGTGATGGGCAAACTATTCCATGCAGGCCATAGTTTGCCCATCACTGCTTTAGGAGGCTAATTATTGCCTAAAGGAAACACACTCAGGCTTCCAAGGCAAGCAACGAGCAAGTACTCAAGTGTTGGCAATGTAAAGGAAAGAGGGATTTATACTGTCCTGGCTTGTTTGGAGAGTGTATCCAAGGACTCCCAGCTTGTCAGAAGCAATCAGCAGCAGTAACAGCAACAGTGGCAGTAACAGCAGCAGGAGTGTTCAAGATTGGCAGCAGCAGGCAGCTAGGACCACCCAGGGAGTTAGCAGTAGGAAGCAGGATCAACAGCAACAGGTGGCAACAGCAATGCCAGGAAAACTCTGAAGAGAGTTCCCCAGATAGGGGTGTGGGGGGACAGAAGAAATGTGGTTTTCTTTTCAAACTAATCTACTCAGAGAGAATTAAGAATTCTGAACCCCACTTCTGGTCACCATTAATGTAGGATTTAAATTAATGTGCAATACTTCAAGTATTAATTTTATAAAGTTTATTATCTGACAAGATAGAACCATGTGACTAAGTTTGTTCTACCTGCTCAAAAAAAATTAAAAAAAAAAAAGAATGTAAGACCATCCACAGATGTAGACTTATTGAAATCAGCTACTCCAGTCAGGGTGAGGACTAAGGAAGGACCAGGTCCTTGTCTATGCACTCAGGGACAAGGGGGGAGTTGGTCATCTGAATGGGATCAGCTGGGGGCATAGAAGGTGACCCCTCATACTTTAAGGGACAGATAGATGTCTTAGATATAACCTGATGGTATCAAGGCATAGCCTGGAGGTGTATCTCTATGTCCATCTCAAAATCTAAAGGACATCCAAGGAGGATAATCCCCTCAGGGGACTTTACCTTTGATGTAGCTGGGTCTTATCAGGAATTATCAGATGTTTTAGGGTTAGTAGTCACAAGGATGCAAGAAAGCAAAGGAATTTTCCTACTTATAGTTTGTCCTGAAACACTTCTATAATGTGGGGTAATACAATGTCTCATACCATACAGATAAAGAAACTGAGCCAAGCAGAAGTTAAATGATTTGCTCAGGGTCACTCAGCTACTAAAATGTCTAAGAATAGATTAGAACTTACATCTTCTTGACTTCCGGACTAGCACCCTGCCCACTGTGCCACCTGTGCCACCCAGCTAGATTGTAAAATCCCAAAAGGACAGAAATAGAAGGTCTGTCTAAGCCACGCTTCCTCACTGAGGCAGGATGGGAAAGTGGGGGTAAGTAGTAACTCCGAATAAAGACTCGGAGTTAGGAAACCTGTATTCTAGCCCTGGAAAATACAAGCTTGTTGAAACTGATTCTTCATCTCTAACATGAGCATAATAATTCTTATACGACTAATCTCACAGAGGGTGTTTTGGGTAAAGGGCTTTGTCATCTGGAAAGGGCTATGTTCATGTGAATGACTGCAGCATTATTATTTAATAGATGAGTATATTGAGACTCGAGAAATTAAGTTACTTATTTAAGATCATACTTAGCCAGCACAGTAGATAGAGTGCCAGGCTTGGAGTCAGGAGAACCTGAGTTCATATTTAGCCTTTGATACTTCCTAGCTGTATGATCCTGAAGTCACTTATCCCAATTGCTTAGCCCTTGCCCTTCTGTCTTAGAGCTGTTACTAAGACAGAAAGCAAGGGTTTAAAAAAGGGGGGAAAGAGGGGAGAGCAAAGTGGTTCAATAGAGAGAGAGCCAGGTCTGCAGAAGGGAGGTCCCAGGTTCAAATTTGACCTCAGACATATCCTAGCTGTGTGTGATCCTGGGCAAATCATGTAACCCCAAATGTCTAGCCCTGACCACTCTTCTGCTTGGAACTGATACTTGGGCTTCTAAAGTAAAAGGTAAGGGTTAAAGAAAAATCAGAACTAACTTGTTTCAGAAAGCTAGGACCCAGATTTCTTGGATTCTAATCCAAAATGCTGATCCAAAATTTAGTAAGATACAGAAGTAAAGTAAATAATGGAATTTTAGAGTTGGAAGGGACCTTAGAGATAATTTATACCACTTCCACTTTAGAGATGAAAAAACTGAAGCTTAGAAAAGGTAAGTGAATTGTCCATAGCCCCAGTGCCATAGTAGGAGTTGTAATAGTAGTCTCCTGATCCCATGCCCCTCAAAAAATGTTGAAGAGGGCAAGACTTCAACTTGGTAAACTAGATTGTGGCCTCCAAAGCAGGATGTAACCTAAAGAAGAAAAAAAAAACAATTGAATCACAGTAATTTAGAGGACTTAGATTCAAATCCTGGCTCTCCTTACTATTCTGTGATCTTCTAAACTCTCTAAACCTTCATTTCCTTATCTGCAAAATGAAGGAGTAGGATCTGGGCTTATCTATAAAATAGAGGACTAAGATCTGGACTTATCTGTAAAAATAAAGAAGTAGGATCTGGGCTTATCTGTGAAATGAAGGAGTAGGGTCTGGGAGGTTTCCATGTGATGTTATATAAGATAGAAAAGATACTGACTCCCTTCCAAAGATGGCTACCTCACTCAGGTGCCTGAAATTCTGTCCTCAGAGGCCTTATTCACTAACTCCTTTACACATTTTTTTTAAAATCATATTTTAAAATATAGATGTTTGAAAAAAAGGAGGAGTAACCAACTTAAACACGTTAGTGTGAAATAGTTCATCCATGTTTTTCCCCATTTAAGAGAGAGCCCTGGAGAAGTTCTGGGATTCTGAATTTCTTGAAACCAGGCTAGTTCTGGAAGAGAAGAAAGGCAGGCACACTATGGGGAAGATGGGGGCAAGGCTCTCTGAAGCTCCTCCCTGAAGCAAAGGGTAAGGGGCTGGGGCTTAACAAAAAGTCTGTCAGATCTTCTAGAAAGAGATCAGGTCAAAGCCCTACTGTTTCTGGGGACTGAAATGGGGGGTCTTAGAGGTAAATGAGTTTTGCCCAGAGGTAGAACCTGTGTCAGTTCTTATAACTTTAGAAAATGTTTGTGGGAAATGATTATTCCATGTGATTGGGAAAATAAAATATCTTTTAAAAAACTAATTTTTTTTAAAATGCTCTAAATTTCTCTAAAACTGTTTAGAGAAATGCAAATTAAAACAACTCTGATATGCTATCTCATGTCTAGTAGAGTAATAATGATATGATAAAATATGATTTTTAAAAAGTAAAATGACAAATGCTGGAAGGGATGTGGAAAAATCGAAATGTTAATGCACTGTTGGTAGAATTGTGAACTAGTCCAGTCATTTTGTGGAACAATTTATAGCTACCCCCAAAGAACTGATGGCTAATGTGGAATTTTTTTGCTTCACTTGTCTTACCAATATCAAATTGCTTGCCTTCTCAGGGAGTGATCAGGAGGGACAGAGAGAATTTAGAACTCAAATTTTTAAAATGATTGTTCATTTTTTACATGTAATTGGGAACTATTGATCAAAATAAATAAAAATATGTTTTAAAAAAGAGAACCTGCATCAGTGATATCAGAGTCATCAGAGCATCTCTGGCACTGACAGCAATGCCTTGCACACATGTGGATAGGCCTATGTTCCTATCTATGTATGTATTCCTTCTGATGAATTCCTTCCTGATGGGATCCTTCACAACCCATCCGTGACTGCCCATCCTGAGCAACTCTCGTCATCCAGGTCCTCCAAAGAATACCATAGGAGATTCACTCAAAATGCTTAGGAATTTCCTCAATTTCTCTTGAAGTTGTGAGTGTTGATGGAGTACATGAGTTAACGTCAGCTATCTCTTATTTCCTCTCTTTGGCCAACCCATCTTCATTTTCCCTTTCTTTCTCTCATAATATCTTTGACCCTATCTCTCTTGCTTTTATCTTAGTTTTTCAGTGTTGCAGCCTATTCACATCCATCAACACCTCTTCATGGCCCATTGGATAGCCTTCAACTTCAGTTCTTCAGAAAACATAATGTGCCATGATTCAAAGACTACACCATGCAATGGAATGATTTCTGGCTTTGGAATCAAGGAGCATGGGTTTAAATCCTGTCTCAACCACTTACTACCTTGTGTATCATTGAGAAAGTTTCTTTAATATGCTGGCTCTTATTTTCTTATCTATAAAATGAGGGGAGGAGCTAAATGATATCTAAATCTGTAATCCTAATATAGTAAACCATTGCTCCCCGAGTGGAGGGAGGGGGCTGTTATACTCAGAACATCACCCAAAAAAGCATAAGTATTAAAAAGATGAATCTTTGTTTCTGACAGAAACTTGGATCCTTAAAAGGCCTTTGGGACCATGGGGAAAAGAGACATATTGATGCACTTTTGGTGGAGTCTTGAAATGATCCGACCAATAAAGCAATTATGAACTATTCCTAAAAAACGACACTAAATCAGGCATGCCCTTTGACTCCACAATACCACTACTATTCCCACACGCCAAAGAGATCAAATAAAGAAGAGAATGGCTCATATATACAAAAATATTTAGAGCAGCTCTTTTTTTTTTTTTTGGTTAAAAAAGACTGGAAACTAAGGGAGGAGTATTTATCAATTAGATGATAGCTGAACAAATGATGGTAAATCAATGAAATGTAATATTATTGTACTTAAAAAAATCATGAAAGACATGGTTTCTGAGAAACCTGGGAAGACTGATGAACTGATAAAAAGTTTAGTAAGAACCAAGAGAACAATTTACACAATAACAAAAATGATAAAACTCGACAGCTTTGAAAGACTGAAGATTCTGATCGACACAATGACCAACCACCATTCGAATATAAAATATGCCTAACAGCAAGGTGTTAAGACTCAGAGTGCTTCTAGAATAAGGCATACTTTTTTTAAACCCTTACTTCCTTTGTTAGAATCAATACTAAGTATCAAGGTTCCAAGGCAGAAGAACAGTAAGAGCTAGGCGATTAGAGTTAAGTGACTTGCCCAGGGTCACACAACTAGAAAGTATCTAAGGACAGATTTGAAACCAGGACCTCTTCTCTCTAGACCTGGTACTCTATCCACTGAGACACCTACTTTCCCTGAGGCATACATTTTTTTTGGACATGACTAATGCAACAAACTATTTTGCTTGACTAGGTATATTTATAGGGTTTTGTTTTTCCTCTTTTTCCCCAAATGGTGGACAGAGGCAGGTGGGAAAGAGAGCAAATAGATTTTTATTAATGGGGGGTGGGGTGGGGGCTTAATGTAAATTTAAAGCCCTCCATAAAATCCCTCTTTGGAGTGAGTAATGTATCCCTAAGAAGAGTAATTAATGCTTAGTTCCTCATCGAAAATCTCTTTAAGGAAGGAATGACCTAGAGAAGAGTTGCATCCAAGCTAAATAAAAGATAGGAGGAGAGCACTCCAAATTTTTCCCACAGGCTGAGTGGTGAATAGGTGGGAACAGTAAGAAACCAGAAGGGGGAGCCAGCCAGCCAAGTCCAAGAGTTTGTTAGAAGGGAAAGGGTGGGATCTTGACTCCTGTAAGAAGCTCAGGTGTGAGGTGCCTACAGACAAATTGTCACTAATGTTTTCCTTTTCTTGACAGCTTCCCCAAGAGCTCACCTTGAAAAAGAAAATGGGCATAGGAGTCATAGTAAAAAGACTAAATGTCTTCTAAGAACCAAGAAAAAGTTTGGATACAAAAAGCTTGGGAATCATTGACTTAAAAAGAGATGAGTTGTACTCCTGGGTTCTGATTAGATGTCACTTCAGCGATGGCAAGAAATCTCCATAAAAGATACATAAAATGGAAATATACACCCCAAATCCCCTTCATCTCTCTTAAATTGACTGCCTTACTATCAAGTGATGTCCTACTGCCTCTAGGATAAAATACAAATTCTTCCATTTGGCTTCGTTGTCTTTACTTAACCTTCACCTTCTGTCCTAGCATCAATTCTAGAACAGAAGAGCCACAAGGGCTAGGGCAATTGGGATTAAGAGACTTGCCCAGGGTTGCACAGCTAGTGTCTAACCTCCTATAGGTTTCAACCAGCCAATAAGCAAGCATTTATTAAACTATCATTCAGTGCCAGACTCTGTGCTATGCCCAGGAATATAAGAAATGCAAAAACAACAATAAAATCACTCCCCTCAAGAAGCAAGCATTCTACTGGGCAAGCTTTTCCCAATGTTCTCCATACCACAACCACCCCCAAGTTATTTGTGCCTCTCCTAAAATTAGTTTGAATTTACCTGAAATATATTTGTATTGGTGTACCTGTTTATAGTATATGCTATCTCTCTCCACCTCACCCCTATTAGAATGTAAGCTCTTTGCCTGTATGGACTATTTATTTTTCGCCCCTAGCTTGGTACCTTGCATATATTTAGGCATGTAATAAATGCTTGCTGAAGTATCTACTCAGATATATTTTTTGCCAACCTTGAAACAATGATTTCAATTCAGAGAATTACAATTATTTTAAATTATTATTTAAAGATTATTTTAATGTATGTATTTTATTACAATTATTTAAAATTTTTATTTTAAATTTTAAAAATTATTTGAATTATTTTACTTTTTTGTTATTTTTAATTATTTTGGCTTTTTTAAAATTATTTTACATTCAAAGATAAGGGGTATATTTAAGCTTTTCTTGACTCTAAATGACATATTGAGTTTATTTTTTAATTTATTTTTAATTTTATTTATTTGCATACTTATGACATTAAAATTCCTGGGGAATCTCCTTCCTGCTCTCCCCATTCCAAACTAGAGAAGACATCATTTGACAAAATATGTAAGAGTGTGTGTGTGTGTGTGTGTGTTTGTATAAAGATGTGTTGCATGTTTCTAATTATTGGTTTTTTCTCTGGAGGTGGTTATTCATAAGTTATTCTTTAGGCAATATTTCTGTTGCTGTGTATAATGTTTTCTTGGTACAAAATGAACTTAGAGGGAAATTATTGCCTAATAATACTGGAATTCCAGAGGAAGAAGGACCTTGTCAGTTCTCTTCTAACTTTTGCAGTACTAAAAGTCTAATAAAAGCTGTTTGTTTGTTTTTTAACTTTTACCTTCTGTCTTAGAGCCAACACTAAGTATTGGTTCTAAGGCAGTGTAACATGGAAAATGGCAGGGTGGAATTCCTGCAAGATACAGGGTCAAGCCTCAACCCAGAATTCCAGGGTCCCCCCCCCCAGAGAACTCTGGGTGAGGGGCAGTTTAGGACAGTTAGGGGCACTTGGTTCCTGGGGGTTGAGGAGAGCAGATCACTCTGCTTGCTGATTCCAGTTATTGATTGCTTTGGAGGCCTTGTGGCAAAAGCTATTTTGGTTCTTCTCTGCAGTTTGCCTTTTAGCTGAATTAGACCTTTCCAGCAATAGCATTATTGTTACCATTTAGTTATTTTAGAATTAGAAGTGATAATTATAGGCTTTGAGGGCAAGCTAGTTATAAAGATAACCTCTCTCTCCTGGGGAGAGGAGCTGTTTCTACTTAACAGTTCAGGGCTTTCCAGATCTTATCCTAATCCTTGAAACCCCTCCCTTCCTTCCCTTCCTCATTTTTATCAGTAAACCTTCATCTTTGGGTAGCTGTGCCTGACTATAATTTTGGGGAATACTCACAACTATCTTCAAGCAATTCCTTCAGTTGCCAGTCCATACAAGTCAGATCCTCGCTCTGTCCCTGATAGCTACTAGACATCAAGCTTCTCCTATCTTTCCTAGTTAAACCTGTGAGGAAATAAGTTGAGAAAGTGAACATCTTAAGGGAATTAGCCTTGTCCAGCCTAGTCAGAAGTTATCAGATCAACCACCATTTTTAACTGATTCTAACTGCTTGGTGGAAGGGGTGAGAGTAAGGGAGTACATAGCCAGTTTATGCCCCTCCCTACTCACTCAAGCCTGTGTGTGTGGGAGGAGTGAGTCCAGCAAGTTACTGAACACTAGCATATCTTCAGCTTCCCAAATATCTCTGTTAAAATCAACATAACAGTCAGAAGAGTGGTAAGGAATACGCAATGGGGGTTAAGTGACTTGCCCAGGGTCACACAACTAGGAAATATCTGAGGTCTAATTTGAACTCAGTTTTTCCCAACTTCAGACCTAGCCCTCTATACATTGAGCCACTTAGCTGCCCCAGGTAATAGCTTTTTTAAAAACTCTCCAGAAATGCATAAGAATCCAGATCATTCTGTTTCAGCCACATACAAAAAAAAAAAAAATCCTCCCTTTCAATTACTTCTTATATTTAACCTCAGTGCAAAATATTTTTTAGGGAATTTACTTGAATTCTAAGCTATAGCACAGTGGATAGAGTACCAGGTCTGAATCAGGAAGATCTAAATTCAAATCCAGCTTCAAACACTGACCAACCTAGATAAATCATTTAATTTCTGTTCGCTTCAGTTTCCTCATATGTAAAATGGGAATGACAATAGCATCTACCTCCCAAGATTGTTATTATAAAATGCTTAGCACAAGGCCTGGCACATAGCATTATATAAATGCTAATTATTATTTTCATATTCCTATATATATTGCAAGTTATATATAATTTCATTTTGTCATTTCAATTTTTATTCTTTTCTAGTGATTTATAAATATCAAGGCAGGGGCTAGCAAGGGGCCTCAGTGGATTAAAAGCCATGTCTAGAGATGAGAGGTCCTAGGTTCAAAAGTAGACTCAAATACTTCCTAGTTGTGTGACTCTGGCCAAATCAATTAGCCCCCATTGCCTAGCCCTTATGGCTCTTCTGCCTTGAAACCAATACACAGAATTGACTCTAACATGGAAGGTAAGGGTTTAAAAATAAACTAATTAATACATTTCAAGATAAGTTTTAACACTTCTGAAGGCAAGTTTTCATTCAAAATTGTAAAAGGAATGTCAGGTTTGGTGTTTTATAGTTACTTAATAGATTCCCGGATGAAATCTTTTGTTTCCCAAGTATACGTTCTATGTAGGGCAAAAATCTAAATTTTGAAAGTGTGCCTCATTTCATGTAATCCCCATATTCCAGAAAAGTTGGGTATAAATTAAAATATAAGCAATCAAATTCTATTTAAAGAGGCAAGGCAAGGTTATAAGCATCCAATCATGAAGGGATTTGGGGGAGGGAAAGTTTATAATGACTCCCTTATTTGCTTTAGAAGATGCTAGCTTCTCAGTGGCTTGTGGAAAGCCAATGAATGTTTAGATCATTGGTTGGCTTTGTTAATATGGTGGGATTTTTTTTTAAATAAGTTTAATGCTTTGTGATTTTTATATACAATTATATTTAGAAACAGCCTCGTGTGCCACTAAGGAGGAGCCTATTCCCTCCTCAAAATGAATTCCTTGCTTGTATTAAAGAAAAACAGGCAAAAATACCTAATATTGTATTCCTGACATACATAAAAGGAAAAAAAAATAGGGTGTTAGTCTGGGCGGCCATGGGCGCTTAAATGACTCCCATGTGTGAACAAGTAGAAGTTCATGAGAATTATATTACAATGAAACATGAGAAGATACATCGGTGAAATAAAAAACCAGAGCATATGCTACATTAAAGCAGCTGTTTGTTTTAGGATATTAAAAGCACTAAGTACATAGAATTCTATATCTACTGTGCTGCTCAGTGTTTAATCTCATGTTCTGTTGAATTATTGTATCTGTTTGACAACTGCCTAATTCAACATTAGAACATGTCTTCAGGAAGTTGGGTCCAGGACCTCTAGAATATCAAGTGAAGGGCTTAACTGTTTGTGCATTTTTTTTTAACTCTTCTTTTGTGTCTTAGAATCCATACAAGTATCAGTTCCAAAGCAGAAGAGTGGGAAGAGTTAGGCAATTGGAGTTAAATGACTTGCCCAGGGTCACATAGCTAGGAAGTATTTGAGTTTAGATTTGAACCCAGGTCCTCCTGTTTCCAGGTCTGACTCTCTGTCCACCAAGTCACGTCGCTGCTCCTCTCTTTGTATATTTTTAATAAATATGAATTAAATGGGGCAGCTGGGTAGCTCAGTGGAGTGAGAGTCAGGCCTAGAGACAGGAGGTCCTAGGTTCAAACCTGGCCTCAGCCACTTCCCAGCTGTGTGACCCTGGGCAAGTCACTTGACCCCCATTGCCCACCCTTACCAATCTTCCACCTATGAGACAATACACCGAAGTACAAGGGTTAAAAAAATAAAAAAAATAAAAAAAAAAAATATATATATATATATGAATTAAATGAATGCTCTCGTTTGTTCCTAAAGGGACAGCTTGGTATAGTGGAAAGTCTTGGATCTGGTGTCAGTAGACCCTAGTTTGAATGCCAGCTTCAACACTGATTAGCTCTGGGACCATGAACAAATCACTTTTGAATTTGTTTCCCCAGTAACAAACTGAGGATCATGATCTTTTCATTGTCTACTTCACAGCAGAGGCTTAGTTAGTGGTCTTCATGTCTGGGGAAAGCACTAAGGTCTTCTTCAAATTAGCAGGGGTAGGACCCTGCAGCTTTGCTTTGTGGGATGAGGGGTAAATAAAGACTCTGAAACCCTTTGAGATCACTGCTGCTGAGACCAGAGCTTAGGAGGTACAGACCTGGCATACAGGCTGCCAAGAAAGTGTGCCTTCTGGTAGCTTCTTCTTACCAAGTCTCTATGCTGCTGAAGTAGTAAAAGTCCTGCCAACTTGTAAATGTAACCAATTTAAAGACTGTGCAATCTTTTTACAATCATTTTAAAAGACGTTTGTGCCCTCTTGTTTTGGATTCTCTGGGGTCAGGTTCCAGTCATCCCCTCCTTAGTTATATTTCTGATTCACAGAGTTGCCTTGTAACTCTTCCAGTACAGTGAAATGTGAGCTATTATCATTTACAGGCAAATGAAGCTAAACTTAAATCTGTTCAATTATACAACAGAACAAACTCATCAAATGTGGTTGTATAAGCAAAGTGCTTTGCAAACTTTAAAATGTTATATAAATGCCAATTATTATTATAGTTCAGTCATATCTGATTCTTCATGACTCCATTTGGGTTTTTCATGACAAAGATACTAGAGCAGTTTGCCATTTCCATCTCCAGCTCATTTTACAGATGAGAAAACTGAGGCAAATGGGATAAAGTGACTTGCCCAGGGTCACACAGCTAGTAAGTGTCTAGAGTCAGATTTGAACTCAGAAAGATGAATTTTCCTGACTCCAGGCCAAGCATTCTATTCACTTTGCCACCTAGCTACCTCAAATTGGTAAAAGATCTCAATTATTAGTAGTATCTATAAAATGAAAGATTGGACTGGATGAACTCTACTGTTCCTTCAAACTTTAGAGCCTACAACCCTGATGTTTCATTTACTTATTAGGAGATTTATAGCTGTTTGTTTCTCAATTTTATGTTTGATAGTGATCTGAGTGAAAATTTAGAGCCTATCCTCCACCCAACCCAGCATCCTCAGGTATGAATGCTATCTGATTGAACCTGTTTTAAATAACATACAATCAGTTGTCTATGTAAACTTAAAAATAAGCAAGACCTTCAATGGTATCTAATAGGTTTTTGTTAAGTTCATCAGAAATTTTTAAAAATTAATTAGAAACAAATTTAAACATCACTATAACCAACTAATCTTGCTTGATAACTATTTGCATTTAAACCAATTACTTCAATACATAAAACAGCATCACTTTCCTTTTTTAAGTGCTACTTTTAGGAAGATTCTGGGAGATACCTAAATCTGTCCCATCCTAGAGTACTGTGTTGGTGAACCTATGGCATGAGTGTTGGAGGGGACTGATTCCCTCCCCCTCTCCACCACACCCAAGGACATTTCTCACATGACCCATCCCTCTGCCCAGCTGCCCAGTGGGAGCACTTCCTCCCTTCCCTGTCAGGGGGTAAAGCAAGGGGCTCACATGCAGAGTGAGGGTTGCAGTTTGGGCATTCTAACTCTAAAAGGTTCGCCATCACTGCTATAGTACCCACTTGGGTTTACTCAGACATAGATAACAGATTCAATGGTTAGTTAGAATGATTTAAAATCAAAGTGCTTATAGACTATGTTATGATTAAAAATGATAAAGACTGAGATAATAAGAGAAATTAGTAGTTTAATTAAAGCCATGCTGATAGGGATAAAATCATTAGACCACGCGCCTGTAAGTATTCAAATCGCTGCCTCAGCCATTTTTCCCTTTCGTATCACCTGCTCAGGTAGCTAAAGAGAGCCACTTCCTCCCCACCCAGGAGACTTATCCCCTCTCTTACATCATCATACTTCCTGTTTGCCATGAGGAATCATGGGAAATGTAGTTTCAAAGTCTCCCATATGTCCATAGGAAATATATAACATACTTTTAAATGGCATCTTCCCAATTCCAAATATGCAACTATACTTTTTTCTAAACCAAATTAATTATAAATATTATGTCCATATAAATCAGTGATAGTTCATAGTTCAAATAGGAACTATGTATACCAATGACTCTTCTCCTAGGCATTTCCTCCCAACTTCAACCCAATTCACAACCAATGAAGATGCTCAGCCACCATCCCTAGTTCCAAGTAGTGCTCCTGCTGTTCCACCCCTAACCTTGGTGCTAAAATCTTCAAGCCTAAATGGGCATCTACTTTATTTCCATTTTTTTATTACTCCAAAAAGGCCTTCCTATAAATATTTTGATGTAGATAGAAGTTTTCTTACAAAATGGTTTCTATAAGGTAGAGGAAAAAAGTGTATTGAGTGTGGTGGGGACTTTAGAGAGGAAGGACTCATTTCTAGATCTGATGAAGGAAAAAGCATACACTGGAAGGCTTTATGGAAAAAATGAGATCTGAAGGACAGTGAGGTAGCACCAGACCTGGAGTCAAGAGGGCCTGGGTTCAAATCTGGCCTCAGACACTTTCCTAGCTGTGTGACTCTAGGCAACTTACTTAACTCCAAATGCTTAGTCTTTGCCATTCTTCTGTCTTAGAATTTATACTAAAATAGAAGGCAAAGGTTAAATTTTTTTTTCAGTGAAAAGAGCGAATTTACAACCAAAGAAGAAAAAATTAAACCAATTATTAGGAGTTATTTTGTTCAATTATATGCCAAATAAATCTGACAATCTAAATAAAATAGAAGAATATTTTTAAAAATTTTAAATTGCCCATATAAACAGAAGTGGAAATAGCATATTTAAATCCCATCTCAGGAAAAGAATTGAACAAGCCATCAATGAACTCCCTAAGAAAAAAGTCCCAGGAACAGATGGATTCACAAGTTAATTCAACCAAACATTTAAAGAACAATTAATTCTTATTTGGGAACTATTTGGAAGATAGCTGAGGAAAGAACACTACCAAAATCCTTTTATGACACAAATATTGTTTTGATATCTAAACAAAGAAGAGAAAAATATAGAAAGAAAACTATAGGCCAATAGATGCAGAAAAAGTTTTTGATAAAATTCAACACCTATTCCTATTAAAAACACTAGAATCAGGAGGCAGCTGGGTAGCTCAGTGGATTGAGAGTCAGGCCTAGAGACGGGAGGTCCTAGGTTCAAATCTGGCCCCAGATGCTTCCCAGCTGTGTGACCCTGGGCAAGTCACTTGACCTCCATTGCTCACCCTTACCACTCTTCCACCTAGGAGCCAATACACAGAAGTTAAATGTTTTAAAAAAAACACTAGAATCTCACACCTTACACCAAGATAAATTAAGAATGGGTAAATGACTTGAATATAAAGAAGGAAACTATAAGTAAATTAGGTGAACACAGAATAATATACTTGTCAGATCTTTGGGAAAGGAAAGATTTTTAAAACCAAGCAAGAGTTAGAAAAAATTACAAAATGGAAAATAAATAATTTTGATTACATTAAATTAAAATGGGTTTGTACAAACAAAACTAATGCAACCAAAATTAGAAGGGAATCAACAAATTGGGAAAAAATCTTTATAACAAAAAACTCTGACAAAGGCCTAATTACTCAGATATAAAAGGAGCTAAGTCAATTGTAAAAAAATCAAACCATTCCCCAATGATAAATGGGCAAGGGACATTGTAACAAATAAAATTAACATAGAAGGATATATTTTAAAATATTAGGGTTTTATTTAAAGCCATATTGATAATTTAAAAAAAACCACATGCCTGCTAATATCTAATTCAAATGCCCCACCATGCTTTCCCCCTGGCTGCTTCATAGGAAAGAGCAAGTACCAGTCCCAATCTCCCTATTTAAGCTTCTGTTTACATTGTCTTACTTCACCATGTAAGGACAGGAAGCCTGTTGAATCATGGGAAATGTAGTTTGTAAGAGATCCAAATGTCCACAGGAAGTTGTTATGATTAAAAATGATGAGGGCCGAGATCAAAAGGAAGAATAATATTTTAATAAAAGCCATGCTGATAGAGATAAACTGACCACGTGCCTGTAAGAAACCTATTCCAACCTCACCCTCTGCCATTTACCTTCTTTTCTCTCCATGTGTTCAGGTAGCTAAAAAGAGGCAGTTCCAAGTCACTTCCCCCTATTTTAAAACAGTCCCTCACCTTGAATACATCATCCAAAACAGGAAACCCATGAAACCCATTGGACCACGGGAAATGTAGTTTTAAGTATCCCAAGTGATTTTAAATGACACAAAGTTTAGATCAGGGATCTCAACATTAAGCTCAAGGACCCCAAATTTCCAATATCACAACATGAATAGGCAATTTTCAGATAAAGAAATCAAAAATATCAATAAGCACATGAGAAAGTGTTCTAAATCTCTTTTAATTAGAGAAATGCAAATCAAAACAACTCTGAGGTACCACCTCACACCTAGCAGATTGGCTAACATGACAGCAAAGGAAAGTGGTGAATGTTGGACAGGATGTGGCAAAATTGGGACATTGATACATTACTGGTGGAGTTGTGAATTGATCCAACCATTCTGGATGGCAATTTGGAACTATGCTCAAAGGGCTATAAAAGACTGCCTGCCCTTTGATCCAGCCATACCACTGCTGTGTTTATAACCCAAAGAAATAATAAGGAAAAAGACTTGTACAAAAATATTTATAGCTATGCTCTGTGTAGTGGCAAAAAACTGGAAAATGAGGGTATGCCCTTCAATTGGGGAATGACTGAACAAATTGTGGTATATGCTGGTGATGGAATACTATTGCGATCAAAGGAATAACAAACTGGAGGAATTCCATGTGAGCTAGAATGACCTCCAGGAACTGATGCAGAGTGAAAGGAGCAGAACCAGGAGAACATTATACACAGAGACGGATACACTGTGGCACAATCGAATAATGGACTTCTCTATTAGCAGCAATGCAGTGATCCAGAATAATGCTGAGGGACTTATGAGAAAGAAAACTATCCACATCCAGAGGGAGAACTGTGGGAGCAGAAACACAGAAGAAAAACAACTGTTTGAACACATGGGTTGAGGGGGATATTATGGGGCATGTAGACGCTAAACGATAACTCTAGTCCAACTATCAATAATATGGAAATAGGTCTTGATCTATGATACATGTAAAATCCAGTGGAATTGTGTGTCAGCTACAAGGGGGGGGGAGGTTAATTTGAGGATAGGAAAGGAACATGAATCATGTAACCATGGGAAAATATTCTAAATTAAATAAATTAATTTAAAGAAAAACACTAGAAAACACTGAAATAATTGGAATATTCTTCAAAATGATAAACTGCATCTATCTAAATCCTTCAGCAAGCATTATCTGTAGTGGGGGAAAACTCAAAGCCTTCTCATTAAGGTCAGAGGTAAAGTAAGGTTGCTCGGTATCACCACTACTTTTAATATTGTACTAGAAATACTAGCTCTAACAATAAGAAAAGAAGAAATTGAAGGAATTAGATTAGGCAAAAAAGAAATAAAACTGTTATTCTTAGCAGATGATATGACATATACTTAGAGAATCTTAGAGAATTAATTAAAAAAACAATCAAAACAATTAATAACTTTAGCAAAGTTGCAGGATACAAAATAAACCCACACAAATCATTAGCATTTCTCTATATGATAGAGATAGAAAGAGAAATTCCATATAAAATAACAATAAACAATGTAAAATACCTAGGAGTCCACTTGGCATATGATCACAACTACAAAATACTTTTCATAAAAATAAAGTCAAATCTAAACAAATGAAAAACATTTATTGCTCATAGGTAGGCCAAGTCAATATAATAAAAATGATAATTCTACCTAAATTAATTCATCTATTTATTATGAAGTCAATTAAATTACCCAAAATTATTTCATAGAGTTTGAAAAAATAATAAAATTCATCTGGAATCACAAAAGGTCAAGAATATCAAGGGAATAAATGGGGGGAAAAAATGAAAGAAGTTGGCTTAGCTGCACCAGATATCAAATAGTATTTTAAAGTGGCAAGTATCAAAACAATCTGGTACTTGCTAAGAAATAGAGTACTGGATCAATGGAATAGGTTAGGCACTCAATACATATTAGGAAATGACAATAGCAAGGTAGTGTTTAAGAAACCCAAAGATCCAAACTTTTGGAAGAAGAATTTATTAGTTGGCAAAAACTGATGGCAAAACTAGAAGACAGTATGGCAGACACTAGGCACAGACCAACATCTCATGTCATATATTAAGGTAAAGCCAAAATGGATACATGATTTATAAATAAAGGGTGATAATATAAAGTTAGAGGAGCATAGAATAGTTTACCTATCAGATTTATGGATAATGGAAGAATTTGTGCCAAATCAAGGCATGGAGAACATTATGAGATATAAAATAGATAACTTTGGATCTGTTAAATTAAAAGGTTTTTGTACAAACAAAACCAATAAAATCAAAATTAGAAGGGAAAAAAACTAGGAAGAAAAAATTTGTAGCAAGTATCTCTGACAAAAGCCTCATTTCTTAAATATAAAGTGAATTGAATCAAATTTATAAGAATATAAAGCATCCTCCAATTAACAAATAGTCAAAGGATATGAACAGACAATTCTCAGAAATTGAGAAAATGAAGAAACCCTTTTTAAAAACTTTTTTAAGTGAGTATAATTTGGAATAGGCCCTAAAGAATGAATAGAAATTAAACTCCTGAAGATAGGTATAAAAGAAAAAAACCTCATCAGATAATGAATAAAGAAGTAAGAAAGCTTAAGAATGTTCAGGAAACCAACAGTGTATATTTTTTTGTTCAATTTTATTTTATTTTCAGCTCCAAATTCTCTCTCTCTTCCCCACTCATGGAAAAATCAAGAAACACACAACCCATTAAAAAGTTGAAGTCTTGTAAAACAAATATCCACATTGCTGTAGTTCAGTCATTTTCAGTCATGTTTTATTCTCCATAATCTCATTTCTTGGCAAACATATTGAAATGATTTGCCATTTCCTTCTCCAGTTCATTTTACAGATGAGGAAACTGAGGAAAACAGGGATAAGTGATTTGCCCAAGGTTACACAGCTACTGTCAGAGGCTAGATTTGAACTCAGGAAGATGAGTATCCCAGACTCCAAGCCCTGTTTTCTATCCACTGCCACCACCTAACTACCTAATATTCTCACATATTCTTTGTTCAAAAAACAAGAAAAAGGAAGAGGAAGAGAAAAAAAGTGCTTCAGTCTGTACTCTTAGTTCATCAGTTCTCTTTCTGGAGATGGATAATATATTTTACATAATGAGTCCTTTGGAATTGTGATAGATCATTACATTGATATACTAAGCCTTTCACAGTTGATTACAACATTACTGGTAAGTGCCCTGCTGGTTCTGCTCACTTCACTTTGCATCAGTTCATATTAAGTCTTCCCCTGTTTTCCTGAAACCATCCTCTTCATCATTTCTTATAGCATAATAATGTTCCATCATATTCAAAGTCCATAATTTATTCAATCATTCCCCAATTGATGAGCTTCACCTCAGTTTCCAATTCTTTGCCCCCATAAAAAGAGCTGCTATAAATAATTTTGTTCACATGGGTCCTTTTTCTTTTAATGTAATCTCTTTGGGATGTAGAGCTAGTAGCAACATTACTGGATCAAAGGGTAGTCATAATTTAATATCTTTTTGAGCATAGTTCCAAATTGCTTTCCAGAATGGTTATATTAGTGTGTAGTTCTACCAGCCACGCATTAATCTATCTGTTTTCCCATATCCCCTCCAGCATTTGTCATTTTCCCTTTTTATCATTTTAATTGATATGATGGGTGTGAAGTGGTACCTCAGAATTGTTTTAATTAGCATTTCTTTAATTATTAGTGATTCAGAGTATTTTTTCATATGACTAGTGATAGCTTTGACTTTTTCCTCTCCAAACTCCTGTTCACATCCCTTCATCATTTATCAATTGAAGAATGGCTCTTGTTCTTATAAATCTGTCTCTATTAATAAATAATAAATCTCTCCTATATAGTTAAGAATTGAAACTTTTATTAGAAAAACTTGTTGCAAAGATTTTCTTCCCAGTTTCCTGCTTTCCTCCTAACTTTGCATTGGTTTTGTTGTTGCAACACCTTTTTAATTTAATATAATTCGAATCATACATTTCACCTTCAATGGACCATTCTAGCCCTTGGTCGGGTCATGAACTATTTCTTTATCCATAGATCTTGAAAGAAGTGGATTTGCTACCTTAAAAAGCCAATAAGTTATAAAGTCCAGAGTCTCTGGCTGTCTCTGGCTGATAGGCCAATATGGCTTCCTTCAGACCTGGATGTCTCAATAACGCAATCTGACTTGTGTAGTAAATTAACAAAAAGGTTTAATATGATATATAAACAAGGAAAGGGATTGGGAAGGAGGGCCAAGGCAATCCCTAACTCTAAAACTTCTAAATGCTCCTCCCACCAACTAAGAGATCCGAAGTGATCTGTTTTCTATGACTTGCTGCTAAATATCACCCTAACCTTTCTGTCTGTACCCCAAAAAACCCTGACTAGCTATCCTGACTATGGCCACTCCAAAACAGTCTCTGGTAAAGGCAAATATAGTTCAGTTTGCTGAATTATGTTGGTGACTGGATGTAAGAGTTATCAAAGGCCTATAGACAAATGCCTGCAGGTTTCTTGAAAATACAGATGACAGTCTTGGTTAAGGCTCGCTTTCTTCTCAGGAACACAACTGCATATTAACTTCAGATCAGGAACAAAAGGCAGGAACAGAGGGATAGAAAAGTCCAGAAGCTGGAAAGCTGGTCTGATGGCGCATCACTCCACTCAGGGCAGGTCATTTAACTCCCCATCAATTAACCCTCAGAGATCTGAAGGAAACCAGCAACCAACTTCCTGCTTCAGGATTCAAGCCCTCTCTTTATCCTGTTCCCACATTCCTTTTGAACCCTCTTCTTGATGTTCTATCCAAAATGCTTTTTCATTACATCATGCATCTTTTCTAACTCATCTTCTTCTTTTCCTATTTCCAGTTATCTGATAGGTAAATTTTTTCATACTCTGGTAATTTGCTTATGATATATTGAGATTTAATGTTTACATGGCACTTTATGAGTGTTATGTCATTTATTCTTTATAACAACAATCTTGTTATTCTCATTTTACAGATAATAGAATTGAAGCTGAGAGAGATTAAATGCTTTTGTCTAGGATCATATGGCTAGTAAGTGTATGAGACAGGATTCAAACTCAGGTCTTACTGACTCCAGGTAGAACAAACATTCAGTCCACTTTGCCACCTTGCTGTTTATAATTTAAAAGCAAGAAAAAATATATGGATATTTCTTTCTAAATGAAGCCTGGAATTCTAGGATTGGATATGGTCAGACAGCTAAATTAGCAAGAGTGATAGGATTAGAATTCAAGCTACTTACATAGTAAGTTATAAACTCTTTCTACTAAGCCATGATGCTTCTAAAAATGCTTTTTTATGGATGTTATAAAAATTACTATAATGATAATGATAATAGGTAACAGATATAGTGTTTTATAGTTTGCAAAGAGCTTTATAAGCTTTATCTTATCATCATAAAAACACTGGGAAGTAGGTATTATTATTATCCCCTTTTTACAGATGAAAATACTGAGGCAGACAGAGGTTAAATAACTTGTCCAGGTTCATGTAGCTAGTAAGTATCTCAGGTAGTATTTGAATTTACTTCTTGCTTCCAGGTCCAGCAATCTATCTCCTGAGCCACCTAGAATACAGCTTGGTTTTAGTTTCTATTTTGATAATTAGTAGAACTTTTGTTCAATGGCAGGGCCAATCATAAGTTTAGTTAAAAATGTATAAATAACAATTGCATTCAGTCCTTTCTATTTCTTCTTTTGAAGGCCTTTTTACTATAGCAAATTCCCCAAAACTTTTTTTTTTTGGCTAACAGGGTTGTTATTTGCCCAAGGTCAAACAGCTAGCAAGTGTCTGAGGCAAAATTTTAACCCAGGTCCTCCTGACTGGCACTCTACCTCTTATGCCAACTACCTGCCTCAAAAACTTTTCATAGGAGTACATCTTTATTTACAGCTAGAAGGAATTTTAAAAGCCATGTAATCCAGGGGCAGCTGGGTAGCTCAGTGGATTGAGAGTCAGGCCTAGAAACGGGAGGTGCTAGGCTCAAATCTGGCCTCAGACACTTCCTAGCTGTGTGATCCTGGGCAAGTCACTTAACCCCCATTGCCTACCCTTACCACTCTTCTGCCTTGAACCAATACCACAACAGATAGATTCAGACAAAGTGAGTCATTTTACCAATAGCAATACATAATATTGATTCTAAGGAAGAAGGTAAAGGTTTTAAAATTTAAAAAAAAAATTAATTAAATTAAATTAAAGTCATCTAATCCAATCTCATTTAACCGATGAGGAAAATGAGAGCCACAAAGGTAAAGTGACTTCCTCACAGTCATAGGGTATATTTGTTGGTGATAGAAGCTACAATCAAACTGGAGGATTAGAAATAGATATAAAGTAATATGATGAAGATACAATGACTTCAATGCTTCCTATGTTTTACTTGGTCAATAGAAATAATATTAACATAATGCTATTTGTATATCCTCTTCTTGATAGACTTGGAATCTAAATCTCTGAGTCTGAATTGGTCAAAAGGAGAAATTTCTTTGGAATATAAAGATAGAATAAATAGAAAAAAATCCCTGAAAGTTTGTCCTTCAAAAGCTGTGCATATCTCAATGTCAAGTCATCGTTGGACAGCTGCATAGGAAGGCACTTTTACCTGCTTGCCAAGAAACCAAAAGATTTGCTTAAAGCTAACATATATCATGCAGCAGAAAATTTATGTCTGGATCCTGTCAAGACGCTAAAACGCAGTTGAAATCCAACTTAGCAACAACATAACCACAGATCCTAGATTATAAAGTCTGCTGTTCTGAACAATTTACCAAGTGACTTGGGTGGTGTAACATATTCATCTTTGTCATATGCAAAAGCTTGTTTCTTGTAGGTGGTGTGGGGATTTTTAAAAAAATAAAACCACTTATTTTTCATCTTAGAATCAATACTGTGCATTGGTTCCAAGGAAGAAGACCTATAAGGGCTTAGGCAATGGGAGTTAAGTGACTTACCCAGGGTCATACAGCTAGGAAGTATCTGAGGCTAGATTTGAACCCAGGATCTTTAGTCCTAGTTCTCAATCCACTGAGTACCCAGCTGCCCCTGTGTGTCTCTGTGTATGTGTGTGTGTCTATGTTTTGACTATTTTTTCTACTTTTTTTCTAGTTTGTCTCAATTTCATGTTAAAGTTGTGTTTTGACTATTAATTATTTTCATGCACAAATTTTCAGACCTGGAAGGGATCGCAGAGGCCAAATAGTCTGGCCCATATCTGGATAAGAATTCCTTGCTTTTTTCAGCTTAACTTTATTTATTTGTTCGTTTTCTTTGTTACATTAAATTTCCCATTATAGCTCCCTCCCCACATTACAGAATGCATCATTTGGCATATATATGTATAACTGTATCATGTAAGTTTCTATTTATCAGTTCTTTTTCTGGAGATGGACATTCATAGTTGTTCGTCAAGCAACATTTCTGTTGCTTGTTACTACTCATTTCACCCTTCATAATTTCATTTAGAGGTCCTCACGGTGTTTATTTGTTTTTTTTTAATTAACCTGCTCATCATTTCTTATTGTGCAGTAGCATTCAATCAATTCTATTCCATAGCTTGTTTAACCATTTCCCAGCTGGTGGGCATCCCTTCAATTTCCAGTTCTTTGCCCCCACACAGAGAGCCGCTATAATTTCTTCTTCCACATACTCAAGTAGTTGGGTGATTTCTACCTAAAAAGCTCCAGTGAGTTAGAATTTGTTGCCTCCTAAAGGCGATCTATTCCACTTAAATAACAATAGTTAGCTTTTACTGGGGGCTTTAAGGCTGCAGGGTACCTTACTTATGTCATCTCTCCTTTGGTCTTCATGAAGATCACCTCACCTGGGAGGCAGGTGTACAGAGAAAGCCAGAGTGAAAACGTGATCTATGAGTCCGCAGAGAATGTAAACTACCTTGAGAACATGTAAAGAGCAAAAGAAGCTCCAACTATACCAAGGGAAGCTTTGCATGTGACCCTGGACCATCCCTCAGCACTGTGCCTTTTCAGTTCTGTTTCTATATAATATCTAATCTGGACTAGGCTTGGTACCAGGATTCGCCATGTTGTTTTGTCCTGCTGCCACCCAGGATGACTGACCTTTTGTGAGTTAACATCTCTCAATGAACCAAATGAACCCCCATAAAACATATTAATAATCAAGCTAAGATGACCCTTCTTTTTCTGGTAACTCAGTATCCTCTCAGAGTGTATACCACCTACAATTGGAATAATTAGGACAGAGCAGATCTGCCCCATTACAATAAGGGATATTATTATCTTCATTTTATAGATGAGGAAACTAAGGCACACAGAAGTTAACTGACTTTCCCAGGCTCATACTACTAATAAGGGTCTGAGGCAAGATACAAATGCAGGTCTTCCTGACCCCAGATCCAACAGTCTATCCACTATACCACCTAGATCCTTAGTTGTCCCATCATTGTGACTTCAAGAACAATATTCTTCATAACTCCCTTTTTGAACTTTGTTAGAAAGTTTGATCCTGTGAATCTTTGCAACTTCCACCATTTTCTCTAGTTTTGTCTTCTGTAGAAGGATTTTTCACCTGGGTTGTTCACTATACCAATTATTCTCAAATTTTTGGTCTCAAGACACCATTACACTCAACAATTATTGAGGATTCCAGAGAGTTTATGTGAATTATTGCTATGAATATTTACTAAATTCAAATTTTTGATGGATAAAATTTTAAAATATTAATTCATTTTAAGACAAAAATAATCCCATTTCATATGAACATAAATAACATGATTTCATAAAAAATAACTTTTCCAAAACAAAAAAATTTAGTGAGAAGAGCAGTATCATTTTACATATTTTTGCAAATCTCTTTTATGTCTGGCTTAATTTTAAAAATTGCTGGTTTTTCATATTTGCTTCTTCATTCAATCTGTTGCAATATGTTGTTTTGATTGTAGTATAAAAAGAAAATTCAGACACACATATATGTAGTTGGAAAAGGGAAGAGTAGTTCAATAGACAAATAAAGTCTCAGAATAATTATCAAAATAGTTTTGACCTCAAGATCCCCTGAAAGGATCTTACAAAACCCCTGGATGTCTACAGATCACACTTCAAAAACGCTAGAGAAGAAATTGCAGGTCTGTACCTAAACAACAGCAACAACCACAATCAAGAAGGAATTCTCCATCCTTTACTTTCCATTTCCAATGTTACTATCTTCTCATGGGAGAACTTGGGCTATTATAACAGCAATTAATAACTGCCTCAGGATCTTTCCTTTTTGAAGCCTTCCTGCAGATCTGCTGCCAGACAATCCACCCTGAAGCATACTTCATCAGTACACTAGCCTATTTGAAACCCTTCCATAGACCCCTGATGCCTATTGAGTAAAATATAAGCCCCTTAATCTAGTACTCAGAGCCTTCTCAAAACTTGGTCAGGAACAATCATTCCCATCTATCTCACACTGCTTCAGCATATGTACCCTCTGCTCTGTCCAGCTAGGCTACTCCACTTGTCCCCCAGCACACTCAATCAATTAACAAACATTTATTAAGTACCTCCTATGTTCCAACCACAGTGTTCAGTGCTGGAGACTCTACACTTTCAGTCACCTAGTTCATCTGCTTAAACTGTACTTCCTCCTATATTTACTTATGGAAATTTTACTCATCATTAAAAATCCAGTTTAGCACCTTTCTCCATGGAGCTTTCAAAAATAATATTTCTCTTCAGAATTCTCTCAATAATTCAATTTAAATCGATAAATGTTTATTTAGTCCCTATTATGTTCAAGGTCCTAACCTTGGGATACAAGACAAAAAAAAAAAAAAAAAATAGGGAAAAGAGTCCTTGCCATCAAGAAGTGTATATTCTGCAGACATCTGGATAGCTCAGTGGATTGAGAGCCAGGCCTAGAGATGGGAGGTCCTAAATTCAAATCTGGCCTCAGACACTTCCCAGCTGTGTGATCCTGGGCAAGTCACTTAACCCCCATTGCCTAGCCCTTACCACTCTTTTGCCTTAGAACCAATACACAGTATTGATTCCAAGATGGAAGGTAAGGTTTTTAAAAAAAGTATATTCTACATGTGGACAGATAAATGTTAAGATAATTTGATGAAGAGAACACTAATAGCTAGTGGAATTGGGGGAAAGCTTTTCTATGGGGGGCTATACTAGTACTGAGCCTTGGAGGGAAGTAAGGTTCTTAGAGATCAAGAAGAGGAAGAAAGGGCATCGTCAACATGAGAGATAGACTGTGCAAAGGCAGATGTGAGAGACAGAATAAGAGTGAATGAGCTTGGGACCAGAATGGTTTAATACAATGATTGGTTGGTTGCTTGGTTGGTTGATTGTTTCCTTCTTACTCAAAGAGGACCAAAATGATATCACTATGTCAGGGTCAAGGTACACTGTGTGAATACTTCTTAAAATAAAGGATTAGAAATTGAAGAGTTGCCTAACAACTGAGAAATGGTTGAACAAGCTTTGGTGTATAGTGGTACTGAAATACTATTTTGCATTTTGTCATAAGAAATGACAAACAGGATGAGTTCAGAAAAAATCTGGACTTCTATTAACTGATGCAAAGTGAAGTGAGCAGAACCAGAAGAACACTATATGCAGTAGCAGAAATATTGAACAATGGTCTACTGTGAAGGACTAAACTATTATCAGCAAAACAACATTCCAAGACAACCCCAAAGGACTCATGATTTTAAAAAATGCTTCTATAGCCAAAGAAAGGACTATTGGAATCTGATTGCAGATAAAGCATGCCATCTTTCATTTTATTTCCTTCATGAGTTTTTTATTGTATGTGTGATTATGTGTCTTCTTTCTTAATGTGGGGAATATGGACATATGTATTACATGAAAGTAATATTACATGAAAGTACAACCCATATCAAACAATTTATTGCTGAGAGGTGGGGGTGGAGGTGAGGGGAGAGAATCTGAATGTCAGAAATGTCAGAAAATAATTGTCAGAAATTGTTTCTACATACAATATTTTTTAAAGAAATATGATGACTATGCTCTTTAGTTGTGGTTTTTGGATATCCCAATAATTGTTCAATTATTTCTCCTCAATCTGTTTTCAGGTCAGTTGTTTTTTGAATGAGCTATTTCACATTTCTTCTTTTTTCATATTTGTGAATTTGTTTTATTGTTTTTAAATGTCACAAGGAGTCATTAGCTTCTACTTGCTCTATTCTAGTTTTTTTTAAGAAATTATTTTCTTCAGTGAGATATTTTTTACTACTTTTTCTATTTAGCCAGTTCTGTTTTTCAAGGACTTCTTTTCTTCAGTGAATTCTTATACTACCTTTTCAATTCTGTCTAGTCTGCCTTTTAAAACATTCTTTTCTTTAGTTAATTTCTGTATCTCCTTTTCCACTTGGTCTATTCTGCCTTTTTCTTCATGGAATTTCTGTGCCTCTTTTACCTCTGGGCCTATTCTGTTTTTTAAAGATGTTACTTTCTTCTAGCTATTTTTTGTGCCTCTTTTCCAAGCTATTAATTCTCTTTTCATAACTCTCTTGTATCACTATCATTTTTTTCCAACTTTTCCTCTACCACTCTTGTCTATTTTTTTAATTCTTTAAGGAACTGCTATTGTGATTGAGTCCAATTAGCATTTTTCTTTGAGGCTTTATGTATAGCTGTGTTCATGCTATTCATTTGAGTTTCTGTCTTGGTCTTCCCTACCACCATACTAAGCTGTTTTATGGCCACATTTTGGGGAGTGTTTCTAATTTTTCCAGCCTATTTCTTGACTTTCTGTTAACTTCATGTTAAGATTGGCCTCTTTTACTTAGGAGTAGGGAGGCACTGTCCAAGCTTCAGGCTTTTTTGTACTATTGTTATACAAAGATAGTTCTAGAGGTCTGCAAGTTTTTTATGCTTCCAAGATGGTATGATCCTGGGAGAGGTATAGTTACTATTCTCCTGGTCTTTACTCTGGTCATTACTCAGGAGGAGCCCTTGGTCCCCTGAAGTCACAAGCATTAATGCTTCCCTCTGCCTTGGAAATGAGAACAGGCCCCCTACTCTCTTGTGACTGGCCAGAAGAGCTCCTCTCTGCTCTCAGTCTAAGACCTAGGACTACATAAGAGCAACAGAGTTGTTGATCAGTGCTAACTGTACCCAATGCCAGCCAAGGATTCCCTTGATAAGTGGAAATACAGAGTGGATGGAATGAAGAGAACTAGGAAGGGCAAAGGAAGCTCTCAGAATCTTGGGGTGGAATTCTGAGAAAATAACTGCCATTGAGGAGTGAGGTTTGAACTCTGGAGAAGGAAACATCTCGAAAACCCAGCTCTTACGTCCTATTGATCCTCAGCCAGTTCCTGAGAGAAACCACCCATTTCCAGAACATCTTTTGGTCTCTTACTCTGATTCAACACCTGGAAAAGTCTCAAACAGGAATTACCATAGAAGGTGATCTGAACTGCTGAGCTGCCTTTGGTTGGTTTTAGCTTACCTGGGTGGCTAGATCACGCCCAGCACTTGATCCTGACTAAGATACTATCTGTGACTTTCACTTAATTAATGTGGGCTAACCTAGATTAGTCAGTTAGATGGGGATAACTGAGACAGAGAGGAAGAAAGAGGAGCCTTAGCTCTGCTAAGGATAGCAGTGATTCTTTGCAGAATCAGATGGTGGGAAAAGGTAGAATTGATTAAGATTAGGGAAATCCTCAGCCCATATACTTTACCCTATCCTAAACAACTTTTTTAATAAATCTGTTATCTTATAAGTGAAGTCAGAGTGGTTTCAACTGGCCTAAAACCAAGAGTAGCCATCTTGCTCTCTGAACTTGAGATCATCAGCCCAGACTAGGTTAAGTAAAATCCCAGTCACTCATTCTTTATTTACCACTCCTTTCACCCTACAATCTCTTTCTGACCAGTTGTCCAACCACCTTACACTCTCTCAGCTGAGAGCTCCTGAAGCTGCTGCTGATGCTCCTGCAACCACTATTGTTGCTGCCCTGAACAAGCCTCCATGCTAGTGTCACAAACTTCTCCAAATTCCAAGGTTTTTTAGGCTGTACCTTTTGTTAACTCTGCCACTCCAAAATTTGATTTGAGGAATTATTTTAAAGTTGTTTGGAGGGAAATGTTGAGAGTTGAGCTGAATTGCCTCTAATCCACATCTTGGCTCTGTTCCCTCCAGAAAAAAAAAATGTTTTTAATTGCATAAAATAAAATGCAGAAGATTGCAAAGGAAACATGTTGTTTTGAAATAGTTACCAGAATTGTTTAACATTCATTTTTTTCTAGAACTTATTTTCTTTATTTGCTAGAAGAGTTGGAATGAACTTAATTTTTCCCCCTAAACATGAATTATTCAAGTACAATCAATTGAATTATAGAAGCAAAACAAAACTTTTAGAAACAAAAGTAGCACAGCCATCTGAAGGTAGAGAGGGCAAAGGTACAGAATAGGAAGGAAGCAATCTTTCTATTTTTTTATTTTATATATATATATATATATATATATGAACTCTTTGTGATTTACCTGCTTGAAGCAAGCATAGACTCATTCTAGAAAGTTGTTTCCTACAAACATCTCTTTTTTTTCATTTTTATTTTGAATATTTTCCCATAGTTACATATTTCATGTTCTTTCCCTCTCTCCCAAACCCCCTAAATTCCCCTTAGCTGATACACAATTGCACTGGGTTTTACCTATATCATTGATCAAGACCTAATTCCATATTATTGATAGTTGAACTAGAGTTATCATTTAGTGTCTACATCCCCAATCATATCCCCATCAGCCCATGTGTTCAAGCAGTTGTTTTTCTTCTGTGTTTCTCCTCCCACAGTTCTTCCTCTGAATGTGGCTAGTTTTCTTTCTCATAAGTCCCTCAGCCTTGCTCTGGATGCTTGCATTGCTGCTAGTAGAGAAGTCCATAACATTCGATTTTACCACAGTGTATCAGTCTCTGTGTACAATGTTCTTCTGGCTCTGCTCCTTTCGCTCTGCATCAGTTCCTGGAGGTCTTTCCAGTTCATATGGAATTCCTCCAGTTCTTTATTCCTTTGAGAACAATAGTATTCCATCACCAACAGATACCACAATTTGTTCAACCATTCCCCAATCAAAGGACATTCTCTCATTTTCCAATTTTTTGCCACCACAAAGAGCGCAGCTATAAATATTTTTGTACAAGTCTTTTACCTTATTATCTCTTTGGGGTATAATCTCTTGGATCATTGTAAAAAACATGTTTTTAAAAACTGACTCCAGGTTAAAATCCTTTGCTCTACTATAAATTCAAAGAAGAAGACGAGGAAGGAGAAGGGAGGGAAGGAGTGAAAAGGAAAGAAGAAGAGTGGGAGGAAGATGGAATAAAGAAGAGGAAAAAAAATCAAATTCAAAGAGGTGCTGAGATCTAATGCTAAAAAAATTGGAAAAGTCACTGCCAAAAGGCGTACTCATTATCCTTTTCCTTCCCTATTCCTGATATAGGATTCCTCACATGAGATGAGGCTCCTTGTGCTGGAGAACCATGATTAGAGAAGAAGTCATGTGATAATGAATGAAAGAAAGAGAGCATATTTAGAGAAGACAAAGGAAAGGAATGGATGATATGGTAAAGAACTGTGTAGAAAATGCTATTGGGGGCAGCTGGGTAGCTGAGTGGATTGAGAGCCAGGCCTAAAGATGGAAGTCCTAGGTTCAAATCTGGCCTCTGACACTTCCCAGCTGTGTGACCCTGGGCAAGTCACTTGACCCCCATTGCCTACCCTTACCACTCTTCTGCCTTGGAGCCAATACACAGTTTTGACTCCAAGATGGAAGCATTTTAAAAAAATGCTATTGATTTAAATTTGAAAAGAAACTGACCTTAGAGCAGGAATTCACAGCTCAAATTTAGATTTAACCTAAAACAACCACTCAATTAAATGGAAACCACAGACTTCAAGTCAGATACCTTCTTATCACACCTAAGGTCTTTAGATGTAGTGTAATTTTGTTAATCCAATTCAGCACAGGAGCTATGTGGTGCTATAGTCCGTGGCTAAATACAAAATTTAAATAAGATATAGTCCTTGCCCTCAAGGAACTTACATTCTAGTAGAAAGATAAAATATCAATGCAAATAATCATTTGTTGACATGAAAGAGTATTAAATAAAAAGAAGTGAAAAAAGAGTTATGAAACAAAAGAGAAATGAAAGACATCCTTGAAGTCTGAAGAAGAAGGTGCTTGTTGATGTGGGGAACAAGTGACTTTTAAAGATTCACCTCCTCTTCTGCTAGGAGAAGAACCTAGGAAATCCATCATGGGTTGGTATATCATAGAGCAGTGGTTCCCAAACTTTTTTGGCCTACCGCCCCCTTTCCAGAAAAAATATTGCTTAGCACCCCTTTATTCACTGTCCCCAAATGCACCTGTGGCCATCACTGCCCATTCTGGATCACTGCAGCACCCACCAGGGGGCGGTGGCACCCACTTTGGGGTAACTTAATAGCTACTTATTTACTTGGCTATGCAAGTCCAGCATAGATATCTGGGAAAAATCATTGGTGCAGGCTCTCCTTCCTTCTCTCTAGTTGTCTCCACTCTGTTGGGCATTCTTCAGATTCAGAACCCAATCTCTTCCTTCAGTGCCATCTAATGTACTTCTCCAAAAGTTATTGGGGTAGGGGGGAACTTGCTTGAAGACATAATTTGTAAAATTCCTTTCAGCCTTAATTTGTGCTAATTATAGAAGGCTGGAATATGCAGTACCTTATGAAATAGTCTATTTAAGACAATACAAAAACATCCAAGGGGAAAATTTTTTGAGATGGGAAAATTAAGAGTACAAAGAATAAATATATGGAAACTAACAACCAGTTAGCTTGTAGCAGCAATTCTTAAAATGTGATCTTCAGTTCCCTTGGGATCCTCGATATCCTTTCAGCTGGCCTTTGAGGTCAAAACTATTTTAATAATAATTCTGAGACATTATTTGTCTATTAAAATATTCCTCTTTTCCAATTATATCTGTGTGAGGCCAGATTTTCTTCATATACTTCAACCAAAACAACATATTGCAACAGATTGAATGTAGAAGCAGATAGGAGAATCCAGCTGTCATCCATTAAGCCAGATATTAAAGAGATTTGCAAAAATATGTAAAACAATGCCAATCTCACTCAAGTTTTTTGCTTTGGAAAATAGTTATTTTCATAAAAAGATTCTACTTAGGTTAAGGAATGGATTTGTGGGCAACCAAGTGGCACAGTGGATAGAGTGCTTGGCTTTGTAATGGTGGGACACCAGGGATGTTAATTATTATTATTAAAATGTAACATAAATGGTTTGTGGGTTCACGCTGGGTTGAAGGAGAGTCAGGACCAACCAGGATAGGGAGACCAGTGTTTACTGCCAAGCTTTTAACTGACAAAGGAATGCCCTTAGGTTTTAAGTATAGAATCCCTTATTCCCATCCTTCATTATTATTTCCCTCAATTAAACTGTATAAACTTTTACTTTTGCCTGCTGCTTCCGTAGACCCTCTACTTAAAACCTAAGGGCAAACCACAGGGGGCAGGAAAGGACTCAACTACACTATCCTATTGACCTAAGCCAGGGAGGGCCCAAAGGAAGCAGTACTGGAGTCACAGGGAAGTCTCCTTCAAACCTGGTTACAGCCAGGTTTGGTCAGCTCAGATAAAAGGCCAATTGGGGTCTCACAGTAATCCAAAGATAGTCACAGGATGCCAAGAGCCAACTCCACCAGGTGATCCAAGGTAGCCAGGTAGGGAGAGTGAGTTTGAAATGCTGTCCACCAGATCACAAATCACTTCCCCACTTGGTGCTGCTCTGCAGGTCTTGTCCACTTGCTGAAAGCTTCTACCTCTCAGGATCCCAGGGAATCTGGATGCAGTTTTTCCCTAACTCTGAGATCTCCGAGGGTTAGCAACAGTTATGTCCCAACCAGTAATGGAGTCTCTCTCAGAGCACAAACCCCACTTCCTGCTCCTTCATTCCATCTTGGAATCCTCCAGCCCTTCCTGCTAGGTCCAACATTAACACTAATTAATCTTCCTCACAACAGCCTGGAGTATCAAGAAGGCTCATCTTCCTGTGTTCAAATCTATCCTAAGACAATTACTAGTTGTATGACCCTGGGCAAGGCATTTAACTCTATTTGCCTCAGTTTCCTCATCTGTAAAATGTACTGGAGAAGGAAATTACAAACCACTCCAATTTTTCTTTCCCTTTTTTTATTTAGAATATTTTTCCATGGTTACATGATACATGCCTCCCTCTACTCTTTCCTCCCCCCTCTTGAATCTGACAAGCAGTTCCACTGGGTTATACATTCAAAACCTATTTCTGCATTATGTGATCCTTTAACATCAAAACCCCAATCATATCCCTATCACATTATGAGATCAATCACTTATTTTTCTAATGCATTTCTGATTTCACAGTTCTTTCTCTGGAGGGGGATAGCGTTCTTTCTCATAACTTCCTCTGGATTGTCATGAATCATTGCATTGCTGCTGGTAGAAAAATCTATTATATTCTATTGTACCACAGTGTATCCGTCTCTGTTTGCAATGTTCCCCTGGTTCTGCTCCTTTCACTCTGCATCAATTCCTGGAGGTCTTTCCAGTTCACATGGAATTCCTCCAGTTTATTATTCCTTTGAGCACAATAGTATTCCATCACTAACAGATACCACAATTTGTTCAGCCATTCCCCAATCAAAAGATGTCCCCTCATTTTCCAATTTTTTGCCACCACAAAGAATGTGGCTATAAATATTTTTGTACACATTTTTCCCTATTATCTCTTTGGGGTACAAACCCAGCAACCACTCCAGTTTTTCACCCATTTCAATAAAATACCAAATGGGCTCATAAAGAATCAAATATGCCTGAAACAACCAAAGAATAGCCCATGTAAAATGATCCTGCAAAGGAGACTAAAGAAGCAGACAGGAAAGAGAAGACCCAAGAAAGAGTCAAGTCATGAAAGCCCAGAGAAAAGATATATCAGAGAAGAGGGTGGTCAAGAAAGCCAAATGCTGAAGAGATCAAGAAGGATGAATAAATAATACTGATTACTAAGGACAGTGATGATGATGATGGTTTGCTATTTCCTTCTCCAATTCATCTTTCAGATCAGGAAATGAGGCAACCAAGCTTAAGTGACTTGCCCAGGGTCACACAGCTAGTAAGTGAGGTCAGATTTGAACTCAGGAAGATGAATCTTCCTAAATTCAAGTCCAGCACTCTAATCTACTGTGCCACTTAGCTGCCTCCACCAGGCTCAGAGTGAGTGCTATATAAATGTTAGCTATTTAGCTATTACTATTATTATTATTAACAACTATCCTTTACGTAGAAAAACTCTTTACAAATGTCATGTCATTTGACCCTCATTATAGTCCTATAATGTAGACACTATTATTATTCTCAATTTTCAGTTGAGGAAAATGAGGCTTGGAGAGATTAAATGACTTGCTCGGGGTCACATAGCTACTAACTCCTGAGATGAGATTCAAACTCAGGTCTTCCTCTTTCCAACAGTAAGATTCTATGTACTGTGCTTCATAGCTGTCCCTCTATCACACGTGCCTGGAAGGAAACCCACCCAGAGTTTCCACGTACTTACCTAGAATCCCAGCTAAGTATATTCGAAGCCAATAGTGGGAATCAGAGCCAAGGGGTGTGCTAGTCTTACACTACCTACCTCATATGGGTGTGGGGAGGAAAATTCCTTTTTTAAAAAAAGCCAAAATGCTATATAAAAGAGAGATTTAATTGTCCTTGTTTTAAAAAACAATATTCAAGAAGAACCATTATTGTTTTGTCGGACTAGACCTGGTCCCTGAAACCTACCTATCACAGCTCCGTACAGCTTCCTCTGCCCAGGAGAATATAAGCTCCTGAAGGGCAGGGATTATCTAATTTTTTTTCTTTGCATCACCACATAGCGCCTAGCTTATTGACTTGGCTTCACTTGACTTAATAAATGCTTGTCAAATTCAAGAAATCCTGAAGCAGCCTAAGTAGCACAGCAAGACTTGGGTTCAAATATGACCTCAGACAGTTCCTAGTTGTGTGACCCTGGACAAGTCACTTAAACATGATGGCTTACCTAGCCCTTGCCACTCTTCTGTCTTAGAATTGATACTAGGACAGAGTGATTAAAAAAAAAAAAAAGGAATGCAGAAATTCTGTGTTAGTTTTCTCTATTCTCAAGGTATACTAGTGGTAAGGCATGTACACTCAATGCATAAAGGCAAAAGGGCTGCCTCCCTTCAGGACAAACACATAATGAACTAAGAAACCAAGCTCCTTTGTTATTGTCCATTCTTGAGGTTTAATGGGAGACCCTAAAAGCTAAGAAAGGAGAACTGGGTTTTTTTGTTTGTTTCTTTCTTTTTTAAGCCCTTATCTTCCCTCTTAGAATCAATAATGTGTATTGGTTCCAAGGCAGAAGAGTGGTAAGGGCTAGGCAATGGGGGTTAAGTGACTTGCCCAGGGTCACACAGCTAAGAAGTGTCTGAGGTCAGATTTGAACCCAGGACCTCCCATCTCTGGGCCTGACAATCCACTGCCCAGCTGCCTCTGGGAGAACTGTTTTAATAAAGAGTTCCTTCCCCTTTCATCACTGATATGTTATTTGAATACGCAAATTCATTAGGACATCAGCAGTGTAATCAAAAAGGCAGTTGGTTTGTGTAGGGGAGGGAGAACAAGAGAAAAAACAATATATGGGCCCTGAAGTCAAAACCAAAAACTTCTTGAAGGCAAGGACCAGACACTTCCTTTGTATCTCCTACAGAATCTCCCGTAGTACTAGACACACACAATGAACATTTGCTAAATGCTCACCGTGATCTAGGCACTGCTGAGTGCTGGCGACAGAAAGTTTGCATTCCGATAGGGGACACAACACATACACATTTTTTTATGTTCTCATTAATTACTTTTAAAATTAAGTTCTATATTTTTTAATCAACAAAAATATACTTTCTCTCCTTCCTCCCCTCCCCTCTGCTGGCTATATCCCAACAATTGAGAAAGAAAAAGGAGGGGAAAACCCTGCTACAAACATGTAGAATCAAGTAAAATAGAGTCCCACATTGGCCGTGTCTAAAAACTATGTTCCAATCTTCATGCTGAGCCCACATTCTGCCAGAATATGGGGAACAGGTTTTAATATGAGTCCCCTTGACTTGTGATAACACACATATCAGAGTGTGTGCTTCTGAAATAATTAGATTAAGAAATGGTTGATATGGATCATTTTGATTTACTCTGATGATTTATTTTAGTAAGAGTTAGCCCTAGCCAGGCTTATCAGCTAAGTCAAGCCAGTCTAGATATATTTTTTTAATCCTTACCTTCCATTTTAGAATCAATATTGTATAGTGTTTCCATGACAAAAGAGTATTAAGGGCCAGGCAATAGAGGTTAAGTGATTTGCCCAGGGTCACACGGGTAGGAAATATCTAAATCCAGATTTGAACCCAGCACTTCTCATCTCTAGGCCTGGCTCTCAATTCACTGAGCCACCTAGCTCACTCTAGATATTTTCTTAGAAATTAAGTTATTTCTAGCAATAACATCCAGTTAATCATTTAGTTTAAGAATAACTTTGAAGAAGAAATAAAATAACTGGAGGAAATCCATGTGAACTGGAATGGTCTCCAGGAATTGATGCAGAGTGAAAGGAGCAGAACCAGGAGAACATTATACACAGAGGCTGATACACTGTGGTACAATTGAATGTAATGGACTTCTCTACTAGCAGCAATGCAATGATCCAGGACAATCCTGAGGGACTTATGAGAAAGAATGCTATCCACATCCAAAGAAAGAACTGTGGGAGGAGAAACACAGAAGAAAAACAATTGCTTGATCACATGGGCTGTTGGGGACATTATTGGGACACTAAATGATAACTCTAGTCCAACTATCAATAATATGGAATTAGGTCTTGATCAATGATACATGTAAAACCCAGTGGAATTGTGCATTGGCTATAAGGGGTTAGGGTGCTTTGGGGGAGAGGGAAAGAACATGAAATATGTAACTAGGAGAAAATATTCAAAATAAAAATAAAACAAAAAATAAAGAGCCTAAAAAAAAGAATAACTTTGAAGGAAGAATATACCCTGTTAAAATATTATACTTTATTATAACCTGAAAAATAGATTGAGTTAGGGGCAACTAGATGGCTTAGTGCATAGAGGCAGGCCTGAACCCAAAAGGTCTTGGGTTCAAATTTGACCTTATATACTTCCTAGCTGTGTGACCCCTAAGGGTTAAAAAAAAATAGATTAAGCTAGAAATCATGGTATTTAATCTCTCATTTCTGTCAACTAGCTGCAGCCCACACAACCCCAAAACCACAAGGTTTCTTGCATTATCCTTACTCCATCGAGGCTGACAAATGACAGTTCACAAATTAGCAGTTACAATTATTGCAAAATGTAAGTCACAAACTTGTAAATCTTCAACATCTCTGTTGGTTTGAGCTACATATATCACATCATCTTAACGAACTGTAATATCTCAAAGTTCCCAGCAGTAACTCCTCTCTCTGTAAATTTTCAGCAATGGCACCCCCTTCCTCTTTTTCACCATCAAAAGGAGTTTCGTACATCATTCGTCTCTGATCTCATAGAAGGTCAGTGGCCATTGAGCTAATATAAGATCTGGACTTATATTAAACCAATTATGCTTGGAATCTTGTCTTTCTCAGTCTTTTTCTTTACAGGGAAAGGCATTTATTTTTTTAACACCTAGAAGAGTGGAGAAGTTTTTTGTTTTCGTTTTAGTAAGAGGAAAAGCAGTAGCAGCTCAGGTGGGGCAGGATTAAATTAGATGGAGAGGTCTCTCGGAGTCTGCGATCCTAGGATCCTATAAGATAGCTAAGTGATATAGTGGATAAAGTGTTGGATTTGGAGATAGGAAAACCTGGGTTCAAATCTTGCCTCGTGTACTTAAAAAAATAAATAAAACCATTACTTTCTGTCTTCAAATCAGTACTGTGAATTGGTTCTAAGGCAGAATAGCAGTAAGGGCTAGGCAATGAGGGCTAAGTGACTTGCCCAGGGTCACACAGCTAGGAAGTATCTGAGACCAGATTTGAACCCAGGATTTCCCATCTCTTTTCCTGGTTCTCAATCACTGAGTCACCTAGATGCACCCCTCAGTACCCTCCCATTTACTTTCTAGTGGTATAACAGTGAGCAGGTCACTTAGCTCAACCTCATTTTCCTCATCAATAAAATAGGTATAATGATCATACTTCATAGGATTGTTACAACAATCAAATGAGACAATAAATGTATGGTGCTTTGTTAACTTTAAAATGCTGTGTAAGAATTAGCTTTTATTATTACATATACATTTATTTTAAAGGGTTCATCTTGGGATAGCTCTTCTGTCTTGGAACACAGTATTGATTTTAAGACAGAAGGTAGAGTTAGGTTTTTTCGTTTTGTTTTTTTTTAAGGGAGTAAGGGAATGATATATTTTAACTGCTTGACCCCACAGGATGGAACTAGAAGAAACAGGTTCCAATCTCAGAAAGGCAGATTTAGACTTGATTTAAGTCTAATCTAAACTTTCTATGTTTAGTTTCTAATCTCTAAATTAGATTAGTTTTTAATCTCTAAACTTTCTGAGAACTGTCCAAAAGTGGAATGAGCTACTTCAGCAGGTAGTGGGCTCTCCATCACTGGCAAAGCTTTAGAAACCACTTGAGGAGGAGCAGGGATTTTTGTTCTGACCCACTATAACCTAGTGGCCTAAAAGGTCCCTTTTAATTCTGATACCTGGTAAAACTGAGTTGTCCAGCAAACCAGCCTAGCTGAAGCAGCTAGGAGGGAGACACAGTAAACAGATCATATCAGGTGGGTCAATCCACCTTGACAACTATTTCCCCTCAGAAACAAGCAGAGAGAAGAGCCATACTCCTGAGCCCAAGAACCCACTGCCCTGCTTCCAACTCAACCTTTTCATCCATCATCAAGAGAATGGACCCATAATCCCTGATACCACCAATACCAACTGCCAATCAATCCCATGCCAAATGAGCAGGTAAGCCCCAGAGTTCAGGGACCCCCAAACCAGTAGCCTTATTTCTAGCCTCACTCCCAAAGCCAAAGTCTAAGGAGCAGCAACTCTTGGGGAAATACAATCTGGCAACTTGTTCTGCCAATATATTGCAGCTTCTACATCCTTCAACCACAGCTTCAGAAGACCCAGAAAAGAAAGTTGGGATCCCCAGAGCCCTTGGCACTGTCAAATGAGTCAACGTCAGAGAATGACTCTTACAATAACCACCAATGTGGAAGTATGTTTTTTATGATAACACATGTATAACCCAGATCAAATGCTTACCATCTCCGAAAGGGGAGGGAGACAATTTAGATCTTATAATTTTAGATATTATAAATTTATATTATTACATATTTATAATTATTATAAATGTATGTAGATATATGTACTTGTAAATTTAGATAGAATCATTTGAAATTTGTTATGTGTAATTAGGGAAATAAAATATCTTTGAATTTGAAAATATACACTTTCAACAAAAAATAAATTAGGGAATGATATTGCTTAGTGAATAGAAATGACACTAACAGGACACATTACAATCTGCTTTGTCACTGTACCCTAAGGACCGACCGCTGGATCTTTCCATCTGACTTGCAGATGAAACCTCCTGGATGGTATACATTGTCTCTCCTAAATAAAATGTGAGCTCTTTGAGAGCAAGGTTTGTCTTATTATTCTATTTCAGGGTGTTTGGCACCCAGTAAGAGCTTAATGAATGCCTTTTGCATTCATTTATTGCTTCATAATACTTTAATCTTTGTTCATTTCTAGACTGGTCATTAACCAGCTCCCTGGATAAATCCCTGTAAGCTATTAGCTTGCATACAGTGTTCTCAGGCTAATATTTCAGATGACCCTATTGGCTGACTCATCTGGGGTGAAGCTGTGGGAATGCAAGAATATCACTATATATAGATCAGGGTGGACTTCATGAGAAACTTGTCACTAAAGACCTGACAGGTTGTGACTTATCAACTAACAGGTGTTTTATGCAGTGGGGGGCGTGGTGGGGTGAGAGGGCTTGGAGGAAAAATAGCTAAAACTCCAAATTTGTGAAAGTTGGCCCCTTTGGGGCTTAGCTTTTTTCCTTTCTTCTTCCCAAAAATTTCAGCTCCAATGAAGCTAGAGATATAGCATTGTATGATAGAAAGAACTCTTGTCTGGTGTTCAAGTCCTGACTCTTCCTCTAGCTGGTTGTGTGACCATGAGCAAGTCTTTTCCCCTCCTTTGTCCCTCAGCTTCCTCATCTGTAAAATTAGAGGTATGTAGCTGTATGACCTTGGGCAAGTCGTTTGACCCATTTGTCTAGCCCTTACCCTTATTACTAGGACAGAAAGTAAAAGTTTAAATAAAAAACAAAAATTAGAGAGGGACAGTGTATGAGATTATACCTAAGGTTCCTAGGAGCTTTGATATTCAATAGATCTAGCCCAAACAGGCAGCTAAGTGGCTCAGTAGATAGAGAGCCAGACCTGGAGACGGGAGCTCCTAGGTTCCAGTCTGGCCTCAGATACTTCCTAGTTGTGTGAACCTGGGCAAGTCACTGAAATCCAATTGCCTAGTCCTCACTGCTCTTCTGTTGTGGAAGAGATACTTAGCATTGATTCTAAGACAAAAGGTAAGGGTTGTTTTGTTTTGTTTTTTAATTCTAACTTAAACCAATAGAGAATGTTCATACTGAGTTAAAATCAAGTTTTTATGTGTATTACATTAATAGATGCAACATCTGCTTGCTTGTTTTCTGACATTAGAGCTCTGCTATTTTTCAGGATGGCACTTGAATTTTCGTGAGAATCTGCAATCTCTAAACAGCTCTGTCATCAGTTTTCAGATTTATGACCCTGCATCCTGCAGTTTCCATCTTGCTTTCCAAGCCTTGAAGTTGATCTGGGAGCTCCCAAAGGAAAGGTTCAAAAATGCTTTGTGGATACCACAGCAACCACAAGTTTACTCCTGGGAACTCACTGTCTCAAGGTGCAAGGTGGGTCCTGAGAGAAATCTGCCCCACCTCTCTCCAGGAAGCTAAAGTTTCAAAAAGATTCAGCTCTAATCAGCTAGCTTTCCAGCTTTAGAGACAATTATTCTAATTTTTTAAGTACATTTGAAGAATACTTAAGGTTTTCAAAATGTTGCTTTCACAACCACCTGTGCAATAGATCTTCCATTTTACAAATGAGAAAACTGAGGCTCAAGAAGTTCTGCATTTGTACTATGGTCAGATAGCCAGTGTTGGACATGACATTTATACCAAGCTGTCTAGCATTCCTCTCCCCAACCTCTTATCAATGCTACCCTGCTGCTACTGCAATCTCTGGACCAAAACTCCAGAGGCTTTGTGCTCTGGAGCTAAACCATTCAGCTTTGGAACTCTCTCCCCAAGGAAGTGAGGGGAATGAGGGAGAAAATGCTTCCCAGTGATGAAAGCCTATTATATCTAGAGGTCCTACCCCCAAACCATACTTCACCAATGTATTTTGATGACCTGAACTCTATTTCAACTTTCTTCTCTAAGAAGGGAGAGAAAGGGAAGAAGGAAGGAAGGAAGGAAGGAAGGAAGGAAGGAAGGAAGGAAGGAAGGAAGGAAGGAAGGAAGGAAGGAAGGAAGGAAGGAGGGAGGGAGGAAGGTGAAGAAGGAGCAGATCTGTGATCTCATCAATTCAGGAATTTCTGCTAATAATGCATATTGCAAATCATCCATATTTACCCATTTTAGGTGACTCTTTTCCTTACAGTGTCTGCCTGGCACAAATAAATGTTAGTTGACTAACTGTTCTCCCAATACTTTGCCACAAATGTGCTTAAGGGCTTATTCAATTTCTTCTGACATTTCAAGAGGATTAGTGAAGCATCCTGGTTTCTCATTGGTCATTATTTCTCACTCACGAAATACGGTGATCCCATCTTCTCTTCTTGTCATATAAATCCTTGATAACATCCTTTGCTTCTGTTCTTTGAAGTTCATCATTGGTTAGGTATTTCACTTCAGGGTCACTACCCCAATGTGCCTCTTCTGTGTGTCTTTGGTTTTTTAAGACAATGGCATTGTCATTGCTACCTTTTGTAAAGTTTGACTCTTGTAAAGTCTTGCTGCCATAAAGCAACACTAGTAAAATGCCCATATTTTAAAAGATAGTCCCTTGTTTTCATAGGAAACTAGAGGACATTAAAGAGTTTGCGGATTTATTTTTTAATTTCCATGTATCTCAGTCCTTCCCTTCCCTCTCCACACCATAGAAAACATCATCTGGCAAACAGTATGTATACTCAAATTATGTCTTTCGTGTCTCCACTTCTCAGTTGATTCTCTGGAAATGAACATTCACAAGTTATTCTGCAAACATTATAAACATTATTCTCTTGGTTCTACTCATTTCACTCTTCACTATTTCATATAGTTCTTCCCAAGTTCATTTTTTATTAATCTACTCAACATTTCACATGTTGTGGTAGTATTCCATCATAATCATACACTACAATTTGTTTAGCCATTCTCCCTTGGATGGGCATCCCCTCAATTTCCAGTTTTTTGCCACCACAGAGAGCTGCTATAAATATTTTGAAACATATAGGTTCTTTTCCTTTTTCCTTGATCTTCTTGGGAAATAAATCCAGCAATAATATTTTAGAGCATCCTGGGCATAATTCCAGCTTCGTAATTTTTTTAAGCAATCCAACCTATTCCTTACAATTCTGGGCCACGTTTATTGTCCACCAGAATAGTCTTTTCCAGACATGAGAACTATTGGACAAGACCTAAAGGCTAGTCACCCAAATGCATATGAAATGTAGACAGTGTAGAAGGTTGTCTTCATTTATTTGGCCTTTTCCATGTGGATGAAAGACATCATAGCTCTCTTCCATCATCTGCAAATGGGGCAGTCTGGAAGACCTCACCATCTACTGGTAATCCCTCCATTTGAACTCTACCCTGAATTGTCACCAACATAGTAAAGTGAATACTTTTGGCATATGGACATCTCCCAATTTTGTGTTTGTGTGTGTGTGTGTGTGTGTGTGTGTGTGTGTGTGTGCAATGTTTATTATCAGAGGGTCATTGAATAGGCTTGTTTCTTCCAATGAATCCACAATGATCTTGCTATATGGATGACATATAGTTGTAATCAACAAACAATAAATCCAATGGGATCTTACATGTTTGTCTACATCTTTTGATTAGTTGTGAGATGATAGAGTTGTGGTCCATTGTTAAATATCTCTTGTAAATATTCTCTACTAATATCCTCATCAAGGATACTCTTGAATCCTATATGAATGACTCAAATAAAATTTGCTATTCCTTCAGTAAATTTTTTAGTATTAAAGAAGGAAGAAAATATATACTTATTAAACACCTACTAGGGGCCAGATACCATGCTAGATGTTTTACAAATATTTCATTTGATCCTCACAGCAGCCCCAGAAAAGAGATACTATTATTACCCCTAATTTACAGAGGGGAAACTGAGACAGATAGAGGTGAAATGACTTGCCTAGGATCATTACTAGTAAGTGTTAGAAGCTACTTTTGAATGCAAGTCCTTCTGACAGCCAGCCCTCTCTCCACTATGCAATATCAGGGCATCTTGGGGGCAACTAGGTAGCTCAGTGGATAGAGAGCCAGGCCTAGATACAGGAGGTTCTGGGTTCAAATGTGACCTTGGACGCTTTCTAGCTGTGTGACCCTGGGCAAGTCACTTAATCCCCTTTGCCTAGCCCTTACCACTCTTTTGCTTTGGAACAAATATATAATATTGATTCTAAGTCAGAAGATAAGGAGATATAGATAGATAGATAGATAGATAGATAGATAGATAGATAGATAGATAGATAGATTTTATATATTTATATATGTATATATAGGGGCCTCTAGTTATCAATAAGATAATAAATCAAAAAGACTTTTCTATATCTGTTATTCTCTCTTTTAGACACATTGTACAATAGTTCCTTGATACCCTCACAATTAACTGTATCATCTGTGGCATGGATTTCTTCTTTGATTTTTTTTTAAACCCCTACCTTCCATCTTAGAATCAATATTGTGTATTCATTGGTTCCAAGGCAGAAGAGCAGTGAGGGTTGGGCAATGGAGGGTTAAGTGACTTTCCCAGGGTCACACAACTAGGAAATGTCTGAGGCCAGATTTAAATCCAAGACCTCCTGTCTCTAGGCCTGGCTCTCTGTATACCCAGTCCAATCTAAGCACTTTTCCTTTATTCTATTTAGTGCAATTATCTCCACAACAAGGCAGTGAGATGATACAGTGTTTAGAGTGTAAGACTTGGATTCAGAAAGACTTGGATTCAAAACCTACCTCCAACAATAACTAGCTATATGTTCTAAAATATTTAAAGCAGCAGTCTCTGGTGGCAAAGAATGGGAAATTGAGGGGATGTCCACTTACCTTCTTCAGCTTCAGTTTCCTCATCCGTAAAATAAGATAATAAGAACACTTAGCTGGCAAGACTCTTGGGAGGATGGAATAATAAAAGAGCTGTAAACATTTCCCCTTAGATTGTATTTTCTTAGAGATCAGGGGATTGGCTTTTAGCTTTCTTCATATCCTTAGCACTTGGCATGCCGCCTGGCACATCACTGGTCCTTAATCAATGCTAGTTGGCTGAAGAGTGGACTCTGCAAGCACTTTAGAGACTAAGATATTATCCTCCTTGGGGTCTTTCTGTTTTATGAGATGATGTTGCTCCTAATTGTTCAGGCAAAGAGTGATGAGAAAGGAGAAGGTATCCCAGGGTAGCCTGAGACTGGCCTGAATAAGGACAAACAAGACAGAAAGGTCAATGCTTTTTGGGGGGATATGATATAGCTCCATGGGGCTGGACCTTGAGGTTTATGTAGGACAGTAGAGAAAGATAAGACAGAAAATCTACATTTAAATTGGTCTGTAGAGTGCCTTGAATGTCAGACTAAAAGATTTTGACTAAATTCAAATTCTACTATATTCAACGGAAAGCCATTGATGATTTATTTCTGAACAGAGAAACTCCATAATCAGAAGTATATTTTAATAAGATTAATATGGAGAATGTAGTAAACAGTGGAGAAGACTGGAAGCAGAGTGGGGTAGTGAAATAAGCACAGGACTCTGGGAATTGAGAAATGAATTCTGGTTCAGGCTCTACCATTAATTTGCTATGTGATTTGGGGCAAAATCATTTTACCTCTATGGGACTCATTAGTTTATGTGCAAGCAAAATGAAAGTAACAGATGATTTCTAATTTCCCTTCTGGCTCTGATGATCTTATTGTGAAGAAGCTAACTAGATAATGTGAGAGAAATAGAGATCAGAACAGCAAGTGGTTAATTGTTGGACTTGAGTGGACCACCCTGACTCCATTTTGTGAGCTAATTTTGGAGCTAGCTCAGTTCCTTTTCTGTTCAATTATGGGCCATTCTGTCTTGGGAGAAAAGTTTATCCAGTTGTGGAAATTGGAAGAAAATTTTATTCCATTGTTTGTAGCTGGGAAGCTGGACCTGCTGGACCTTCTACTTAGAGACCCTTACTAAGGGACCCAGGTTGTGTTGACCAGAAACACAGTCAGAACCTAAGACAGATATAAAGAGTTTTCTCATAATTGCACATATCAAGCAATCTAGATGACTTATCTGAAAACATCCCCCTCATAATCAATCAGTCATTGTTTCCATGTTCTTTTGATTGTTTACAGATACTTAGAGAAAAGTGGACACCTCTTTCCTGAATTTAGGAATTTGTACCTTTTTGTTCTCACCACCCCAACTTGGAAAGTTCTTCATTTTTTTAAACCCTTATCTTCTGTCTTGGAATCAATACTGAGTATTGGATCTGAGGTAGAAGAGCAGTAAGGGCTAGGCAATTAAAATTAAGTGACTTGCCCAGGGTCACACAGCTAGGATGTATCTGAGGCCAGAGAAAGTCCTTCATCTTTCATCCAAATAGAAATCAGATTATCTAATGTTATATGGTTTCATTTTAATTAAGTGACCTCAAAATTAATTGTTTTTAATTAATGACCTATATTTGGAGTTAAACCCTAAGCTGAGGAAGGGACTTGGTCCTGATTTCCTGGGCAATTGACATGCATTGCTTACAAAATTGCTATGTGCAGATCAACCCTTTGTTTCTTCAGTCATTTCATCTTTTACTCATTACAATAAAATGTTGGAAGTTTCAGGATATAGAAGAATCAATAGAAATAACAGGCTAAATTTCACAGCAACGGTATATGTGGGCACCTATACCTTTTGCTATCTCCTGGGACAGACTGTTGAGATTCCAAACTAGTGCCAAAAGCTTATCGGACTCAGAGTCCTGGATATGCTACCTGCTGAGGCTCTATCCTGGGCTGCACACATTTACTCAACTTGGCCAGTTCTAAAAAGTGCCAAAGAGTAGTCATGGAAGGTTCAGGAAAGCATTGCATGTGTTGGAGCAGATTGGGAGTGTGAGTAAGAAGAGAGCAGCTGTCTCCAAGGCACTGTTGTCATTTTACAGTCACACTCAATGATTTTGGCAAATAAAATGCAAAAAATTCAAAGGACCCCTGTGACCCTTCTATTCATAGAAGTTCATAAACAGATGCAAAAAACACATAAAACACTCAGAATTTTTACCCTCAGAAGGAAATAAATTTGGAATTATTGGTGAGACGACACTCCAACATCCCAATGAATCCCTGTATCTCTCACGTGGCCCTAACAGTCCCTCCCAGACTTACGATGAACATACTTTAAAGCTTCTAGGTAAGCAACTCCCTTCCCATGAGATCTATATTGTCTAAATAATTCAGTCTAATAGTACGTGGTACCAAGATCCTGATCTCTTGCACCATCCCTTCCCCTGTCAATAGTGTAAATTTAATCCTTCCTCTAACAGCTGCAGTTGTCACATAAGTGACTCTCTTCTTTCTTTTTTCTTTTTTTTCCTTTTTTATTTAGAATATTTTTCCATAGTTACATGATTCATGATCCCCCCACCCCCTTGCTCTTTCCTCCCCCCTCTTGAATCTGACAAGCAGTTCCACCGAGTTATACATGTATCATTGTTCAAAACCTATTTCCATGTTATTCATATCGGCAGTAGAGTGATCCTTTAACATCAAAACCCCAATCATATCCCTATCATGTTACGAGATCAATCACATATTTTTCTAATGCATTTCCATTTCCACAATTCTTTCTCTGGATGTGGACAGCATTCTTTCTCACAAGTTCCTCTGAATTATCCTGGATCATTGCATTGCTGCTAGTAGAAAAGTCCATTACATTCAGTTGTGCCATAATGTATCAGCCTCTGTGTGCAATGTTCTTCTGATTCTGCTCCTTTCACTCTGCATCAATTCCTGGAAGTCTTTCCAGTTCACATGGAATTCCTCCAGTTCTTTATTCCTTTTAGCACAATAATATTCCATCACCAACATATACCACAATTTATTGAGCCATTCCCCAATCAATGGACATTCCCTCATTTTCCAATGTTTTGCTACTGCAGTGTAGCTATAAATGGTTTTTTCCTTATTATCTCTTTGGGGTACAAACCTAGAAGTGGTATGAGTCAAAGAGTAGGCATTCCTTTAAAGCCCTTTGTGCATAGTTCCAAATTGCCCTCCAGAATGGTAGGACCAATTCACAACTCCACCAGCAGTATATTAGTGTCCCAATTTTGCCACATCCCCTCCAACATTGATCACTTTCTTTTGCTGTCATATTGGTTAGACTGCTAGGTAAAAGGTTAGTACCTCAGAGTTATTTTAATTTGCATTTCTCTAATTAGGAGGGATTTAGAACACTTTTTCATATGCTTATTGATAGTTTTTATTTCATCCTGTGAAAACTGCCGGTTCATGTCGCTTGACCATTTGTTGATTGGGGAATGGCTTGATTTTTTTGTAAATTTGACTTAGTTCCTTATATGTGTGGGAAATTAAACCTTTGTCAGAGAGTTTTGTTATAAAAATGTTTTCCCAGTTTGTTTCTTTCCTTCTAATTCTGGTTGCATTGGTTTTGTGTGTACAAAACTTTTTAAATTTGATATAATCAGTCATTCATTTTACATTTTGCAGTATTCTCTATCTCTTGCTTGGTCTTAAATTCCTTCCTTTCCCACAGATCTGATAGGTATACTACTCTATGTTCACTTCATTTATTTATAATTTCACTCTTTATATTTAAATCATATACCCATTTTAAATTTATCTTGGTATAAGGGACCCTCTTCTTTCTTTAAGAGATGGGTTGATCAAGAAATCTCTTCCCCTCTCTAGGTCTGATCCTTCAATTTTTAGGTTTGGTATCCAAATCAAGGCTGGTGTTATCCAAGAAACCTCCTTCCTTAGGCTTGAAACAGACTCCTCTCTTCCACATACAAGATTAGAATTCATGAATATTGTCCATTTACTCCGGGCTTGGACTGAGGATGATTTCCCTGGCCTACTTCTGCAGCAATTCTATTATTGTCCTAGCTGTTGCCTTATCTTAGGCTAGAAAATCCCACTTTCAGGAACTCTCCTTTGAGATCACATAGATGGACACAGTTCTAAATATGGGCAGTTAACCCACTGATGTACTCTCTTTGGCCATTATCAGAAACATGAAAAGCAAGCTACTCAACTTCACTTATAAATATTGATTATTTCTTTTATAATATATAACATACACATATATATCACAATAACTTCCTGCTATACCTCCACACATATTGAACCCCTTAATGCATACACACATTTTTATCAAGAAGACCAGTTAAGGGGCAGCGAGGTGGCTCAGTGATCAGGCCTAGAGAATGGGAGATCCTGGGTTCAAATTTGGTCTCAGACACTTCCTCATTGTGTGACCCTGGGCAAGTCATTTAATCCCAGTTGCCTAACTCTTACCACTCTTCTGCATTGGAACCAATACTTCATATCCATTCTAAGACAAAAAGTAAGGGTTTTTTTCTTTTTAGTTAAAAAAGAAAAAAAATCAGTTAAGCAAACTTGATCGACAAAATGATGTGCCTGAAAGTGTATAAAACATTTCACTCCCAAGAGCCCACAACTCTCTTCTGAAAGGAGGGCAGTGTGTTTCATGATCTGTTCACCAGGACCAAGACTGGTCACTTCATTTCATTCAATTAAGACTGACTTTTGATGTTATTTTTACTTTGTTTTAATTTTTTTAGTTTGATTTTATTTACTTTGTCTTAATCATCATGTTTATTCCTCTCTTGTTTTCCTTGCTCTGTATCTGTTCATATAAGTTTCCCCATGTAATCTCTGAGTTCCCCATATTCATCACTTCTTGTGATGTAATAGTAAACTATTACACTAATATGCCCATAATTTGTTCCACTATTCTACAATCAATGGATACTTCATTTCCACTTTGAGAGCAAGCTTTTCAAGAAGACTATTAGACTCAAAAAAATTATAGATCTGGCAGTTCAGTGGATAGAGAGCCAGATCTGGAGATGGGAGGTTCTGAATTCAAATTTGACCTCTTACACTTTCTGGCTGTGTGACCCTGGGTAAGCCACTTAACTCCAATTTCCTAGCCTTTATCACTCTTCTGCCTCAACCAATATTCTAAGACAGATGATAAGGATTAAAAAAAAAAACCTTATAGATCTAGAACAAGAAGGAACCTGAGACCCTAAATGGGATTTAAAAGAAGATGTGGTGATTCACAGTACAACAATCCCTAAGGCAGGGGTCGGCAACCGTTTTGGCCATGAGAGCCATAAACGCCACATTTTTTAAAATGTAATTTTGTGAGAGCCGAACAGTGCTCACAGTGTGCGCTCCTGTAACAGCGCCTGAAAAAAATTGACTTTATGGCTCCTGCAGAAAGAGCCATATCTGGCCCTCAAAAGAGCCAGATGTGGCTCGAGAGCCATACGCTGCCGACCCCTGCCTAAGGGATCAATTGAAGGAGTTCTACCATCTCACAATTGTCTCAGCTCAAAAGAGAGAAACAAGCTCCAGTGCAATGTTAAAATTATTTGTCTGCTAGAAAGAGTCTAGCTCTGAAATCTTGGTGTCCAGGGAAAAGACAAGCTAGCAAACTGATGGGAAGCCACCCATTACTAAGTAAATGAAACAAATCTGGACAAATCACTAGTCTACAAAACAGGCCCAGAGGAAAGAGAAAATAAATCATTTGCCACTTAAGACTATTAATCAAACTCCTTGGCAACCAGGAGGATAGGAACAATGGAGAGTCAGGGAAGCAAGTTCCAAGAAGGACTCACCTATCAATTACAGATGAATAGTCATTTTTAGACAAGGGTGCACATGGGGAGGGTCCAGATCAAGATGTGAATGAAGAAGTAAATGCTCCTGAGGGTAATGAAGGGCTGACAACTGTCCAGATGAGGTCCAAACCTCTCAATTTCACCTTTGCAATATCTTTTATTCATCGTTTATTTTTATTTTTCTCTCAGTTACATGTAAAGAAAAAAATTTTAATTTGCTTTTTTTAATATTTTGAGTTCCAAATTCTCTCACTCCTTCCCTCCCCCATCCTGAGAAGGCAAGAAATTTGATATGGATTATAAGTGTGTAGTCATCCAAAAAATTCCACATTATCCATAATTTGCAACAACTTTTGATACCAACTTTGTACACTGGATCTCACAAACAAGAATACTCCATCTCTCAGCTTGGGGGATTCTTTCTGGCTGCCCTTTTTGTCTGGAATGCTTTGCCTCCTTTGTTCCAACTAGTGATCTCCCTGGTTTCCTTTAAACCTTAAGTCCCTTTAAGTTTCTGCTAAAATCCTATATTCTAGAGAAAATCTTCCCCAACTCTTAATTCCAGTGCTTTCTGTCACTTAATTATTTCTTCTTTACTCCATATATAGCTTGTTTGTATATATGTGTTTGATGATAATGTCTCCCATTAAATTGTGAGGTCCTTGAAGGCAGGAACTGTCTTTTGCTTCGCTTTATGCCCTCAGTGAATAGCAGGAGGCCTGGCACATAGTAGGCATTTAATAAATGTTTCTTGATTGATTGCTCCTTTATTGATCCTTTATCTATACACAGATTAAAAACTAATGAGTCAGGGGCAGCTAGGTGAAAGCTAGGCCTAGAGATGGGAAGTCCTAGACTCAAATCTGTCCTCTGACACTTCCTTGCTGTGTGACCCTGGGCGAGTCACCTAATCCCAATTGCCTAGCCCTTACTGCTCTTCTGCCTTGGAACCAATACTTCTAAGAATTCTTAGATTCTAAGATGGAAGGCAAGAGTTTAAAAAAAAAAAAACAACTAATGGATGCACTTTTCAAAGGTCTGCATTTCCCCAGAAAACTTAGATGGGATACAACTGTCTGGTCTCAAATTTAAATGGACAAGAACAGGTAAATCACTCTCTTAATGACTAGGATATGAAGACTAGGATAGGATAAAAGTTCTTCTCTGAGACCATCGAGGAGAAATAGTACAGGCAGATAACTGTATCTCCCAGAAGTGTAGACCAGGGCTTAAAGACAGAATGATTAACAAGGAGAGTCAGTGGAAGCAGATTCTAGTTTGCAACATGGGGATCTGAAATGAGGATAAGCAAGAATGATGACATCAATCTGCTCCAAGGCATCAAGGAATTAAAACCATTGGCAGGAACGAGTGTGAGAGGTATAGAGCATTGGAGTTAAACAATCCAGACTGGAGCAAGATGTCAGTGTGTCTGAAGAGAACATTCTGTGCTGCTTGTCTGATCAGTCAAGCATTCCAGGCTATACGTGTCAGTCAGTCAGCTTACTTCTTTTTATGAGGGCTTATGTGAGCATATGGTGGGTATAGAGTGTCCAGAGAGGACTAGCACCTCTGGTGTGAGGGCTTGCTGAGCCCCTTTCAGGACTTCCTCTGGTGTCCGCCCGTCTCACTTGCAGCTCCAAGAAGCTGTAGCATGGGCTGCAGCCGTATCTTGCCTCAGCAGACAGGTGGAGGATAACTGGCAAGCCTAAAATCTATCTATCAGTTGGGGGGGGGGGGATGTTTACCCCAAACATATGAAGACTTCCTCCTGGCAGAACAGGAATTAGGAAAATAATTTATTCTGACAGCCATGAAGGTAGTGGAAGCAGATGCTATATATGGAGAGATTAGAGCTTGGTCAGACATCAAAGACTCCAAGGTCATTTGCTGCATCCTGGGCTTATCACCAATCATCCTGACTTCTGTCTTGCCACTGATCTTTAATAACTCTAGAAGAAAAAAGTGAGGCTGATGACTTTGTGCAACTCACCCTCACTTAAATCCGATTCAAGCCCATCAAGACATCACCCAGGGATGTCACTGGACATCTTCAAAAATGAAGGATGAACAACAATACGAACCCATAGCTATCCCTCTCCTACAGGGTCTCCCGAAACTGAAGGGCTTGAAGTGATGAGGCTACTTGTCAATGGAATGCTTTGAATGCCAGAAAATAGAGAGTACAAATCAATTCCACTTGTCCTCTCCTTCGGCCCATCTCCTTTCCATTTGATTCCGTTAGAGGTGACCTCTGGGATGGTACAGAAATTGACCTGGATGACTTCAAGTTTTCATAGTCCATCAATCTTAGAAACTGGAAAGGACCAGAGTAAAATCTAATCAGCAGAGAAGGGAATGTTCTTAGTGGATAAATTATAACAGAACTTTTCAGAGACGCAGAGGGAAGTCTAAACCTTCTGGTGGTTTTACAGAAGCAAAGGTATTAAATGACATTGGTAGGTTAGGATTAGGGTCCGTTCCACCTCTAGATATATGGTCCTGTAAGGCACGGGGAGAGGATTTAAGGGAATGCCTTCTAGTCCTAAGATGATGAAAATGATTCATTCTTTTTTGCTCACTCCTAAAAGTTTCAGAGAAGATGGAGAACAGCTGGCCAGTATCATAACCCTTACCACACTATGTTAAAATTCTTCATGTTTCAGCTCATCATAAAGGATTTTTCAGTGCAGTCTAAAGGATTTACTTAAAACAAAGAAAGAATAACAAAACAAGTTTGAAATGTCTTAGAAACAAATCACTGCCTTTAAGGAAAGATGGCACCTAGCCAAGGAAGACAACACCCTAGGAAACAGCAATACAAATGAACATGTGAATTACTGGTTTGTCTTGGGCCAGCGTGGCAGTTCTCCCTCTGCCCCTGTCAACAGCATAATGAGATCCACTTGGCATTATTTAATTTCTAAAAATGTGTGGAAATTTTAGAACTATAATGTAGAAATTTAATTTCTAAAAGAGTGAAACTATTCACTGAAAAATACATGAGAAGGGACATCTAGGTGGCTCAGTGGATAGAGAGCCACATCTAGAGATAGGAGGTACTGAGTTCAAGTCTATCCTTATGTGTGACCCTGGGCAAGTCACTTAAACCCACTTGCCTAGCCCTTACCAATCTTCTGCCTTGGAACTAATACTTAGTACTGATTTGAAAATACAAGGTAAGAGTTTGTTTTGTTTTGTTTTTTAATACATGGGAAAGCACTAAAATAACATTAGATTTGTAATTATAAGACATGGGTTTGAATCCCAACTCTGGCATTTACCTTGTGACCTGAGAAAGATCACCTAGCTTCTCTGGCCCCCAGTTTCTTCAGCTATAAAAGAAAACTGGACTAGATAAGCTCTAGGGTTTCTTCCAACTCTAAACCCATGCCCTTAACATCTTATGACAAATGCACGTTAGAGCAAAAAATAAAATTTTAACTATTGATTGTGCCAGAAATTTATAATTAAACAGTTAATGTGGGAAGCTACTCAAATCTCTCTTCCATTTTCTTACTGGAAAAATTAATTACCAAGGAAATTGCTTTGAGTAAAGAAACTTTAGGTATCAACCCATCTGAAATGTAGCAAAGCCGAGTTAACTCTCCTCCTGTCCCTTTCTCACCTTCTCCACTTCTACCACACACCTGAACGTTTTAGTGGACTTTAAAATCCTGTATGATCTGCAAAACCTCTAAGTAAAGGGATTTGAAAATGGCTCACGAAAACAAGAAAAAGCCACAAGGTTTGCCAATGCAGCACTGGGACATGAATGAGTCAGAGAGAAACTCTAAGAGTGTTTCAGATGGAGAGCTGGGTGCCACACCCCCACCATATGTGCAAACACATATGTATTTTCAAAGTGCCTTAGCCTAATACTGCTCTACTTGGAACCGAACAAAGCCCAGACCAGCCAGAAAAAAAAACTGCAGGCTAGGATTTGGAGCACAATCCCTCTGTGATTCACTGCTCTGCAGCTGCCAACATCGAAGGAGAGTCTGCCAAACACACCCATTATGTTTTAGTGTGACTTTTGAAATTGCAGTTGTTAAAGGTGACCTTCTTATATTTATTTGAATCCACAGGAGAGGGAGGGAGTCAGGGTGACTTTGAAGAATTTGCAAAGCACTTAGTTTTGGGGATTAATGAGTTTATAGCTATTTCACAAATTAGATTTGGAAGGGAATGCACCATAACTGAAAACCATATACTGTAGCAAAAACACAGAATGACAAGAGGGGGATGGTACCTCACAATTCACCTAGTCTAACTTTTTGATATGAGGAAACTAAGGACTAGGAAAGTGAAGTTATTTGCTCCAGGTCAAGTAAGACAATAGCAGAGCTCAAAATAAAAAATGCTCATAATAATAACTCACATTTATAAATATACCAAGTGTTTTACAAACATTACCCATTTTGATTTACCAAATAATCCTATCAAGCAGATACAGGTATTATTATTTTTTAAACCATTATTTTTTGTCTTAGAATCAATACTAAGTATTGGTTCCAAGGCAGAGGAGTGATAAGGGCTAGTCAATTGGGGATAAGTGACTTGCCAGGACCACACAGCTAGGAAGTATCTGAGGCTAGATTTGAACTCAGGATCTTCTATCTCTAGGTCTGGCTCTCTATCCACTGAGCCACTTAGCTGCCCCAATATAGGTATTATTGTTCCTATTTTTCAGATGAGGAAACTAAGAATCAAGTGCTTCACCCAAGATCACACAACTAGCAAACTGTAGAGTCTGTGTTCAAACCCAGGTCCTTTGAACAAACCTACTTTTCTTTCCACTTAAACAGGTATTCTGAAACTTTTTTGTGTGATGGCACCCCTTAGGCAGACTGGTAAAGCCTACAGATCCCTTCTCAGAATCATGTTTTTTATATGCATAAAATAAAACACATAGGACCACAAAGGAAACTTTTGTCATTCAGTCATGTCCAATTCTTCATGACCTCCTGGACCATAGCATATCCATTGGACCATCTATCCTCTACTTTCTCTCAAAGTCTGGACAAGGTCATGTTTGTTGTTTCCATGACACTATCTATTCATCTCATCCTCTGTCATCCCTTTTTCTTTTTGCCTTGAATCTTTCCCAATATCAGAGTCTTTTCCAATGAGTCATGTCTTCTCATTATGTGGCCAAAGTATTTAAGCTTCAGCTTCAGTATTTGACCTTTCAGTGAATAGTCTAAATTAATTTCTTTAGGTATTTGACTGATTTACTCTCCTTGCTGTCCAAGAGACTCTCAAAATCATCTCCAACACAGTTTGAAAGTGTGGATTCTACAGGACTCAGCTTTCCTTATAGTCTAACTCTGACAGCCATACTTTGCTACTAGAAAAACTATAGCTTTGACTATATGGACTTTTTTTTTTTTGGCAAGTTGATGTCTCTGCTTTTTAATATACTATCCAGATTTCCTATAGTTTTCCTTCCAAGGAGGAAAAATCTTTTCATTTTATGATGGTAGTCGCTATGTGAAGTGATCTTTGAGCTCAAGAATATAAAATGTGACACTGCTCCCATTTCTTCTACCTCTATTTGCCAGGAATTGATGGGACCAGATGTCAAGATCTAGGTTGTTTGGTTGTTTTTTTTATGTTAAACTTCTAGCATGCTTTTACACTTTTTACACTCTTTCACCCTGATCAAAAGGTTGCTTAATTCTTTTTTCGCTTCCTATCATCAAAATGGTATCATCTACATATCTGAGACTATTGGTATTCTCCCAGCATTCTTAATTCTGGCTTTTGATTCATCCAGCCTGGCATTTAATATGATGTACTCTTCATATAAGTTAAATAAATAAAAGGATAATGACAAAAAAAGAACTAGTAATTTTCCAAAGAATTAAAAACTATCAATAATATGTACTATACCCAAATCACTGACAATAACAGAAACACAAAATAAAACAACTCTGGGTTTTCATCAACTCATCAATCCATCATGACAACCATCTAATGACTAAGGATGATGAAAGATAAAATAGACTTTGAACTACTTGAGGATGTTACATGATAAGAGTAAATATTTACATGATAAAGTAATCTGGTGCGTTGATACTGCTGTGAATTCATATGATCATTTTGAAAAGAAATTTGGAAATATGTAAATAAACTAAAATATCCATATCGTTTTACCCAGAGATTCCACTACTAGACATATACCCCAAGGAAGCCAATGATAAGGGAAAAAGTCATCATATGTAGCAAAATATTAGTAGAAGTACTTTTATCACAGTAAAAACCTGGAAAGGAGGTATCCATCCCTTGGGGAAGGGCCAAAAAATTGATGTAATGAATGCAATGGAATATTACAGTCTTGTAAGAAGTGGTGAATATAATGAATACAAAGAAGCATGAGAAGACTTACATGAACTGATGCAAAATGAAATAAACAATTAAGAAAAGAATATATATGCTAACAACAACATAAATGGAAAAAACAACAATCAAAAATTAAAGTTGTAAAATTACAAAGAACAAGTATGAATGACCCCAAAGAGGAGAAATGAGAAGACATCTTCCTCAATTCCCTTTCAGTAGCGGGAGATGCACAAGTGTGAAATAAGGTATATTTTCAGATTTTTCAATGTATTGTTCAGTTTTTCTGATTGCTTTATCTCTTTCTTTTCTTAAAAAAATCCTTTGTTACATACAATAGCTCTCTAGAAGGAATGCAGGGGAAATTTAGGTAATATATTTTTTTGAATCAATAAAACATTTTTCAAAGGATTGAAAACTATCAGCAACCAAATGGAAGATTGCTCAAATAACTGCTAATAAAAGCAATGAAGATTAAGACATCTCTGGTGTTTCATCATATACTCATCTAATTGGTCAAGATGAAAAAAAAAAGACAAAAAATAGTCAGTATTGGAAGTGATGTGGGAAAGTTAGGCATACCAGTGAATTGCTGGTGAGGTTTCTAATTCATTCAACCATTCTGGAATTAATCAAGAAAAGTAATTAAGATGTTCAAATGTAAAAACAAAAATAAATACTGGGAAGTAATTATCTGAGCTATACTGACATACTGATATATAATCCCAGGGTCCAAGCCCATCCCAGCTTGGCCAAAAGCCCCAGAGCTCATGAATCCACTAGATAGTCAGATTATACAAACCACCCACCCCTTCTCAACATTTCTTCTCAGAAGGAGTCACCTGAGGTCTCTCTTTTTTTAAGAAGGTATATTCTATGAAATAATGATTCATTCCATATGGTAAAAGCTAATGTCATTCTTGTAGCTTCAAAACCAACTGAAATATAATGTTTGGACACATTCCAGGATGCTAGACACATACGCGTAACTCCCCTTGGCAAAAATTATCTTGCCAGGGCATATCAATTTTACTCACGACATAAGTATTGATTACCGTTTCTTCTACACAATTATTCAACCAATTAATCTCACACATAATTATTCAATTAATAATTAGATAATAAGGATTACGAGCAGAGAATATACAAGTATACAGAGGCATAAAATAGTGAATATAAACTGAAGTTGCTTAAGTAGATTATCTTTTTCAAACCTACCTGTCAATGTCAACCAACAAACATTTATTAAGTGCTTAATATGTGCCAAGCACAAAAAGAAGCAGAAGATAGTTTCTGTCCTTAAGGAACTTACAATCCAGCAAGCGAGACAACATGAAAATAAATATGTACCTAGTCAGCTATATTCTGCATTCATTTTGTTATTGTTAAGTCATTTTAGTCATGTCCAACTCTTCATAACCCCATTTGAGGTTTCCTTGGCAAAGATACTGAAGGGTTTTTGCCATTTCCTTCTCCAGCTTATTTTACAGATAAGGAAACTGAGGCCAACAGAGTTAAATGATTTGTCCAAGGTCACACAGCTAGTAAGTATCTGAGGAAAGATTTGTTAGGGAGCTAGCCCAGCTCTCTGCTCTATTCTGGAAAAATAAAGGATAATTAACAGAGAGAAGGCATTGGAATTCATTATACTCTAAGGAAGTCAACTACATAGGGAAAGGTCCCACATATAATATAAATAAATATTTATAGCAATACTTTTTATGGTAGCAAAAAACTAAAAGTAATATGAGTGCCTGTTAACTAAAGAATGACTGAACAAATTATGATATATTAATGAAATCTAACATTATTATGAAATCCTATATTATGCATATAAGGAGCACAGAAAACCAAAGGATCACAGATTTAGAGCTCAAAGATACTTTAGAGGTTATCTAGTTCTACTTTCTTTTATAGATGGGGAAACTGAGATCCAGAGGGGTTGAATGTTACCCAAAGAGAAGAAGTGGCAGGGAAAGGATTTGAATTCAGATCATCTGACTAGAAATTCAGCTTTGTTCTGCTACTGGATTCTGACTTGCATGAACTGACATGGAGTAAAGACAACAAAGCCAGAAGGATATGTGCAATGACTACAATAAGGTAAATGAAAGGAGATCTTACTGAAAGCTGAATTCTGAGGAATTGTAATAACCAGTCTTGGCTCTGGAGAAAAGATGTTGAAAATAGATCTATTTCCTTAAGCAGGAAATCAGATGGCTCAGTGGGTAGTGGGACTAAGCCTGTAGTCAGAAAGACTTGAATTCAAATCTAGCCACAGATACTATCTATGAAGTCTCGATTAGAAGTCAACCTGTCTGCCTCCGTTTCCCCAACTGTAAAATAGGGGATGATAATAGTACTGTTTCACAGGATTGTTGTGAGGATCGAATGAGCCAATATTTGTAAAGTTCTTGACACACACTGCCTGGCCCAAAGAAGGTGCTTAATGAATTTTTATTCCCTTCCTTCTTCTCTTAAGTACAAAATGTTGGAGAACCATTGTGATGATTGTCTTTTCTTAACTGGTTTTCTTTTATACACGGGAGGATTGATGGTAGGAGAAGGGAGAACAGCCAGACATTTGGCTTTGATGTAAACAAAGCACAAGCAAGAAAACTAATTTTTACAAAATATAAAAATAAAGTAATGACAGTGAAGCCTTCGTCTTGGCTCATTGAATCACAATTCTAGATTGCTTTTTAGCAAATCTGGCATTTCCCAAACGCTAATAAAACCTGCAAATAGCACCTACCAATGACTAGAGTTCCCTCATTTATTTACTCTCTGTTTAGCCCACCAGTCCTACCGGGAGCTCCCTCTCCCCATTCCTACCTCTTCAAATCGGAGCTGTCTTCCAAACTCCAGGCTAAATCTCCACTGCCCCCTCGCAGACGCAACATTTCCCAACTCTTCCTGACCTTTACTCCCCCTGCTGTCCAAACTACTTCCTTCTTTCCTCCCTTGGACCTTACACGCTATCCAGGGCTGGCCTCAGTACGGCTGTCTCCCATCCAAGACAGCTATGGGTTACGTTTGTCCTTCAAAAATATCCAGCGCTTAGCATTGGGCCTTAATAAATGTCTATTGACTGACTGCCTGAAATATTGATGGCTTACCAAGGAGGTCTGGTGAGACGGTCTAGTCCGTGGGACCTAGTTTGAAAGGCTCAAAGACGTTCCTAACTTTAAAGGACCACACCGAGGCAACTATCAATAGTGTGGAAATAAGTCTTGACTGATCACACAAGTTAAAACCAGTGGAAATGCGCGTTGGATATGG